>NC_090271.1:78359868-78671052 GCF_040414725.1 Anabrus simplex | reverse complement strand
GCTAACGGAGCAAGTTGTCACATGTGGGCGGCCTACCTTCTCTCCAGCGGGCGACCCCGACTAACTATAAAAGAAACACTCACTCGTTGATGAAATGTCGTCGTTCATTGTGAACCAGTGTTGCTCAACTAATATTGTGTGTTATTCAGTGTTTAAATAAGTGTGTGAGACAAGGGGTTTGTTTCAAGTCAGACCGATATACGTATAACACCATCAGATATTTCTTGCATGAAATGAATAATTGTGGTGTGGGAATATAGGAGATTCTAATCCCAATATTTATTAAGGGAATACAGACCAGCATAGTTAGCATCGGCTCACACGAATAATAGTTAGATAACGGGTTAGAATTACAATGATCGCCAAGGCGCTAGTGAGTTAGTGACTATATTCTACCAATAATTATTTGCCGTAATTAAGGCCTGTGCAGCAGTAGGAGACGTCATTTTAACCAGTAGATAGTGTTACATTAGCCAGGAAGTGATGTGTAATCGAACCAGTGACGCTCACGTACTAATGAAAGAAATTAATAATCGTGTCATGTTACGAGAGAACGGGGATCGATTGGTGATCTCCAAGGAGCTGCAACTGCTAGTCGGATAGTCCATTCGAGCTTATGAGTGGGTCTAGCCATATTATGTTATATGAAGGAATATAAACAGAACTTCAATAATCAGTTTCCCATTTTTGCATAAGTAGAGTCTCGATTATCCGACGTAAACGGGACCTGGAGTACGTCGGATCACCGAAAATGTCGGATAATACGGAATAACTTTGAAAATGAACTGAAACAGGAAGGCTAAAATAATGACATATTTTACGGTGCTCTATTTATTGAATTACCAATTCAATTCTACAGTACATGCAGTATTAAACGAAAACTTTCCAGATGTCTTACGAAAAGAAACTTTTCTCCACAGATATTAAGCTACCTAATACCGTACCGTTTTTGCCACCGATCACGCCACCCAGCACTGGCAGGAAAATTAGGGTCCCCTTCATTAAAATCCTTCTGGAAATACACAGTCTTTTCCCGCAGAATGGTGCCAGATATTGGCAGGCCCTTTTCCCGGTGTTGAGATACCAAAGAAATAGTGCTCACTTACTTTTTCGTACTGACATTTTTTCATTGTTTTTCTCTGCTCTGGTAGAGCACAACTTTTCAATTTCTTCCCTCTGTTTTTTCCAGTCTCCCACTGTAACACGTCCAACACCATAATATGAAGCCACATTTTGAAGAATTTCCCCTTTGTCCAGTCTCTTTAATGCACTCAGTTTGTGTTCCATAGAAACAGTCACTTTCTTCCATTTACTCGCCATACTCACAGAGGATATGAAAATTATAACATCCGCACCGAACCAATACTACAATGACTGAAGACTCACTGCACCTGTCCTTGAGAAAAACCCAGTCCTACCGCCAGCGTTCAGGCCAGTGCTTGCCCCATGGTCGCACCCTCCACAGCGGGTGTGCCTGAATTTAGTCTCCACCAAAAGTTGAAATTAAGTCTAACAGTGTCGGATAACACGGAATGTCGGATAAGCGAAGGTCGGATGAGCGAGACTCTACTGTATATGTGAGTGCTCGTCGTACCCCGGAGTCTACTCTACCAGACCGCGCCTGATTGCCTGCAGAGGTGGATTGGAGACGACCAGAATGCGCCATTGTGCCTGCAATATTTCATCTAGGGATCATCCAGAACTTCCGACCAAGGTGATCACATATCAGGACATATTGAACGTGACCCCGAAGAAGATGAACCCAGGACTCTCAGCTAACAACGCATCAATGATGGAGGCGTAAACCCATAGGGATACTCTCTGATGACGGCGCGGTTACACACAGCAATGATAAGTACAAATCCATCATATTTCTATGCATGAGAATCATGAGGGTTGCAGAAAATTTAACGATAAAAAAGTATATATATATATATAAAATCTGCATGTACATTTGAGAGTGTATAGGTGACGCAATATACGTTTTTCAATGGGGTAAAGTTTTATTTTTATTAGTGATTTTATGGGGTTATCTGTGGTTCTGGTTAATCACAAATTTATTCCGGAGTTTTCATTTGCATAAATCAGCATTTTTAAGGGTGGAGTTGATACATCAGCAGACTTCGTAATTTATTCCAAGTCTGATTAATTGAGACGGGTCTCATAAATTTCCAAACGTATATTACTTCAATTGCTTCACGACGCAATGCATGTGTACAGCTATTCCCCTTTAGATCGGAAGGATTTTGATGCCTCGAAGAATAATGGCCCGAGGTGCAAGATCGATTTATATAGTTACGCGAGAGAATGCTAATTAAACTACCTGTCGAATTAGAATCATCTTAAGACGTAAATGACGTGAGTATGAGATATACGTGTGTGGAGTGAAGGGTGAAGCGATATGTGTGAACGTGTTTAAAATGGCAGAGTGAAAAATAATAATAATAATCATAGTGAGGAGATGAACAAAACTTCATGTGGTCTAAATATTGATAAAATATATGTTAAATCAGCCAATAATGATTCTTTGCCTGGATAAAGGCGATATAATTGAACGAGAGTTACGTCCATATGTCTGGGGCGAAATTATAGACTTCTCCCAGCTGACGTGGATAGGCTGCTCCTTAGAGAAAGATTTATGTCTGAGCAGTGGGTCATGCTGTTTGTCAATGCTTGTAATATTCACATAAAATATCTCTCTCGCTCTGACACTGTATTGAATATTCACTTGCCAATAATTTGTCACCATTAGCGTTGTGTGTTTTATGATCCGATAGGTGACGTAATCCTCCTAATTTTATATTTAAATGAGATCGAAATAGGGTTTTCATCCACACCATGAGGCCCAACTGACAAGAGTTGGACACCGTGTGGTATTGACGGCTTTAGATCGATACCAGGAGATCTGTGAAGGGCCACAATTTCAGCAGACATTTATGTGTGTGAATTATATTATATGTTGATGTACTTACAGCTGATTGATTCATTTTTCATGTGTTTGTATTCTCGTGTTATATCATTGTATGGTGACTCACAGGATACCAACGTTGTATGTGTCCTCTTTGTATCGTAGCAGGATAAGATAATACCCGGGGAAACGCACATATTGGCGATAAGTGATATACAACTAATGTATTCACGTATATCTTATTTTCAACGGACGACGAGATGATTTTCATGGTTGTAGGAGGTATGCGAATTGCAGCTTACAAAGAAATCTCAAGACCATGATGGATGTTCACACAAGTATGAAGGATGAGGTTTATTCACCTAATCAATACTTTATTATAAAAGGTGTCTAATAATTTAAATTACATTAAAACACAGTACCGGTTTCGGCCTGTTAAATAGGTCATCGTCAGCTGTTGATGAATCTGCTTACTCAATAGCGACTCTACAAAATAAAACATTACTGAGATTAAACAAGAATGCCACTATTCTAGCAAAATGCAATGATTAATGTCTAAATATATACATATGGCACAGTTTTTGAAGTTAAAAGGCTTTAACTTCCTGGAGTCCCATGAATGCCACATATTCCAAAAACATTTATATTATGCTATAATGTTGAAAACAGCATTTGAAATGAGATCGAAATTGGGGTGAAAACAGCATTTTGTATTCGTAATAATTTTGCACCAATGTCTGACTCCCAGATAACTGTAAATTCAAAACTCATAGGGACGGAACTATAGGAAAAGTTACATCCCCGGCATTCCCAACAAGGAGGATGAAGCATTTTTTTCTTGACAGTGGAATTAGACAAATGAGTGTCCTCTGAAGCACTACCCGATATGAATGCATAGAAGCAATGACGTTCACCAGCAAGAAAACTGAGGTAAATACAGAGTGATTTGATGGGATCTTACGAGAATATACTCAGTACATATTTGTCATGAAAAGAACCAGACACCAAAAAGCCGTCCACTAATTCGAAAAATGTTTGTTTCATAGAAGTTTTTCTGTCATAAATGTGTTCAAAAGTGTTCATACTCGCAACTTCAGGAATCTACAAGATTTTCTGGCTCTCGAACGATCACCTGAAGATCTGTTAATCGTATCACTGGTACTTGTCTGGTACACTGTTGAGAGCCCCCTTTAAATTTATAACTTGAGATCTAAACGAACGAATGACACCAATATCAGTGTATTTAAGAATAGAAAACATAGTGATGGTACTCACCAATCACGGTGAGTTTGACCTTGGTGTTGCGTGTTGGCGATTGACGGAAATCCACACGACAGCGGTATATTCCTTCGTCCCTCTCGTCAATGTTGTCCAACGAAAGAGTTGCTGGCTCTGTGATGGTTCTGAAGTAGCCTCGCTCTTCCAAGATCTCCTTGTCTCTCCAGTGGGAAGCCAACTCACTGTGTTTGCCACGGATGTCATAGCTGGAACGAAAAACATTAAATACGTAAGTAACAGTAGACTTAATGATTTTACCGTGATTTAAGGACACCAATAAAATACGAAAATATCTACTTTGTGTGTGAATACAAACACATGAAAGTATTTATTTATTTATTTATTTATTTATTTATTTATTTATTTATTTTTTATTTTTTTATTTTAGGTTTTGGTCACGGTTGTATAGTCAAGGGTTAGGACCAGCAAAGAAGCGCCCGTGGTCTTAATGAATTAATTAAGATGAGGATTTGCCTCAGAATTTGCCTGGTGTGATAACTGGAAACCACGAAGAAACATTTTCGGTGGTGGAGTTTAAACCGCAAAGTCAACTTGTTCGGTAACAATGACAGCGATTTTTGACTGTAATTTCCTACATTCTAAGTCCGAACCTTCTTACAATCTATATATATTATCAGAGTTTTGTCTGTAAATTGGTCAGAATTTAAAGGAATAGTATTTCAGTATTGGCCGCGTCCACAGTAACAAGGAAATTCACATTTTAATTTTCCATCATTTCTGTCTGTCTGTCTGTCTCTCTGTCTATCTGTCGGGCATAAAAAGAAAATGGCTGAAGATTATTTAATTAAAATCGGTATGTAAAGTCGGGGAATTTTCCTCTGCAATCTAGGCTGTAAATAATTTTATTCACACTTAGTGACGTGGTATTTTAGGAAAAGGCCAGAAATTTAATTTGCAAATATTCATGTTATTAATGGTTCTATCGATAAATACCAAGTAACTAAAGTTATGTGGAATTTAATTTCCGATGATTTATGTCTTATATTTTTTGTCGTACCGGCTATGATAACATATATTCGTGAATTTCGATTCTTATAGCTAAGTTCAAATCAACGCCGTAATACGAGAAAGGGGGTGAACAGAATTTAATGAAAATCGGCATGTTAAGTTGGGAATAATGTGATACAGTAAAGGATATAAATAATTTTTATTCATGTTGGATGACATTAGAGTTTAGGGGAGGGTGAGAGTAAATTTAATTTGTAAATACATATGTTATTAGTTCTATCGAAAAGTATGAGATACCGTTATATAGAATACAAGTTCCAACCATTTATGTCTTATACTGTTTTCTTGTACCGACTATGATAATATAATAATTAATTTAGACCTTCTTTACTTAGTCCATATAAGCGCATTGTTAACATGGAAATATTGTTTAATCGTGTTAATTGTCCGGCTCCATGGCTAAGTGCTTAGCGTGCTGGCCTATGGTCACTAGGGTCCCGGGTGCGATTCCCGGCAGGCTCGGGAATTTTAACCATCATTGGTTAATTTCTCTGGCATGGGGGCTGGGTTTATGAGTTGTCCACATCATCCTCATCACGACGCGCAGGTCGCCTACGGGGTTAAACTGAAAGACATGCACCTGGCAACCTGAACATGTCCTTGGACACTGCCGGCACTAAAAGCCATACGTCATTTCATTTCATCGTGTTAATTGGCGAAGGTTTTGTCATGATGTCTTAAGGTGTAAAACTGCGTTGTCATCGGTCCATATAGACAAGGAAAATGTAAAGATGATTATAAAAAATGAGAAAACATCGTAAAGGAACGATCCATTGCAGAGTAAGGCAAGAGAGAGTCATAAAAGAAGGAAAGCCAGCCTTTATATTCTTTTTTTGCTAGGGGCTTTACGTCGCTCCGACGCAGATAGGTCTTATGGCGACGACGGGATAGGAAAGGCCTAGGAGTTGGAAGGAAGCGGCCGTGGCCTTAATTAAGGTACAGCCCCAGCATTTGCCTGGTGTGAAAATGGGAAACCACGGAAAACCATCTTCAGGGCTGCCGATAGTGGGATTCGAACCTACTATCTCCCGGATTACAGATCACAGCCGCGCGCCTCAACGCGCACGGCCAACTCGCCCGGTAGCCTTTATATTAGTTGCTCTAATATTCCGATTCGGAAGGAAACTAAACGTGAAGGTCTACAATATCGGAAGCTCATAGAACTGATCAACAAAACATTATATTGTCCATTGTTATTATGTGATTTGTCTCTTCTGCTGCCACTCATCTCCGATAGATGAGATTACTGCTGCGTCCCGAGTAATACAGCCTGCCATAATATTGGAGGAAAGTGGCTGTGGAGCTGGATAAGTTCGCACATTCTATACAATTCTTTCGTCAACGGCAGGTACTGCAACTAGTATAAAACAAATCTCGAAGAGCCATTTTTCTCACTAACCTCTGTAAGTGTTGCCACTAAAAGTTTGAAATTCTTGCCCATGTCCTGGGAGCGCGCTGAGAAGTATGCGCCACAATGCTGCCAGGTAGCTTATAGCCACTGCTCTCCACCACGAGTCCTACATAGCCCAATACGAAGTGCACTATAGTAGCAAGGGAAAGCAGTAATCGGTGGTTCGACAAGCCCCGTTCTTCGGAGACCCAACCATCCGGTTCCAGTCTCACGAAAATTAGCCTGAGGAACAAAGAAAAGAAGCGAAAATACAAAGACACAGTCCCATTCTGAAAATAAATTTACCACATTGAGATACCATCAGACATCGGAGCAAGAGGATCGATTGCGCGCTTCTTCGTCTATTTTTGCAAGACATTTGGGCTGAAGGAGGATTTGACATCAGTCATGGTTTTGTCAGCAATAAAGGGCTCAAACAGCATCTTCAGGAACTACGGCCCGTAAAATAAGAACCACTAGTTTGGCCCCAAAATCGTAAATATTGGTACTGTATATATTGTACTAATTGCACTCTCCGTCCTTATAGCAACTTACGTTTTGTAAACAAGAAGTGGTAGTATAATTTACATGAAATACACCTTAAGAAATGCAACCAGATTAACAATACAAAGTCCGGCTAAATATTGTTTTTGAGTTGAAGCTACCACGGTCTCTTAAATTTAAATTATACTCCTTGTCTCAGATGGACTGTGCCTCCGTCTTTATATATTACGTGCAGGTTACCAACGTTTCGAATATATTCCTTTAATATTTATCAAAGTAACGGATGATACTCTTCTTGATCAGGAACGTGAACAAGTAACTTAAATATTTTCATAAATACAACCTGTACTTTTGATATGAGGAATTACGGGAATGTAAGCAGAGGATGGGTTTTCAAGCGATTGTGAGGTTTCGGTACTATTAGCATTCACAATGATATTCTACAGGGATGCAGGACTCTTCATATCGCAGGATAAACAATGAACAAGTACGGTACAGACATGCTTCCATTCACTCTTACTAACAGAATTAATCTAAACTTGTCAGAAAATACCCGTTTTACTCTATTTACCTTTATTACTTCGCGAATGTTGATGTATCGTAAAAAAAAAAGTTTCATACATTCATTGTATTGAAGAGATGATTATTTAATTTCGTTTGCTTCTAAACCGAACATAAGCAAGATGAGGGATTAAGTAGAACATATCTGTTGCTACATCAGTAGATAGCCATCTAACTGCACCGAAGCAAGTGGCAACTTGTTAACAGTAAAAACAAGAAATAAGAAATAATTATGTGAAATGAGAATTTTTTTTAATAAACAAGAAAATTCAATATGTAAAAGCTCAATCTAAACGTCATTCGACACGGAATAGCATGTATCGTACAATCGAATGAATACTTTTAGATTACCTATACAGGATGGTCGGAAAGAACGTGAACCGTATATATGAGAGTTAGAGGGTTGGTCCTACAGGTATATAACTGTAAAAAAAATAATATATCTCACTCCGTTATCATTTTATGGCAGATAAAATGAGCCAATCAGATCACTTCGCTGCCGAATTCAGATGGGCTTTGTGGGGCAATGTTGCTAAATCTGCACTTGGCTTATGCCCGTCTTGAGAGAAATAATAGAAATAAATTTCTCCAGGGGAGGGACTTAAAGCAGAATTGTCCTGATAACAGCACCGAAATAGTCCAATTCCGGGCTGTACTGCCCAGGGTTGACGGCAAGAGCGGCCGCCGTTGCTGACGTCCGGATGGGACGCTCGAACCCCTTGGGTACCCTGATATACCATCCTCCCAATACATTGAGGACTGAAGCAGAGGTGATAGCCTGCTCATAGGATCGGCCCATATCAAGCACACTACGGTAACACTGGCTGAAACCCACTGTGTGTTGGTGTTTGATGTTCATTTCTCGGCTTGGCTCCCGACCAAGTCACGCGCAGATTTAGCATCACCACCTCCTAAAGCCCATCTGAAGTCAAACGCGAGGCGATATGATTGTATAAGTTCTGCAGCTGATAAAATAACAACGGTGCGAGATAACTACGTATTTGTTTCAAATTACTTGTCAGTATGACCATCCCTCTAACGCTCATGTGCTCGGTTCGTGCTGTTTCCGACCACTCTGTACATATCAAGTGAAATTGAAATTAAATAGCCCGAGACAAAATTAAACACCAATTTATTATATTTGTCGGTGTTGAATTTACAAATACTGTAACTTTAATTTCGTCAAATCGGCTGTTGTTTCTGTGATAGAGGCTTCTGAATTTATGATTTTACGCAAAAGTATGGTTATTTTATCAACTTCCCAGTAGCGTAGCCAATATTGATCGGAAGGTGGGGGGATTTAGTTTCAAAATTATGATAGAACACAGTGAAGGTGTTTGTGTGTGTGTGGTGTGCGCAGCATGGGTGTCATTATAAGGAAACTGATACAAGTGAATTATGTTCATATTCAGATTGCAGTACACTACAAAATCTTAAAAATACTGAACAAGAACAATATGACCAACGTGAACAGTTTTACAGCGAATAGTATGATCAGATTACAATCTAAAATCCAATTTCGAGGCTGCTTAGAAAATAGATTCGAGAGATCTGTTGGTTTCAGAGTTATGTCGCTATAACTGTTTTTCGCTTGTTTATTGTCTGTTTTCCTTTTATTTTGTAAAATTTCCATGGGTGTTCTAAAAGACAGTAATCGTCACTGCCTCATTCCATCCCCGTTTTGCACATTTGTATAATATATGTTGAGTATGCAGCCCGAAAGATGGCTCCCCAAACAGCTGTCGTAGATGGCCAGGTGCCACTGAAGAGGCATACTAGGAGTGAGGTAGTTTCACGTTGCTTTCCACGCCGATCCATAACTTGCTATTTCATATCAGTCTGCCAAGCCCACTGATATGCACGCACAAACCGGCCCTATGAGTGACATTTCCACGCTGTTCATAATAAGGAATGGCATTACCAGCATACCTCAGTCACTTTCATATTGTCAGTAGACGCAGTGAACTGTAAGCACTAGGCCTTCCCATCAGAGGCTTTCTTCATAGTTATCCATGCAAATGTTTGTAAACATCTTACATTTCCTCTCTTTTCTGTTATATTTTAAAAAGGATCCTCCGTCCACTCGATATAAAGTAAGGCTGGTGAGGCAATCGCCGGTCCCGTGGTGTAGGGGTAGCGTGCCAGCCCCTCGCCCGGAGGCCCCGGGTTCGATTCCCGGCAAGGTCAGGGATTTTTCTCTCGACCTGAGGGCTGATTCGATGTCCACTCAGCCTACGTGATTACAATTGAGGAGCTATCTGACGGTGAGATGGCGGCCCTGGTCTCGAAAGCCCAGAATAACAGCCGAGAGGATGCGTCGTGCTGACCACACGACCCCTCGTAATCTGCAGGCCTTCGGGCTGAGCAGCGGTCGCTGGGCAGGCCAAAGCCCTTTTAAGGGCGTTAAGTACCGTGGGGTTTGGTTTTGGGTTTTTTGGTGAGGCAATCAGTTTACTGAATGAGTTGGCCGTGCGGTTTGAGTCGTATACCTGGCACGGGAGCTAGTGGGTTCGAATTCCACCGTCAGCAGTCCTGAAGAGGATTTTTCGTGATTTCTGATGTTCACACGACTCAAATTCTCGGGATGTACCTTAATTAAGCCATCGTTGCTATTCACAATCCTTGTCCTTTCCTTTCCTCACGTCGCCGAAATATTTCGATGCGTTACAGCAACGTTAAGCCGGTAGAAAAGCAATCTCTTAAGACGCTCTAATATACATAGCGATTGCTTCAAATAAATGTATGGACTTCTTCCCGAATGGAGTATGGAACCATTTAAAATCAGGAATTTTCTACATCCCTCAAATTCGATAGGTGTTAAATCAGAAATGTATACCACTATTGATACTAAACATCTTCTTTACGTTTTTTTAGATTTCCTGACGTAACAGGCTGGGCCTTTACAACTCAACTTTAGAGTTCTTAGGCCATATTTAATGATAATTTATTTCTGTTGTTTATGCATCGTTACATATTGGAAACAATATTATTTTATCATTTTTTTGTAGTGTTTCACGCGGTACAGAGTACAAACGCGAAGACTTACAGGAAATTATGCTTTAAATTTTCCTTTCCCGATGCCCCGCTTGTCCACTCCCCTCCCGTACACGTGTTCTGTCGCGCAGTGCACACTACTGTACTGTTTACCAACTGCACAGCACATGTAAACAACCATTACCGCGCGCTATTCAGTCACGCACTCATGTCTGTGCTCCATTCCCTAGTAGATATTCTGATTATTTCTGCGTGATCCACGTATTTTCTTTGGGAATTTTGAATAGTAATTTTAACACATTTCACCGCTAACGATCTGTAGCGAATTCAGTGCACTACGTCGCAGGACATAAGGAATATGAACCAGTTACCCGTGGTGATTAACCAAAAACAGTTCAGAAAAAACTGGATAATGTATCCTCTCTTATAGTATTGTTTTTTATACAGCTCGCTTTACGTCGCAACGGCATATATAGGTCTAATGGTGACGATGGGATGGAAAAGGCCTAGGAGTGAGAAGAAAGCGGCCGGGGCCTTAAATTAGGTACAGCACCAACATTTGCCTGGAGCGAAAATGGGAAACCACGGAAAATATCTTCAGAGCTGTCTATACTGGGGTTCTAACCCACTATCTCCCGTATGCAAGTTCACAGCGCGCACCTAAATGCGCGGCCAATTCATCCGGTATTGGGTTTATTATGCCAATAAATTTTCCGTATCTTATTTCTAAACACCATGTATATAATTACATCATATTCTTATGTTTTTAATATTGTAATTATCATTTCAATATTATTACTGTATTGTGGGTACACTGCAACGTCTGGGGCAACCTCCATTGAGAGGCATTCTTGTAAATAAAATAACTATTGGAGCCATTCTGGCTCTCAGTAGTTTGACTGGCTTTACCTTCCCTTGAAGATACTTTTTCCCAGAAACAAAGCACTGCAATAAAGGGAGTATCGCAGTGCAGGAGAGCAGACTGTAACCGATTTGCAAACAAGAGTCCTTTGTCTCGTCAGTCCGTTTGAAAGAAGCCACAACTGATTGATTGTTGGTATTGTTTCCCAATCAATACTCTACAGACCTCAATATTCGTTCTCTTGTTATTTCTACAATAAAACAGACAAGATACGTACTCTTGCTTCATTCAGGTGGGTACAGTTTGTTCGAATACAACAAGTGAAGCACTTCAGCGGAACGCGTTTAATGATATATTCTGCGAAGGAAATCGTAGACATGCGTTTTGAAGGAAGCTATGGAAGCCATCGTGAGCAGAGCAGGCATGAACCCGCGTCCAGGGCGGAAAATTTATGGGGCTGCAATAATGAAAAGGTGTGTTAGTTTGAAAAAGAATTTTAAATCAGCAAGTACAATGAGTCGGACATGCTGAACAATAACAGTCACAATATTTTGTTGTGGTACTTACACACTGAATGGCCGAACGTCACGGGAAGGTGTGTCCCATTAAAAAATGTGGCGTATATGACCCCTGAGCATTACGGCTAGCTGCGGCGAAGCTGAACAGTCTGCTACAGACACCAGTGCCGTGAAGATGGCAACACGTCGCGAGTGTGAATGTGGGATGATCATTGGCGCACGGCATATGGGTCGTAACAGTGCGAAGATCACACGCGAATTCGGGATTCCGGGGTCAAAAGGGTCGAGGGTGGGTTTTCAGTATCGATCTAGTGCCAAGAGAAGGTACCGTATTTTTAAACCGAAGGATTAACCTTACTTTGCGTTTATGAATAATGTTACCAACTGCGTTAACCGCCGCACGGGAAGACCACAGATGTTTAATGTACGAACATCACGTCGCACCACAGAACCATACTGAGCGCTCACCGGGCTACTGTGAGTCAGATCACCGTCCAGTTGAATGTTGGGAGTCAGGAACCCATTTCTACCAGGACAAACACGATTAAACAAACCACTATCCCTCATTAAACGGCTGACGAGGTCTGCTGACTGCTCGTCATCTCGCAGGATGAGGGAGAGGGTACTCGGGAGTGTTAGCCTACGGCGCAGATCTACCAGTTCCACGCACTCCGTACGGATGTGTATTGTACCACGGTAAGACGATCGCCGCAAGTATACACCGGAGGGGTTCTCATTTCAGTAAATAGGAGTGCGTTACTATACCGTGGCCGATCCGAAGACGACATAATAGCACTGCTTGCCTCTGCGGTGGTGGTTGATAGTGGTTTGTATTATACGTAAATTTAAAAAAAAATGAAATAGCGCATGGATTTTAGTGCCGGGAGTGTTCTAGGTCAAGTTCGGTTCGCCAGATGCAGGTCTTTTGATTTGACGCCAGTAGGTGACCTGTGCGTCGTGATGAGGATGAAATGATGATGAAGACGACACACATACATAGCCCACGTGCCAGCGAAATTAACCACTTATGGTTAAAATTCGCGACCCCGCCGGGAATCAAATCCGGGACCCTTGTGACCAAAGGCCAGAACGCTAATCATTTTTCCATGAAGGCGGACTATGTAAATGAAGATACTGTATGTAATTAGATGAATACAAACACCCAGCCTCCGAGGTAGATGCAGTTAAAATCCCCGCCCCAGTTAGGAATTGCACTCAGAGCACTCTGAACTTACTATTCTGCCATGCAGCCGAAACATTCAAGAATATGCTGTAGTATTACGTGATTCTCGTGTAGGTAGACTCAATGTCACGTTAAGTCACTCTTTTAGGACAGAATTCTGGCATCTCAGCACCTCTGAAAATGAAAACCTGTTGGTAAAACCAATTAGACCATTATTAAATGCCACATAATGAAAGTAACATTTATCAGCAGGAGGCTCTTAATGCACAGCTGTCTAATCTCCTACTTCAAAATAATGCACGCTATGTCCTATGCCGTCCTTCAAAACACTCTGCAATATGCATTCGCATTTTCCGCCTTTCAAAGTACAAAGGCCATTTTCATTTCTTAGACATCATCCCCATTATTTTCCACGTTCTTTCTCGGTGAGCTAAATATGTTCTGACTTTCTTTCCTCCGCACTTAATTTGTCTGTTTCTAATATACAGAGTGGTCAGAAACAACGTGAACCGGATATATCACCGTTAGAGGGCTGGTCATGCTGATTGTACCGGGAGGTACACCCCAACGCCGCGCATTTAAATCTAGCGCCTAAAAGAACTCCTCTACTGGTGAAACAGTGAAACTGAAACTAGACCAACTTATAAATTTACTCAGAAGATGTTACCACTAAAATATGATGTAATTTTGTTATTGTGAAGTTTCCTGAACTGACTGTATTTCAACTTGTTTTATTTGCCATTCATCAAGAAGTTTGGACATTCTTCCATAGATGTCACTACTAAAAACTATGATCATACACCCTGGTGCGAAGTGAATGAACTTTTCATTTAAAGAAGTTTTGTATTCATAAGTATTTTACTAATTGATGTTCATTTCTTTTTGGGTTGGCAATATTTATCTTTTCTTTCCGCCAGTTTTGAATCTAGCTAATCCCAAATTTCTGTAATTACCTTTCGACCTATCACTGCTTTCTTCTTCGATTTTGATTGTAACTTTTAAATTGAGAGGGTGTGGTTAGTGGTTAGTTTAATCTTGAATGGTCTCGAACTTTCCCCGAGGGTTTATAAACTGCGGATTTTCACGTCTCTTGGCCAATTGATCGGCATCTTACTGAGTGTGTGTGTCGAAGCAGGAGGCGGGCGGCCTCTTCGTCAGCTGCTAGAATTTCTACAAGGTAATGGCCACATAACATCTTTCTTTCTTTCTTGCTAGCTGCGCAGTTTAACCCGAGGGAAAGGTCCGAATCATCAATTATGTAACCTTCTTTTCTAAAAATGTAACTTTCTGCCGGCTAATGTAATAACTTCATTAAATCTTCAACTGTAAATCGGGGATAGAGAGTGACGTACCGTCTGGAGCTCCCCTTCATCTTGGTTTGAGGTGCCACGTTTTGTTCCTGCAATGTATTAAAGTGATTTCCATGCGTGTTAGCTCAGTAGTTTGGGAATAGCCCCTGTTTCGTCGGCCAAGCGCCCTATAGGTTTTAAATTTTTGGAGCTCAGCCTTCGACTCCATTCAAATTGTACTCGGGCCGTTTATTTAACTTGTTCCTTTTCCCTAAGGCCCTGTAGGTTGGGTACTAGATACCTCTGTGTAATTAGTTTTCTATATGTAAAAAGTGCCTTGTAAGGCCAGAGATTATTAGAGTTTCATGCTATGTTGCCTTGAGTAGGCTTGGAAAACTAAGAGCACGTTAGCTCTTTTTCTAGTGTTGTAAGAGTGCCTCTGGCAGGTCGAATATTGTAATTTAGGGAGCTAGTATTCCATGTACTGAGGGATTTCTGCCCTTGAGTAAATTTGTGCTCTTTGTAAATTTGAGCTAGGAGCTTAGGAAAAGTGAAACCAGGGATTGAAGCCCATGATCTGTTACAACCACTAATCTTAGATTTTCCCCCAATCTTGTTTAATGTTTGCTACTTGTACCTGTAAAAATTGTGAAGTTGGAAATTGTTAAAAATATAACCTTCAGCTTAAGTTTTAAATTCAATTCTTGACATTGTAGTTAGACCCATTCATCCCATTCTTTGACCTCTGCGATCCACAAGTACTCCGGAACACTGATTAATAATTTGAAAGAAATAATTCGATATCTCACACCGTTGTCAATTTATCAGATGCTGAAGTTAGCCAATCAGATCACTTCGCGGTGAATTCAAATGGGATTTGCGAGGCGGTGTTGCTAAATCCGTACCTGATTTAAGACCGACATGAGAGCACAAGTCGAAGAGTAAAACTTCGCCACGGGAAGGGTTTGAATGCAGACCTTCTCGCTGACAGCATCGAACCAAAGCAAGTACCCTACGGTGACACTCACTGAAACCACCGGTGAATGTGAAGCTGATTTCTCGGCATGGCTCTCAATCCGCTCCAAGTCAAGTACAGATTTAGCAACACCGCCGCGCGAAGCCCATTTGAATTCGCCCGCGAAACGTTCTGATTGGCTAACTTCAGCAGTTGATAAAATAACAACGGTACGAGATATCGATTTATTTCTTTAATATTATTTATCAGCATGACCAACCCTCTGACGGTGATATATCCGGTTTACATTGTTTATAACCACCCTGTATTTCTTCAGTGATTGTACAACTCTCGTAACAATCGTAATGCATAGGGCTACTATTCTTTAGTTACCTTTTTATTTCCTTTCTACACTCAAGTAGTCGTGCTCCATATTTTGGTTCCCTGGCTGTACAAGCTTTGGCCTGTCTCTTTTCTGCACGCCCCGCTTGAGGCTCAAGTCACGGCGACAACTTTTGTCTGTGTCCAACAAATATGACATGGAATCTTGAAGGGAAGCTTCTGGATTTTGTACTCTGCAGGTTTCGCTGCCAAGTCTAGCTTTACAAGAAATCCTACCATACATTTCAAGTTTGTTGCAACCAGACAAGTAGACTGAAAGAGAAAGAGAATTGCTTCTTTTCTTCTGTAACCCACAACCCACTTATGCAAATTTACATTCCTTTCGTGAAAGTTTCTTCCTTCTGTGTGTGTGCTTGCGTGTGTGTATTTTGTACAGAAGATATCGATGTTTCAAACAGAAAAAAAGAAAGGATAAGAAAACAGAGTTCTGGAAGGAACGTATTAAAAGCTCATAAAATCGGTTTTTCATAAATTACATTGCAGTCCCATGTATGCTGAAGAGATCGTTAGGAGGAACAGGGAAAAGTTTCCGCATTTGTTGAAGTCAAATAACACAGCATGGAACAATGAAATATTAATGATTATAATCTTGATGCTTAAAATTTCCTCTTTGTGTCAAATAAGAAGTAACGTAAAATACTTCCTTCTTATTTCAAAGCAGTCAGAAACATTCTCGAAATAAGTTTTCATAAAAGCATCATGCGTGGAATACAATAGCATGTAAATGAAGAAAGTGTGAGATTTCCCGTTGCGAAAATTATGAAAAATATATCTTCCGATAAATGAAACTCAAATTGATATCGATTACTTTATTTGAACACACATACATACATACATACATACATACATACATACATACATACATACATTATCATTATAGACTGTTATGCCTTTCAGCGTTCAGTCTGTAAGCCTCTGTGAATTTACTAAACGTCGCCACAATCCTCGATTTGCAATTAGTGATGTGGCCTCATTTAGTTCTATACCTCTTATCTTTAAATCATTAGAAACCGAGTCTAACCATCGTCGTCTTGGTCTACCTCTACTTCTCTTACCCTCCATAGCAGAGTCCATTATTCTCGTAGGTAACCTATCCTCCTCCATTTGCCTCACATGACCCCACCACCGAAGCCGGCTTATGCGTACAGCTTCATCCATCGAGTTCATTCCTAAATTAGACTTTATCTCCTCATTCCGAGTACCCTCCTGCCATTGTTCCCACCTGTTTGTACCAGCAATCATTCTTGCTCCTTTCATGTCTGTTACTTCTAACTTATGAATAAGATACCCTGAGTCCACCCAGCTTTCGTTCCCGTAAAGCAAAGTTGGTCTGAAAACAGACCGATGTAAAGATAGTTTCGCCTGGGAGCTGACTTCCTTCTTGCAGAATACTGTTGATCGCAGCTGCGAGCTCACTGCATTAGCTTTACGACACCTTGATTCAATCTCACTTACTATATTACCATCCTGGGAGAACACACAACCTAAATACTTGAAATTATCGACCTGTTCTACCTTTGTATCACCAATCTGACATTCAATTCTGTTGAATTTATTACCTACTGACATCAATTTAGTCTTCGAGAGGCTAATTTTCATACCATACTCATTGCACCTACTTTCAAGTTCCACGATATTAGACTGTAGGCTTTCAGCACAATCTGCCATTAAGACCAAGTCGTCAGCATAGGCCAGACTGCTTATTACATTTCCACCTACCTGAATCCTTCCCTGCCATTTTAAACCTTTCAGCAGATGATCCATGTAAACTACGAACAACAAAGGTGAAAGATTACAGCCTTGTCTTACTCCTGTAAGTACCCTGAACCAAGAACTCATTCTACCATCAATTCTCACTGAAGCCCAATTGTCAACATAAATGCCTTTGGTTGATTTTAATAATCTACCTTTAATTCCATAGTCCCCCAGTACGGCGAACATCTTTTCCCTCGGTACCCTGTCATATGCTTTCTCTAGATCTACGAAACATAAACACAACTGCCTATTCCTCTCGTAGCATTTTTCATTTACCTGGCGCATACTGAAAATCTGATACTGACAGCCTCTCTGTGGTCTGAAACCACACTGGTTTTCATCCAACTTCCTTTCAACGACTGATCGCACCCTCCCTTCCAAGATGCCAGTGAATACTTTGCCTGGTATACTAATCAGTGAGATACCTCGATAGTTGTTGCAATCCTTCCTGTTCCCTTGCTTATAGATAGGGGCAATTACAGCTTTCGCCCAATCTGAAGGTACCTTACCAACACTCCACGCTAATTTTACTATTCTATGAAGCCATTTCATCCCAGCCATCCCACTATACTTCACCATTTCAGGTCTAATTTCATCTATTCCTGCTGCTTTATGACAATGAAGTTTATTTACCATCCTTTCCACTTCCTCAAGCATAATTTCACCAACATCATTTTCCTCCTCCCCATGAGCTTGGCAGTTCACAATACCACTAGGATGATTTCCTTTGACATTGAGAAGATGTTCAAAATATTCCCTCCACCTCTCCAGTGAATCCCTGGGATATATTATGAGTTCACCTGAATTACTCAAAACACTGTTCATTTCCTTTTTCCCTCCCTTCCTAAGATTCTTTATTACTGTCCAGAAAAGTTTCCCTGCTGCTTGACCTAGCCTTTCCAGGTTGTTACCAAAATCTTCCCATGACTTCTTTTTGGGTTCAACAACTATTTGTTTCGCTCTGTTTCTTTCATCTACGTACAACTCCCTGTCTGCCTCAGCCCTTGTTTGGAGCCATTACTGATAAGCCTTCTTTTTACGTTTACAAGCTGCTCTCACTTCATCATTCCACCAAGATTTACGCCTTTTCCCATCTTTACACACAGTTGTTCCTAGGCATTCCCTTGCTGTTTCTACTACAGCATCCCTGTATGCCACCAATTCACTTTCTATATCCTGAATCTGATTACTGTCTACTGTTCGAAACTCCTCACTAATCATATCCATGTACTTCCGTCTAATTTCCTCGTCCTGGAGATTTTCTACCCTTATTCGTTTGCAGACAGATTTCACTTTCTCTACCTTAGGCCTACAGATACTTAGTTCACTACAGATCAGATAGTGGTCTGTATCATCGAAAAATCCCCGGAAAACTCGTACATTCCTAAAAGATTTCCTGAATTCAAAGTCTGTTAAGATATAGTCTATTATGGATCTGGTACCCCTAGCCTCCCATGTGTAGCGGTGAATAGCCTTATGCTTGAAGAATGTATTCGTAACAGCTAAACCCATACTAGCACAGAAGTCCAGCAAACGTTTACCATTCCCATTAGCTTCGATATCTTCCCCACATTTTCCAATCACCTTTTCGTATCCTTGAGTTCTATTCCCAACTCTCGCATTGAAATCGCCCATTAGTACTATTCTATCCTTGCTGTTGACCACGATGTCACTCAATGCTTCATAAAACTTGTCAACTTCATCCTCATCTGCACCCTCACATGGTGAATACACGGACACAATTCTAGTCCTAATTCCTCCAACTGACAAATCTACCCACATCATTCGCTCATTTATGTGCCTAACAGAAACTATGTTTCGTGCAATGGTATTCCTGATAAAGAGCCCTACCCCAGACTCTGCCCTTCCCTTTCTAACACCCGTCAAGTACACTTTATAATCTCCTCTCTCTTCCTCGTTATCTCCCCTTACCCGAATATCACTTACTCCTAGCACATCCAGATGCATCCTCTTTGCTGACTCAGCCAGTTCTACTTTCTTTCTTCCATAAGCCCCATTAATATTGATAGCTCCCCATCGAATTCCATTTCGTTCGCCAAGTTGTTTCCAAGGAGTCCCTCGCCTGTCAAATGGGAGTGGGACTCCATTACTCCCATAGGTTCTGAGCTCGGTCGATTCATGAAGCAGGATGCTACCCTACTTGCACATAGTCCAAGTGAGGATCTCTCCTCTAACGGGTTATGGACCACCGGTGGATTGTATAGTCCTAGCCGCCTGAGCACAAGGAGGGCCAGGACTCAGAATATGTCCGAGATGCCCACTCCCATTCCATAGCAACTGGTATCCCGACTCTCAGGACCACTTACTAGGCCACTCAGCCGTTGCCCATGGTTCACGAACTAGGACGTGACTACAGTAACCCACAAACATGAATCTTTATTTGAATCTAATAAATAATTTCCAAGATATATTCTTGTTGTTGTTTGAGTCATCAGTTCATAGACTGGTTTGAGGAAGCTCTCCATACTCTACACTGTGCTAATCTGTTCAATACTACGTAACTAACGCATTCTACATCTACTCTAAGATGATTGTCATGCTCATACCCTGGTCAACTCCTACTGTCCTTACCGTCTACACTTACCTTAAAAACCAACTGAAAAAGTCTTGAAACGTGCCCTATCATCCTATTTAATCTTCTCGTCAAATTTAGCCAAATCGTACTCCTCTCACGAATTCTATTCAGTATCTCTTCATTCGTGATTCGATCTATCCATCTCACCCTCAGAATTATTCTGTAACACCACATTTCAAAAGCTTCTATTCTCTTTCTTTCTGAGCTTATTGTCGTTCCTAGTTCACTACCATACAATGCCACGCTCCAGACGAATGTCTTCCAAAATATATATGTTCGAAGTGAGCCAATTTCTTTTCTTAAGAAATGTCTTCTTTGGTTGTGCTAGTCTGCATTTACGTCCTCCTTAATTCTACCATCGTCAGTCATTTTGATACCAAAGTAATAATCTAGTCCCTTTAAGACTTCATTTGCTAATATAATATTTCCTTCATCACCTGACTTCGTTCGACTCCACTCCATTATTTTCATTTTGGACTTATTTATTTTCATCTTGTACTCCTTACCCGAGACTCTGTCCAACCCATTCAACAGTTTCTCCAGATCTTCTGCAGTCTCAGACAAAAAACAATGTCATCAGCAAATCTCAGGGTTTTGATTTCCTCTCCTCGGATTGTGATTCCGTTTTCAAATTCATCCTTGATTTCCCTTACAGCCTGTTCTATACAAACATTAAAAAGGATTGAGTGGAAACTGTATCCTTGCCTCACTCCTTTCTGGATTGCTGCTTCGTTTTCAAAGCCCTCGATTATTATCACTGCAAACTGATTTTATTCAGATTTTAGATAATTCTTCGTTCTCGGTACGTGATCCCGATCGCCTTCAGAATCTCAAATACCTTGGTCAAATCAACATTTTTGCTAGTTGCTTTACGTCGCACCGACACAGATAGGTCTTATGGCGACGATGGGACAGGGAAGGGCTGGGAGTGGGAAAGAAGCGGACGTGGCCTTAATTAAGGTACAGCCCCAGCATTTGCCTGGTGTGAAAATGGGAAACCACGGAAAACCATCTTCAGGGCTGCCGACAGTGGGGTTCGAACCTACTATCTCCCGAATACTGGATACTGGCCGCACTTAAGCGACTGCAGCTATCGAGCTCGGTCAAATCAACATTATCAAATGCCTTTTCCAGATCTACGAATGCCATGTATGGGGTCTTGTCCTCCTTAGTTCGATCCTCTAAGATCAGACGTAAATTCAGGATTGCTTCACGTGTTTCTACATTTATTCTGAAGCCGACATTATCTTCTCCCAACTAAGCTTCAACTTGCTTTCCCATTCTTCTGTAAATAGTGTTAAAATTTTGCAGGTGTGAGATAATAAACTAACGGTACGGTAGTTTTCACACTAGTCAGCACCAGATATCTTGGGAATGTTATGAGAATGACATGGGTAAAAAACTGGAATCAGAGGTAAGCTTTTTGCGGACGACATTATACTGCATAGAGTAATAAATAAGTTTCAAATCGTGAGCAACTGTAAAAAAGATCTCGACAATGTACCGTACTGAGTTGGACAGTAGGCAATGGTATGGTGAAAAGCGGGGTTAAAGTCACGTTTAAGTTTCACTAATAGGAAAAGTCCTCTCAGTTTTAATTACTGCGTTGATGGGGTGAACGTTTCTTATGGGAATCACTGTAAGTACCTAAGTGTTAATATAAGGAAAGATCTGCATTGGGGTAATAAAAACAAACGTTATTGTAAATAAAGGGTGCTTTTCTCTACACATGGTTACGAGGGAATTTGGGAGCTGTAGTAATTATGTAAAGGAGAGGGGGCATATAAGTCTCTGATAAGACACCAGCTAGTGTATGGTTCCAGTGTAAGGGACGCTCACCAGGATTACTTGATTCGATAACTGTAAAAAATCCAAAGAAAATCAGCTCGATTTGTTCTGGGTGATTTTCCGACAAAAGAGTTGCGTTGCAAAAATGTTGCAAAGTTTGGGCTGGGAAAACTTGGGAGAAAGGAGACGATCTGCTGGACTAAGTGGTATGTTCCGAGCTATCAGTGGAAAGATGGCATGGAATGACATTAGTAGATCAATAACTTTGAGTGATGTTTTTAAAAGTAGGAAGGATCACAATATGAAGATGAAGTTGGAATTCAAGAGGACAAATTGGGGAAAATATTCGTTTGTAGGAAGTGGAGTTAGGTATTGGAATAATTTACCAAGGGAGATGTTTAATAAATGTCCGAATTCTTCGCAATTATTTAAGAAAAGGCTAGGAAACAACAAATAGGGAATCTAGTACCTGGCGGACTGTCCTAAATGCAGATCGGTTGTGATTGATTGAATTGAGAGGCCCAGGTTTATGGCAACTATCACCAGGACAGAATACACACATTCACTATATGAATTTTGATGGCACTGTATGTGTAGGAATTATGAGACAACGTATACTGTACTCAAAACATAATAATAATATCTCTTGGATACATTCTAGGATTCTGTAATCGTTGAACATTGTTCAGATATTTGCATCCTTGTTCAGTTAGATACCAGATATGCAGTGTCTTGTAAATGGAAGAACTTGAAATGCATGAAGAAGCCTTCGGTCTGAGAGAAAATGGCTGTATGGGGTTGAGAGTACTCCCATTTGTAGGTTAATTATTGACTCTCCAAAACGACTTTAATAGAACAACAGAACAATGATAAAAGGGAGGTAATATACTTCCTTCTACCAAAAGGAGTGAAAGATTAACTACAGTAGAAAGAAAATATAGAATATTACATACATTTATACATACTTACGTAATCATTATAGACCATTATGCCTTTCAGCGTTCTGTCTGCAAACCTCTGTGAATTAACTAAATGTCGCCACAATCCTGTAGCCTCATTTAGTTCTATACCTCTTATCTTTAAAGCGTTAGAAACTGTGTCTATCCATCGTCGTCTAGGTCTCCCTCTACTCCTCTTTCCCTCCATAAAAGAGTCCATTATTCTCCTAAGTAACCTATCCTCCTGCATTCCTCTCATATGTCCCCATCACCGAAGCCAGTTTATGCGTACAGTTTCATCCTTCGATTTCATTCTTAACTTAGCCTTTATCTCCTCATTCCGTGTGTCCTACTGCCATTGTTCCCACCTGTTTGTGCCAGCAATCATTCTCGCGCCTTTCATGTCTGTTACTTCTGACTAATGAATACGCTATCCTGGGTCCACCTAGCTTTCGCTCCCGTAAAGCAAAGTTAGTCTGAAAACAGACCGATGTGAAGATAATTTCGTCCGCGAGCTGATTTTCTTTTTACTGAACACTGTTGATCGTAGCTGCGAGCTCACTGTATTAGATTAACTGCAACTTGATTCAATCTCACTATATTACCATCCTGGGGGGGAAACTCAACCTAAATACTTGAAATTGTCTACCTATTATGGTTTTGTACCCCCAACTGACATTCAATTCTCTTGGATTTCTTACCTACTGACATCAATTTAGTCTTCGAGGCGCTAATTTCCATTCCATACTCATTGCACCTATTTTCAGATATTAACCAGACTGTAGGCTTTCTGCATAATCTGCCATTGAGACCAGGTCGTCAGCATAGGCCAGACTGCTTACTGTATTTTCACCTAACTGAATCCGTCCTTGCCAATTTATACATTTCAGCAGATCATGCATGTAAACTACGAACAACAAAGGTGAACGATTACAGCCTTGTCTAACACTTGTAAGTAACCTGAACCAAGAACTCATTCTACCATCATTTCTCACTGCATCCAAATCACCAACATAAATGCCTTTGATTGATTTTAATAACCTCCCCTTAATTCCATAGTCCCCCAGTATGGCAAACTTCTTTTCCCTCGGTACCCTGTCACACGCTTTCTCTAGATCTACGAACATTTTATAATATTACATTCATATATAAACATATTTTGAAGGCAAAAGGAATGCTGAGATTTGCAGAGAAAGGTCCAATTTTCGCAGAATTTGAGAAAAATCTGCATAAGTCTTTTGAGGATTTGAATAGCATTTTATTGCAAAAATATACAATGAGAGTCGGTAAAAATTGACTGAAATACCATGTTACCAACAATTTAACAGAGAGAACCTGAGACAAGTTACCACCCTCAATTAGGCAACAGATTAGCTGAGGGTGGTAGGACCTGTCGGGAATTAAAGTCCAGAATTGAAAAGTGAAAGGTGTCTGACGTACAAGAAATGGTAGTCTTTTCGGAGTGTTGCTTTTTATCCCCAGAGGTTCGAGCATAGAATACACACACAGTAACCCTGCCTGTCGCAAGAGGCGACTAGAAGTGGCCTCCAAGGGCTCTCGGCTCAGGAACGTGGAGAGGCGAACGGCGAGCCTCTATCTGAGTCTAACATTGATTCCACTTACTGCTGCCAGCCTTCTCAATGTTTTCTTTTCCATCTGATCTTCCCTGGTTAAGTATTGATCTCTTCCGTTCCCGAAGGTATGAAGTTAGCGACACCTTTGAAGTGAATCACTCATTTTCTTTCTCGTACTCGGCCTTCCATTACTTTCACCGTTACAATTAGTTTCATTTTATCTTCAGATTGATATTAAGAACGATGGTGGATTAGTTTCCCTTCCATTTAAGACGACAATTAGCTCCACTACCATTATTTTTTCCCTTCATGATTCAGAGACTGATCGATAGGGAAATGAGAGAGAAATAAACACGTTGATTTTGAGGCACTTTGTTGGAGAATGATCCTAAAATCTCATTCACAGAAGTAATCTCAAGTATACAGAGAGTTCCTCTCATCGGTTGGTCCGGTAGTAGACCTCACG
Organism: Anabrus simplex; assembly: GCF_040414725.1. Classification (NCBI taxonomy): domain Eukaryota; kingdom Metazoa; phylum Arthropoda; class Insecta; order Orthoptera; family Tettigoniidae; genus Anabrus; species Anabrus simplex. The sequence goes on along the minus strand of NC_090271.1, from coordinate 78,646,062 downwards.
GAGCCCCTCTTAAGCGTTTTAAGGACCATCTGAAACACATCATGAAGACAACTGGTATAAATATACAGACATGGGAGGAATGTACTGTGGCGGAACACTACATCCATCGATGTCAGCTTGTTCGAAAGAGAACGCCGCAGACATCAAGTGGCTAAGAACAAGCAAGAAAGCTCCGTCAGTTACAATCCCGCCCTCCTGCTTCCATTCAGTGTGATTTGTGCAGAAGTATGTTTGGTCTGTTTAGTCATCGCAAACAGATCCATAAACTGAGTTGATCTGCTCACCTTATGCAGGAAGAAGTTATATATACTCAGATCCAGTTACAGCCGACAACGATGAGTTAGAAATTAGGAATTAGAATCTTTTGCCAAAGCTAGGTAAACAAGTAATAGGGAATCTGCCAACTGTGTGACAGCCCTACCCTTCATATCACTTTCTTTCAACATAACCTTAAAGTCAAATAACTGAAGGCAAAACACAAGGAAATATATACTGCACACCTATGACATTGACCTGCAGTTGTAGTTACGAAGCAGAAATGTAGTATATTTCAGTGTTTTAAGGGAAACATAGAGCAAACTGCGGAAAAGTAAACATAAAGGAATCTCAGAGATTTCCTCTGGACTATTACATTGCAGTGTTCTCTCTCTTCTCCTATACGACGCTAGAATTGTACATGGTCCTTCCAACCAGTTTCACAAATAATAACAATAGAATCGTCCACCGTTTGGATGAATTGTCATAGGTGTCCCGAGTTAGATTTCTGGCAGAGTCGGAGAGTTTAACTGTGTCATAACACTACAATATATTGCTTTGTTTTCTAGAAATTCAGCAAGCCATTCTATCACTCGTTTGTCTAGTCCAATAGACATCGTTTTCGTGAATTATCTCCCATAATCTACGTCATCAAAATCCCTGATTCGTCAATAGTGATAAAGCGTTAATATTAATAATAATAATAATAATAATAATAATAATAATAATAATAATAATAATAATAATAATAATAATAATAATATGTATACTGAATTTCGAGCTTCTGCATCAAATTAAGGTGACGTTTTGTCTGGGATGTGATTCACGGATGAAATTTCGAAAAGTAGAGGGGGTTGTATCGGGGTGGCTGGGGATAGATAAAAATCACATTGGTAGGTACTGCCGTGAAAGCAAGCCCAGTAAGACTTCACAATAACTTACTTTCTTGATTGTGGTCCACGTAATAATGTGCAATAATTGCGTACTGACATACAGAGTTCAGCTTTCAGCCATTGAGAGAAATGCATAGTTCCACCAACAGTAAAATGAATACTACAAGAACCGGTAATAGAGAATATTTTTTCAGGAATATGAGAGTCGAAAGATCAAAACATTCAGTATGAATGACCACGATTATAAGGCTGAAGGACGCTTATGTATTCTTTCCTTTATGGGGTTTAATTTGCTTGTCCGCTTAGACGTAACAAACGGTCCACCACCACTCGTTCAGCACAATATCATGTATCTCTCTGCAACTCATTTTCATGCCGATTTATATAATAACAATAATAATAATAATAATAATAATAATAATAATAATAATAATAAAAGCAATAAATGGCAATGAAAATAAATCAGTCGCTTCAAGAATTCAGAAAAAGGAAATAGATTTTCAACACACAAATAATATTTATAACAAAATATGCTTGTCTTGGAACAGTGATCAAACATGAACTTCTTTATTTTTCAGAAACACTCAATTTACATCATAAAAATGTATAGGAACGGTTAGGGATTGCAGAAAGAAGAATCATGAGAAGAATCTTAGGGCCAAGAATTAAAAATGGAATATATTTCACCAAACCCAACTCGGAAATACATTTCAGAATATCTAAACTTACTGATACAACGGGACTGCGACGAATTTAATTTTTAAGCCATTTGGAAAGAATCGAATACGGAAATTTCTGCAAATCAAACGTACGAGATTAAAATGGTATAAGCAAGAAAGACCTCACTGCATTAGGATCACCAAATCTGCAGGATAGGAATATAATCAGGAAAATTTTTCACACAAGGGGATTTGAGGAAGTCGAGAAGAAACCAATACCACGTACCTGGTCGGAGGAACGGAAATCACAACAATTGATGAAAATGAAGAACTACTGGGCAAGGAGGAAAGGTCAACAACGTTGATTTCGCGCGGTCCTAAGTGACCCATTCGCGCAGAAGAAGAAGAAGAAGAACATTTTTTTTGCTAGTTGCTTTACGTCGCACCGACACGGATAGGTGTTATGGCGACGATGGGACAGAGAAGGGCTAGGAGTGGGAAGGAAGCGACCGTGGCCTTAATTAAGGTACAGCCCCAGCATTTGCCTGGTGTGAAAATGGGAAACCACGGAAAACCATTTTCAGGGCTGCCCACGGTGGGGTTCGAACCTACTATCTCCCAAATACTGGATACTGGCCGAATTTAAGCGACTGCAGCTATCGATCTCGGTAAGACAAATTATTATTATTATTATTATTATTATTATGTCCGACTCGTTGGCTGAATGGTCAGCGTACTGGCCTTCGGTTCAGAGGGTCCCGGGTTCGATTCCCGCCGGGTCGGGGATTTTAACCTTAATTGGTTAATTCCAATGGCCCGGGGGCTGGATGTTTGTGCTGTCCCCAACATCCCTGCAACTCACACACCACACATAACACTATCCTCCACCACAATAACACGCAGTTACCTACAAATGGCAGATGCCGCCCACCCTCATCGGAGGGTCTGCCTTACAAGGGCTGCACCCGGCTAGAAATAGCCACACGAAATTATTATTATTATTATTATTATTATTATTATTATTATTAAAAATCGTACGCCTTCAGCTATGTTGTTTCAGAAATGTTCATATGACGTCATTTAGATTACCTCCGTGGCCATTTCAACGCTATATTCTACTCGAATAGTTAACAGAGAAAATGGACTTATTGCTAAGTTTTAATTAATTTCGTCGGGTAAACACAAAATGTGTCACCAGAGATAATTTACATGCTGACTTCGAACGAAATAGTGTGCTGAATATTTTTTTTCCCTTCAAAATTACGACTAAATCGTATTTAAACCCACGATTTTGAGATCCAGAGGCTAATATTCTGCAACTGATTGATTTGTTCTTCTTCATGTCTTCTAGCTTGAGTAGTGCCGCTGATGGGGATCGATCTTCCCCATTCCTTTTATTTAATACTAGGTGCACTTCCAACATCAGTTCTTTAATATCCTATGCACCTCTATACAGATTCCGGTACTCATTCATTCTAAATGCAACCTCTTTTTTTCTAAGCCTCATCTTGGTTTTGATTTCCTCCTGAACTTCAGATTGTCACCACCAGGTCTCTTTGTTTACTGTCACCATACCAACGACCTTTCAAGCACGGACACTCCAGCCCCCTCGATGCTATTTATTGCTGAGGTTAGAGCCTCTGCTGGTGTGACATGACTTTCTGTGATTTGATTTTGCATATAGAAATTACCTCTAAAATCAATGCGATATGATTTATGACTAACAACAATAAGAACACCGAGTTGTGGGGTCCTGAAAATTCCATTAAACATGTTGACTGGCACATTGGATAGGCGCTTGTCTTTTGGGTTCAAAACAATACGATGACATTCCAGTAGAGTCAGTTGAATTTTAGGTACTACCGAGTGAGTTAGCCATGCGGTTAGGGGTGGTGAGGAGCTGTGAGCTCGGGAGATAGTGGGTTTGAACCGCACTGTCAGCAGCCCTGAAGATGGTTTTCCGTTGTTTCGCATTTTCACACCAGATAATTGCTAGGGCTGTACCTTAATTAATGCCACGGCCGCTTCTTTCCCTTCCTGTCCCTTTACTGTCCCATCGTCGCCATAAGACCTATCTCTGACGGTGCCGGCTCACACGAACTCCGCAAATTTTACCTGCTCAGCACCCGAACTGCGCAGCTTACCCAAAACTGCCGTTGCCACCAGTCCACGAACTTCGCAACTAGCAGCAGACCTGTGGTTTTCTCTTGGCCACTTCCCGAAACACATCAGTAAACCATATAATAACGAGCTTCGGTTGCAAGTACTGTTATTCAAAGGATAGTTTTAAGCTAACTGTAATATAGCATCACGAAAAAGACTTTAAAGAAAAGCGAGCTTTAATTCAGAATATATAGTTTTAAGCTAATGATAACATTTAAACTTTGTAGGAAATACATTTAGGGGCTGCCTGGCCGAGGCGGTAAAGGCGAGCTCGGTTCGCCCGGAAGGACGTGGGTTCGAATCCCCGCCAGGAACTTGTAAAATTTAAGAAACGAGATTTCCACTTCCGAAGGTGCATATGGCCCTGAGGTCCACTCAGTCTGCACCAAAAATGAGTACCAGGTTAATTCCTGGGGGCAAAGGCGGCTGGGCGTAGAGCTAACCACTCTACCCCCCATCACGTGCCGAGGTTACGAATAGTGGAAGCCTTTAACTTCCTTCACTCCAATGGACTTCATGGCCTGTACGGAGATGATTGCTTTGCTTTGCTTTACAAAACACATTTAAAAGAATGCAATCTGTCCGTTTCATCATTCTGTCATTGCACCATTTTTTTGACGTCATACTCTGGTTTTTTGTCATTTTTTGGTATGGAACCAAAGGCAAATGCAGGAGTTTGTATTCTTCTTGCGATGGATTATATGTGTGATATCCCACGCGCCCAGTGTTGACAGTTCTTCTTCGAGTATATTTGAGTATCTCCAACCCTGATCACTACTAGATTTCGTTTTTCTATAATGTCTGAAAGTAAATAATAAAGGAAGTAGAAGAGTCTGGCCGCTTTTGCTATACTTTACACTGTTTTCCATCTTCAGTATCACTATCCTGAACGTATAACAACACTTTACTTTCATAGCACAAGATTCACCGCTACTATGCTCGTCTCTGCCGTCAGGTTCACGTTAGCCGGATGCACCTGCTTTTCTACCTGAAGGGAAAGTTGTGAAATTCAGGGAGAGGGATTAGGAGACACTTCCTCAACCTTTTCTGAATTGCGGAGTTGGTGTACGTCCGTCGGTGCCACGTAAAGTAACTTGTGAAACAATGTAACTTTGAAGGAAAAGATTATAGATACATTATATATTCAGCACTTTAAGCTGTCATTAAAATGTTTTTTTATTTATTTATTTTATTTATTTGGGAGGCCAAAACAGCGAGAAGTCGAAATACAGAGTTCCGCAATGAAAAACATATTTACAATAGAGTAGCACAAGGCAGACACAAAAAATAAGTGGAAGAACAATGACGAAAAAACATCTAACATAGAGGAAAAAAATAAAAAGTAACAAAATAATTAATGTTGATGAATAATATAATGTACGGGCAATCTGAAATGACATGGCAGCAATATTTGGTTCGGAGAGTACGCGGAAAAGCAATCCAACTACTCACGACATTCTGTAAAGGACAATGAGTGAGAGTGGGAACTTAATGTCAAACATCGAAAATATGTTGTTGAACATCGTTATCACTGATAATAAATCTAAAATGTACTACGGACAATGAAATGCTGAGCTGCGTTGCACCGTTGCAAACGGACATTATGATGATAGTATCAAGCTTGATGAGAGTGTACGTCCTCAAAGGTCACTGTATTGTCACTTTACATCACTTATGTGTGTTTGTGCATGACATGCAGTTCGTCATTAGCGAGAATGTTTCCTTTGTATATCAATTCTACAAACAGGAGCAATTCAAATTGCAAGGTAGATACAATCTATACACAGTCCTTTGTATGAAATATAAGAGTTTACTACCAGAATAGCATTGTCCATTCTGTATTGTCTGACTATTAACTTCAGCATTCAAAATGAAAATAGATCTACGGATATTCGAAATGATGCATATTATTATTATTATTATTATTATTATTATTATTATTATTATTATTATTATTATTATTATTATCTTTATATATATATATTTACGCTGGCCTCGTGGTGTAAGGGTAGCGTGCCTGCCTATTACCCGGAGGCCCCGGGTTCGATTCCCGGCCAGGAGAAGGATTTTTACCTGGACCTGAGGGCTGGTTCGAGGTCCACTCAGCCTACGTGATTAGAATTGAGGAGCTATCTGACGGCGAGATAGCGGCCCCGGTCTAGAAAGCCAAGAATAACGGCCGAGAGGATTCGTCGTGCTGACCACACGACACCTCGTAATCTGCAGGCCTTCGGGCTGAGCAGCGGTCGCTTGGTAGGCCAAGGCCCTTCAAGGGCTGTAGTGGCATGGGGGGTTATATTTATTTACAATAATAGGCAGCCAGAAAAATGGACCTTGTATTCCACCTTACGAAAATCACAAGAAAGTGATTTCTGTTAGGACAAAACTACGACACTCTCAGACAGTAATCCAAGCAGAGTGCCTGTATGCTCCATAATGCCTAGGAGTAAAAACCAGGAAATACATTGAAGAAATCGATACGTAGGAAAGAAAGATGTTAAGTAAAATTTTCGGACCAAAAAATGTGCTGACACATACCGATTACGTAGTAACAAAGAAGTATATAAAACATGTAGCAGAATTTCGGATACAATACGCAAACGAAGGGTTGAATACTTCGGATATATTTCAAGAATGCCTGACGACGGACCGTTTCAACAAGCCCAGAATGAAAGGCAACTCTTATGACAAATAGTTCGTTAACACCATGAGGGATCTGCAGGAAATGAACATCATGGATCAAGAAATTCACAACAGAACCCTTTTCAGGAACAAGATACTCACATCTGAGGAGTTCCTAGAGCCAGAAACAGGGACAAGGAAGAAACAACATTGTACGGCTGAAGATAAGGGTAGCTGTAAGCAAGAGAAGGAATTAATACTGGCGCCAAAGAAAACTGAAGCCATGAAGAGTTACTTAAGTAGTACATAGCTGCCCAAAATCGATTGTGAATGAATGAATGGAAGTATTTCAACATTGCCGGTATTATTATTATTATTATTATTATTATTATTATTATTATTATTATTATTATTATTATTATTATTATTATTATTATTATTATTATTATTTACCACAAATCACACAGATGTTATGGATGGTCTAGTGAAAAAGGGCAAGCCCCATGTATATTAGCTGCTTCACAGACCCCAATTACTCACCTGGAATAGGATCTATATGTAATAAAATGAAAGAAAGCAGTGATAACTTTTACCTTTGAAAAGAAAAATGTAATAATGGTATTGTTTTCACGTCCTGCTAACTACTTGTGAGGTTTGAAAGACACCGAAGCCCTAAAATTTTGTCCGTAAGGAGTTCTTTTTGCGTGATGATAGAATTATTGACAAGAACTGACATATTTGGGCACATCCGAAGGCTGAACAGGAAACAAAACCATCAATTTGGACTCATAAAACCAGCATTTCACTGTCTGTCCCACTCAAGCCGGCGAAAAGCAGTAAGAAACGAAAATTAATAGCGAGGGAATTTAGTTCAAAGTGTAGTAGTGTGCTTCTTAAGGAAAAATGATAGTTATTTACGTTTCAAGGGCAGAAGATGGGGATTTTCGTACAAGCTGAGACTTGGAAACGAATAGGAGAGAGTGGGGCAAGTGAATTGTAAGATGTAGGTGTGTCTACCTCTTGCATTTTTCTATGTTAAAGTAAGGCTAATTCAGTAGCTAATGATACCACAGAATTACATACATGGTTAAATCAACGTTCTGCATCTTATCCCCGAAGTTACAGGTGAAATCTTGTCATTTGCCATATTCTTTTATCAGAAAGGATAATTTGATTGTCCAGTACAAGGAATTTGGAGAATTATTCACAATTTTCATTATATTAGCACAAAAGCACGCTATTATATATCAACCACATGTGTGTAAAATTGGCTGCAGCCTGTTAAGCTCAAAAGCAGGCATTTGTTTACCTGAGACAAGAGAATCTGCTGTTAAATTACACAGATAACACTCCATCTTGTTTAACACGGTTTATAGCTGCATCTATGGATCAGCGGTAGAGTGTCGGCCTCCGAATCCCACGATAGCGGGTTCAAACCCGGCAGAGGTATTCGGATTTTTGAAGAGAGGAAAAAAGTCCATTCGACACTCCATGTCGTACGATGTCGGCATGTAAAAGATCTCTGGTGACACATTTGGTGTTTACCCGACAAAATTAATTAAATCTCAGCCATAGACGCTCAAGAGAGTTTCGGTTTACTCGGTCTGCCATCTAGTGGGGGCCTAGAGTAAAACGGAACGTCGAAATTGACGAGCAGACAGCCAGATGGCGTCAAATTGAAATGTCTGCACACGGTAGCTGAGGCCATACGATTATTATTATTATTATTTATTAACACGGTTTATTGTTATTTTAGTGAAAGAAGCTGTATTATTCAGATTCTTAATACAATGAGTATTTGCAGCTGCAAAGAACAGGCACAATCCAACAAAAAATATAAAATACTAGCTGTTACCCACGGCTTCGCTCGAGTTGCACTAAGACATTGCCTGAAAATCCCTAAAGTACAAAAACTCGCTGAAAAATTTCATTTACAACAGAACCTCTTTGTAAACCACGTTTGTGGCATTGCCTGTTGGGGCTATGATGACCATGCTGCTGGCAGAGCTAAATCTGGAACATGTGTTATGGAACTCTACATGTGATAAACAGTCCTCTTTTAAGTCGAAAAAGAAGCGTTTCTTTATTTCTAAAGAATATTTCAAATACCTTTTTTCACATCTGTAACGTCTAATTTTTGGATATATAAATATCCTCATCAAGAGAATTCAACTCCTACTTCACTTATTTCCGATCTCCAGCTTAAGTTGATTTTACGAAAACAAAAAGTACGTGTTTCTTTATTTGTAAAGGCGATTACAAATACCAATTTTCACGTCTGTTAAGTTTATGACATATACTGTAGATATATTCATTTTAAAAACTAACCCACTCCATGGCTGAATATTCAACGATGAGGTCTTGGGTTCGGGGGTTTCGAGTTCGATTCCGGGCTGGGCCGTGGTTTTTAATCGCGTGTGATTAATTCATCTGGCTCGGGGACAGGTTATTTGTGTTTTTCCCAACACTCTTCTCTTCATATTCACTGAACACACCACATTACCGACCACAACAGGAACACGCAATAATAATTACATCCCTACACACGGGGTCGGCGTCAAAAAAATACTGTTACTTCTCCGATTTTGACTCTTGGTGAAATTTTCTGGTGTCGGCGAACTTCATGGTCCCCTTCTTATCTGGGTGAGATATTCCTTTATCCACCTTTTACATAAATCATCTACTACTTCTGGTGTTTTCGGAACTCCCTTATTAGGTGGGTTTTGACTTCAGGTCAGGTCCCATGGGAATTGCCGTGAGTCGATCTCCGCAGGGGAAATGTGCGGGTTTTAGTGACAGTGTCCCTTCCCCTTCTGTTTGTGCAATAGTCCTAGAATTTAGGGCTGCTCCAATAATGACAGCAGTAGTTTTTATACTTTCTTATGATAATTGATCCCTGCGTAATACCTTTCTCAAACACACTTTTGTCGTTCCCACCGACCTTTTCCACCAACCTTTCCATGAAGCAGCTCTGGGAACAATTAACTTACAAGTGATCCCTTACTCTGTCAGTTGTTTTAGAACCGAGCTCGATAGCTGCAGTCGCTTAAGTGCGACCAGTATCCAATATTCGGGAGATAGTAGGTTTGAACCCCACAGTCGGCAGCCCTGAAAATGGTTTTCCGTGGTTTCCCATTTTCACATGAAGCAAATGCTGGGGCTGTACCTTAATTAAGGCCACGGCCGTTTCCTTCCCACTCCTAGCCCTTCCGTGTCCCATCGTCGCCATAAGACCTATCTGTGTCGTTGCGACGTAAAGCAACTAGCAAAAAAAAAAAGTTGTTTTAAGCGGTGAGGCCCTTATTTCCGTCAATTCCTTATTGGTGACATGGAGTATGTTTTAATTAACTATGTAAAAGGTATGGCTCATCTTTTTATAAACTATTCCACTACAGGTATGCAGATATAAATTCTTCGCTGTTTGGGCAAAAGGTCATATCTTCCAATGCTTTTCCTATCCATTACTTTCCTTAAAACTGGTCACGCCTCCCGGCCACACATGGATAATTAGTCCAGCAGAACAATATTTGTTATGTTCATTTTCCTATGCTTACGTGGAAGAGAAGATGAACCTTACCAGACACACTCTAAGAACGTGTATTTACATGACTTATTTACATCCTTCTGTAGTATAATGTACTTGAGGTTCATTTTCCTTTACACGTTAGCATGCGAAAATGAACAAAACGAAAATTTTTGTGATGGACTGCATATCCATGTGTGGCTGGGAGGCATGACCAGTCTTAAGGAAAATGATTGATAGGAAGAGCATTGTGAAATATCACCTTTTGCCCGAACAACGACGAATTTATCCATACTCACGACAGGAGCAAAGCTCTAGATGGACAGCGAGGGTGGTGGCATAAGTAAAATCTGCGGCACAGAAATTGACAGCGCTCTCCATGCTAACATAGAGGAGTCCCATGAAGTCCATGCCTGTAACTTCAAAGGCCTTTGACGGTTTTACTTTGTCGTAAGGAAGTGGAGCCTCAGGGACTTGTCCATGAAGATTCTTAGCCATCTTGCAGGGAAGACAATTACGTCGTACCTTCCCGATTGACAGACGTGCACGAAGGATCCAAAACTCTTCACGAAGTTCTGAAAGGACAGTGCGAACTCTGAGATGTGAGTGTTCTTTGGGAGATATTCGCTCAAAATGCGCACCAAGTTCTCGCAGCGCAACAACAAAAAGGAAGGGACTGCAGGTGAAGCCAAAGGAAGCTTTGTAAATCGATGTATTGTTACGTCATTGGTCGTTTAAAGTCGCCTCCACCGTCAACCGCTCGAAACCAGAAGAATATTGTTAAATATTAATAAATATTTTTGGTCTAGGACAAGTTTGCAAGAAGGCTTGGCTGATGCTAACGATGACTGCTACGGGGTGCAGTCTAAATCTGTGCACGATTTATAGGGCCTGTGGAAGGAGGTTCGGTCCTATTTCCAGAGCGTCGTTAATTGAAGGTGCATTTCTTTCTCCACTTAAAATTCCCATGCATTTTATACTAGAATGTGGTAAATAGTAACACACGTTTGAGTCCAGCGACTTCTACATAGCCTTTCGTTATGTAGTCTAGCGTTTGCGAAAAGTAGATGTTCCTTAGAACTTTATATCTTTCAAGTCGATACTGCATGTACGAAAACCACTTTTCAGCGTCCAGGGGATTAGTTCGCACATTCAAGTTTTCCCTTCGTAGAACAGAAAGCACTCGTCGATTGTCTTTTTTATGAAATTGTTGGAAGAGTCCATTTGGTACCCGAAGATCTATCCTGCCATGATATAATACCAATAGTATCAAAACCCTAAAGCCTTCGGAAAGTATTAACTGAACGCATAACTGCATGGTCATCAATGTGATAAACTACTACATTCAATGTAACACCGATGGGTTTCGGCAGAGCATCCAACCAAGTTTGGAAGGAATCAGCACTAAGAAACTAGAAACGCGTATTGGAGACCATCCTCGATTATCCTGCGATGTAGTCACCACCTATGAGCATATCTATAGGAACGAATAAGTTGGCCGTACGATTACGGTCGCACAGATGTGGGCTTGTATTCGGGAGATAGAGGGTTCGAACTCCACTGTCGGCAACCCTGATGATGGTATTCCGCGGTTTCCCATTTTGACACCACGTAAATGTTGGGGCTGTACCTTAATTAAGGCCACGTCCGCTTCCTTCCTACTCCTGCCCCTTTGTTATCGCATCGCCGCCACAAAACCTATCTGTGTCGATGCGACGAGAAATAAATTGCAAAAAAAATGAAGGAAAGTAAACAAAAGATCTCTATAGGAAAATTCTCGCGGTAGTCCATTGGGTCAGCAGGCTGTAATTTTCGGTTGTGGTCCAGTATAGTGATATCCTGCGGTAAATTCGAGTCGTGCATGGAAGAATGAGTACTTTTAAAGACAGTAACATATGTCGTGGAATTTGTCCAAATAATCCTAAGCTTCACGTGAACGAATCTATCACGGACTGTAGAGGCGGCTGATGACATTTCAAGGGCGCTGACGGAGATTCATGGATTCTCTACGATTTCTTTTCGTCTATCAGTGACCTTTTGACAAACCTGAACCGACTGTCACCGAATAATAGAGATATTGTTACTTTCCCTAGACCTATTTGACCTGTAACCCACACTATTGCAGTTTCAAGGTGACTAAAACCGGGTGGTGCTACACCTATCTTGCCGATGGACGCTGTTAACTTCTGACTGGTATCGGCTTTGGTGTTGTCTACACTACTGTGTATGGATGCATGATGCCCTTTTGCAATTGGCATGCGATTTCGTTCCTTTCATACTACATTCGACAGCCTTGTGGCTGCGATTTAGGCATAGGTTGCAACAGAGTTTTGCCCTTAGTTTACCCTTACGATTGTGTACATCAGCAACAGCGTTACAGTCTTGAGCCCAATGACTGATTTCCTCACTAATGGTACATAGGACACTCACTGGCTTCTTATTTCTTCGTATCCCCTTTACGCCCTTCTGCTTGACGGGTACAGTTGCCACTGTAGGTGTCGGTTTAGGAATATTAGACTTACCCACGAATCTTCCGTGCAATTACGGCACCGTCTACTTCAGAACCTAGGGATTCCATCAACTTTGCGATACTTCCTTCGGGCATTTTTTCCCTTCTAATGTCCTCGGGGAAGGCGCGAAAAATGTTCGGGGCTAATGCACGACAATAGGTATTAACGTCCTCTCCTAAGGTATGGAGAACCTATATACGTCGTGCTGAGAGCTTAGGGAGAGGCGAATCTAATCGGCGTGTCATCTTCCGAGTAGCCTAGGTGGGATTGTATCGGGCTATTTCTGTCTCCATATCTTGCGCGTAAAATCCCTTCGGTATCCTCGTAAGCCGATGTCGTGACGGCATTTCCCACTCCCAACAACTTAGCTACACCGTCAAGACAGTCTCTGAGAAACATACGTTTATTAACCGCAGAAAATGATCAGACTTTTATTAATTTGAGTTTCAGATTGTTCCAGACGTCACTTCACAATACGATCTGTAGAGCTGCAGAACCATCAGGATGAAACATATAATATACAGTGATGAGCGATCCCATCCTTCATATCGTGTGTTGTTATCAAGCCAAAGGTCGATATTCATTCGGTTACCGGTGATATGTAAATCTTGCTTGGATTTGTGAACGACAACGCATGGGAGCACACTTAGCCACCTGTCGGGGAAAATCTTGTTAAGACTAGTCCGTAAGTTTCTGTATAATCTTCATGCCTTGCAATACGGCTGGCCTATTCGTGTGTACTGGAGGAGCTGTGTCACTGAGACGTCCCGACTCTTGGAATCGTTGACACTTCCTCCGCAAGCGCCGCGGTTGTATATCACATCCTGTCAGGTTCTTTGGGATGATCTTGTCTTGTGAAGGTCTTTACCTGGCTTGACGGTTTTATTGAAATATAATTGCTCTTGTTTGGCACTTTGGTGTAAGATCATGTAGTGGCAAATCATTTATTTGGAGGGTTTAAAATACATTTTCTTCGGCAAATATTTTAACAGGTTATTTTTCCACTTTTCGAAAAATGAGATGAGCCGGTAAAATTACGTCAATACCTGAATGGACATTCTAAAAATAATCATGAAGACGTTTCTCCGTAACGGTACAGAGAAAAAGTTAATTTTTTGAAGTAAGGTAAACATGAAAATGAAAATAAGCACATTGGTATTATCAGATGATGATTTCCCTCCAATAAGAAAGCCAGCTCCGTAATTAGTACAGTGAAAACTGTACATAACGATACCACGTATCTTTTCCGTTGTGGACAGCTTTCCGTTGAAAACAGGCAAACGTGATTATAAGGTACATTGCACACACGTAGTCTATTGTGTTCTGGTGTTCTGTGCGATAACCTCAGGTGGTGGTGACGGTGGTGATTATTGTTTTATTCGGCGGCGAGCGGTCATACGATGTTGAATTCACCGGTCCTCGTCCGATCACCGCGGTTAAGCAACATTGGGCGTGGTCAGTACTTGGATGGGTGACCGCTTGAAACACCATGTGACGCTGCCTCAATTCCCTTTGTGACAAAAGATCTGTAGAGGTAGACGCCACGAACAAATATTATTTAAAAAACAACTAGGCCACCATCCTCCATTAACACTAATCAGAGAGAAAAATGCAAGGGATCCGACACTTCCAAAAATGAAGGTATCCGCCAAAGAACGACAAGCGCCACGAAGGGCGTGAAAGTAAAAGACGCCGGGCTGAGTGGCTCGGACGGTTAAGGCGCTGGCCTTCTGACCCCAACTTGGCAGGTTCGATCCTGGCTCAGTCCGGTGGTATTTGAAGGTGCTCAAATACGTCAGCCTCGTGTCGGTAGATTTACTGGCACGTAAAAGAACTCCTGCGGGACTAAATTCCGGCACCTCGGCGTCTCCGAAAACCGTAAAAGAGTAGTTAGTGGGACGTAAAGCAAATAACATTATTAAAGTAAAAGACACCGTAGGGTTCGATTGCTCTAATACCGCTGGGGTCGGGAAAGAACAACACTTGACTGAGGGGAGCCGGATAGGAGAGACGAAAGTGAGGAGCCTGACACAAGTAAATCTAAGAAAAGCCAGGTCTTAGCTGTAGGTCCCGTGGTCGCAATCCACGCTCCCAAGTTGAGAGCCCCTCGTGTCCCTTTTAGTCGCCTCTTACGACAGGCAGGGGATACCGTGGGTATTATTCAACTGCCCGCACACAAAGGGGGTAGTCCGAAGTTTTTCTAGTCATGTTACTGGTTTGTAGACCTCTTGCGATAAAAAAAAGACTACTGAATTTTGTAACACGGACTACTTTATTAATCGTTACAGCAGAGAGAAACTGCAATACATTTTCATTTCACTGCTTTTCATGTTCTCAAGGAAGTTACATTTCTCGCAAAAATTATAGTTTATTAAATATACCAGAATTGATTCCTGTGAGCATTGCTTATTTCCTTATTTATTTCCTTAAATCTGCAAAGAAATACAGAAAGTAATGCCGGGCGGCGTAGCTCAGACGGTAGAGAACTCTGCTTCAGTACTCAATTTGGCAGGTTTAATTCTGGCTCAGACCGGTGGTATATGAAGGTGCTCAAATACGTCAGCGTCGGTCGGTGGATTAGGCGGCACATTAAGGAACTGATATGGGACAAGACTGCGGCATCTGGGCGTTAGTTAGTGGGAGGTATAACAAAAAACATTTTTTATAAAATTCAAAAACTTGCGAACAGTTCAGTTCTGACTGTGAATGAAAAATTAAATAGATCGCCTCATACTGAGAAAATGTTTCCGCTTCCGCCTTGTGCACATTCCACTAAGTACAAGCATTTTTGTACAATATTTTTTGTTAATCTCATGGGGTCATGGAATATTTCCGTAAACACTAGGTTTCCACTATGTACACGTTCCGTTTACTGGTTTACTGTATACAGGTCTCAGAACTTCTGTAAATACGAGTGTGTGGATACCAAACAAAAATTAAATTCCATAAGGGAAGAAATGCATTATATTTGTAACTATTTAACTGTTCTTCTTTTGTAAAAGTCAGTTGTTTACATGATCACAGTCACTCGAAATCATGAAGTCTTACACGCTGAGATGGATGTACACCTGTATTTTTTCTGTAAATTATCTGGAACTTCAAAGCTGATAAAACGTAGGGAGAGAGAGGATATATTAGGCGTTTGCGCGGGGCTAAAGGATGGATGCACACGAGCTCAGTTGGTATTTTCGATATGCAATACGGGTTTAGATTTGTCTATTGCACTTACTGAAATGGACTGGGCATCACAATGCAGAACCACCAACATAATTCATCATGATCCTTTTATTTTTAAAATTGGCTTTACGACGCTCCGACACAGCTAGGTTTTATGGCGACGATGGGATACGAAAGGCCTCGGAATGGAAAGGAAGCGGCCGTGGCCTTAACTAAGGTACAGCCCAAGCATTTGCCTGATGTAAAACTGGGAAATGATGGAAACCATCTTCAGGGCTGCCGACAGTGGGATTCGAACCCACTGTCTCCCAGACACATGCTCACAGCTGCGCGCCCCTAACCGCACGGCCGACTCGCCCGGTCATCATGATCCGCCCTTGAATTGTTCCTAAAAACGTTCCCAGCTTTCAATGTCCTCTGAAACTGGCTCCAACGTGACAGGAGATAATTTAATTGAGTGTATAATATGAGGTGTCTCATCGGGAGTCTGGTTTAGTGTTAAATTTGCAGTTGTTTTAGAAAGCTCGTTTTTGGTACCTCAGCGTATTGATGGACCGCGAGTTTAGCAGTCTCGACATATTCTTCAGAAGTCGGTAAATCCGTCTCATATTCATCATCTGTGAGTTGATCGTAAATTATGTCGTCTACCTTTAACATGTGGTCTAAAGCCTCTTCAATACGGCCCTTGTTGAATCGGAAATCGTGTAGGGTGGGTTTCCTTCGCGAAATAATTAATAGTATTTGCAAGGAAGGTAATATTTCCTCTTTCCCTGGCTCGTTTTCTCTTCAATATATGCATCTTCTCTGCGTCAATCATAATGGAATATATATGAGAAGATCAATTCGTATTCGTGAGACTAGAGGACAAGTGGCTCTATTACGTTCTGCGTGCGGCAGATCACTACTATCCCAAAGAAGACGCAGATAAATCAACTGAGTTTACAGTCTGTAGTTGTGAAACGCGACGTCACCGTGGGATTAAACGCACCAGCGTATAATAACAAAGGACACGTAGATGCGATGGATATTTCGTGCAATTCAAACTAATACATACAGTAAAGTAAACTCGTGTCCTCATCTTGAGGTAGTACAGCTCTTTTTGAGGCACACCTCCAATGGAGGTGAGCAGCATGTACCATTTTAACCACATACCAGCCCTCCTGCCATTCTTAAATTTCTGGCAGTACCGGGAATCGAACCTGGGCTTCCGAGGACGGCAGCTAATAACACTAACCGTTACACTACGGAGGCGGGCAACTATACATAATACCTCTTCACTTGAATGTTGAGAATTAATGAACGTACAATTGCACAGGAAATACATTAAAATGGATTGGCTAAATTAAGCTGCTTACAGTACCTTTTGTCTTACGATCGTCGATCTTCTTCGAACACACTCACATCCTCTTACTGGAAATACTGGTTCATCAGCAAAGTTGTTCTTCATTCATAGTCGATTTTGGCCCAACTACGGACCAAGTAAATAACTCTTCAAGACTTAAGTTTTCTTTGGCGCCAGTATTCAATTATTCTCTCGCTTACGGCTTATTTCTTTTCAGCCGTCCAATGTTGTTTCTTCTTGGTCGCTCTTTCTGACTCTAGGAACCCTCAAATGTGTGTATTTTATTCCTAAAAGTGGTTCTGTTGTGAATGTCATGATCCATGAGGTTCATTTCTTGCAGATCCTTTTTGGTGTTAACGAACCATTTGTCATAAGAGTTGCCTTTCCTAATGGGCTTGTTTAAATGGTTAAAACGTTTCTTAGTGAGTCTGTCGTCGGGCCTTCTTGAAATATGTCCAAAAATTTAACCCTTCGTTTGCGTATTTTATCGGAAATCCTGCTGAATGCTTTAATGTACTTCTTTGTTAGGGCGTAATCGGTATGTGTCAGCACATCATTTTGGTCCTGGAATGTTTCTATAAATCTTTCTTTCCTTCTTATCGATTCCTTCAATGTATTTTATTATTGTTACTCCAAGGAATTCTGAAGCATACAGTCACTTTGGTTGGATTACTGTCTGAGAGTGTCATAGTTTAATACTAAAAGAAATCGCTTTCTTATTGTATGTGTTTTTCGCAAATGAAATGCAAGCTCCATCTTTCTGGCTCTCTCACGGTTTCCTTTTTTCATCGATCCCGCTATTCTGAAGTATCTCATCAAGATATTTGAATTCAGCAACTTTATTTATCTTATTCTCTTTTGTTCATTAAGTATCTTTGAGGCTTCTTTAATGTTGGCCATGAAATGGGCCTTTTCAAACGATAACTGCAGGCCGGTTTTCACTGCTATCTCTGCCAAAGTGTGAACTTACATATAGCTGATTCGATGCTTTCTGACAGCAACACTAGGTCATCAGCGAATGCTAAGCAGTTGATAGTGATGTTTTCTTTCTTTTACCCTATCGTACCGAGCTCGATAGCTGCAGTCGCTTAAGTGCGGCCAGTATCCGGTATTCGGGAGACAGTAGGTTCGAGCCCCACTGTCGGCAGCCCTGAAAATGGTTTTCCGTGGTTTCCCGTTTTCACACCAGGCAAATGCTGGGGCTGTACCTTAATTAAGGCCACGGCCGCTTCCTTCCCACTCCCAGCCCTTTCCTATCCCATCGTCGCCATAAGACCTATCTGTGTCGGTGCGACGTAAAGCAAGTAGCAAAAAAAAAAAAAAAATTACCCTATCGTTACTTGGTCCTTAATGCCTTTTTCTGCGAGTACCATTTTCCCATTCTTTGATGACCTTGTCCAGGATACAATTGAACGTGAGTACGGATAGGCAATCTCCTTGTCTTACGCCTGTCTTGACTTCAAGGGTTTCAGATATCTCATCCGTGAACTTTTAATAATAATAATGCTATGTGCTTTACGTCCCACTAACTACTTTTTCGGTCTTCGGAGACGCCGAGGTGCCGGAATTTAGTCCCGCAGGAATTCCTTTACGTGCCAGTAAATCTACCGACACGAGGCTGACGTATTTGAGCACCTTCGAATACCACCGGACTGAGCCAGGATCAAACCTGCCAAGTTGGGGTCAGAAGGCCAGCGCCTCAACCATCTGAGCCACTCAGCCCGGCATCCGTCCGTGAACTTAACCTTTGAGTTATCCTTATAAAGCAGTGCAATTCAAAACAAGATATATTCACATTGTAATTATATTTTCAGGGATTCAGCTCCAGACGTTAATAAATTACGTACACAAAGCGTAGAGTCCATGGGAAGAACATGTTAAGTCCATTTTTTAATTTTTTCTGATATTAGTTCCATCTTGTGACTCTAGGAATGTGATTTCAGTCCTCTGTCCAATAAACGGAAGGAATCTGTTAAGTTCCTACATATGAGTGATTTTAAAAACCATACGCAGGGAAATAACACGGTGTTACACAGTTTTAATAATGCTCTCCTGGAAAACTATTAACATGTGACTTAAGATATTCTTCCCCTGGACCCTTCCCTAACACTCCATCTTGTTTAACGTTGTTTTTGTCTACATCAGAGAAATGACATTATTCATACTAATACAACGAGTATTTACAGATACAAAAAAATATAAAGATAAATGTTCGGAGGTCAAATAAAACAGAAGATATATGAGTTAATCCTCTACAGAGTCTACGTTGTGTAAAGGAAAAAGTCGTCCTGTGGACTCCAGTGTCCGGTGATAGAATTTTGGGCATTTATTTTCCATTGATGCAAATAAATTGGGTTGTAAGAAGAAATTCTGAATATATGCATTCTGATTGTGTGTCAGTATCTGTAGAGAAAGCGAAAAAATAATGTTATTGGCTTTACGTCCCTCTAACTACTTTTACAGATTTGGAGACGCCAAGGTGCTGGAATTTAGTTCCACAATAGGGGCCAGTAAATCTACCGACACGAAGCTGACGTATTTGAGCACCTTCAAATACAACCGGAATGAGCCAGGATCGGCAAAGGACAAAATAGACTTAATCGCTAATCTTCATAAGTGATAACTAGTTCCCTTTTCACGAAAATGTTAGTGGATAAACAGTTCTCAAAATCGATAAAGAGACAATTTAACGAAGACATTCCGTTCAAGTCCTGCAAACATGAGCTTCTACCTGAACAAATCAACAAATTCTCGTCCTTTGAGTCTGGTCTTCCTGTCATACGTAAAATCTGTCACGGATAGGATTGGCAATATTCTCAGAAGGCACAACATCAAAACGATTTTTAAGCATAATATCATCATAGGCAATTTCTTGCGATTTTTCAAAGATCCTATTGGTTTAAACTGTGCTAGAAAATATATGATTCCATGCTCTTGTGGATAGGTTTATGTTGGCCAAACATGTAGGAAGGTAGCAAGAAGGGTTAATGAATATCGTAGGCACTTACGTCTTTGCCAACGAGAGAACTCTACCACGACAGAACATGCCATACGTGATGACCATCATGCCTTTGCTGGCGGGAGCTAGTGTTTACAGTGCACTTTGTCTTCTGGTATAGGCTAGAGCAATTTTGTTACTTTCATTGATCTGTCTCTGCCTTAGCTTTAGCTTTAACAAAATGAGGTGACTGAGGTATGAGCAATTCTAGTAATGCCATTCCTTATGCAGTCAGTCACTGTTATGAATGGTGTGAAAATGTTGCTCATAGGGTTGGTTGGTGCATGCATTTCAGTGGGCTTGGCAGACTGATATGTCGTCGTTGCCGGGACAAAACCTCCTATGTGAAATATTTTAGCTTAGAACTTTGGCCGGTAAGGCTCTGTCATCTAAGGTGCAATATTGTGTAACAGTAGTCAAGGCATTCTCGATCTTCATAAGGTATGTGCTGCGGGTCAGTATATCTCCAAAAATATTAACACATAGGAGGTTTCGTCCCGGCAACGACGATGTAATAGCGTCTGCCTCAGTGAGGAAGGCAACGGGAAACTACCTCACTCCTCATTTCCCTAGTACGCCTCTTCAGTGATGCATAGACCGTCTATGACAGCCTATGGCAGAGCTGTGGAGGATTCGACCAGCCTTAGGGCTGAGGACTAAACATACATACAATTACCATCAAATAATTTTTGATGCAACTTCTGTCATTTATACAGAGAAACATTTTATACCGAGAATAATTCATGAGGCAATAGAAATTGATTAACACCCGAATCATTTTAACAAAGGTGACGATAATATAGTGAGTAAATTATGGCTACCCTCCATAGTTAACTCGTCAACATCTTTCTCCGTGAATCTGGAGGCCCTGGAATGAACCATATTTCTAATAGGGTCTCTTTATCTTGAGTATAGTTACTATAGAGTCACAGTTTCCATTATATGCTCTGTTACTAAGACGATCCTGTTCGCAGGATTGAAACACTCCACAGATTATCACATTACGCGACCTAATGTCCCTAAATTAGTATAATGTATTATACTGTAGGCTGTTTCCTTTGCCATAAGTAATTAGAATATTTAAATTGGAAAATGTTGGAAAATTGATATGAAAGGTAACGATTGAAAAAACCTATTTTGTGAAAAAATATCATGGAAAGTCTAGAGTATGTTGTTGATATATGATTTTCAATCATTTAATATATCTAAAGAATTGTGGTATCTGTAGTGCGACCACAATGTCACAGAAACTAAAGTAGAATAATGTCATTGTTTTACTAAATACTTTCACGGTTTTGGACACGCCAAGATGCCAGAATTTAGTCCCGCAGGAGTTCGTTTACGTGCCAGTAAATCTATCGACACGAGGCTGACGTATTTTAGCACCTTCAAATAGCACCGGACTGAGCGAGGATCGAACCTGCCAAGTTGGAGTCAGAAGGCTCGCGCCTCGACCATCTGAGCCATTCAGCCCGGCAAACATAAAACAGAAATTTGATTAAAACTTTACAGTTAATTACTAGAATCCCTAAAAATCTGAACATCATTTCGTGTAACTTAAGGTAATCATGTACGATTAAAGAAACAGGACTGTCCTTGGGGCACGGCCCCAAATTTTTAGTGTAAAATATCCAATTAGCATAAAATTGAACATTTTCCACCATTGGGACAGTAGATTTGTTCGAATCTGGGTTCAGATGGCTGGAACATACCTCATGACGCCCGGCCTACTTAAACGCTCTCGACAATCCTTTTGACGCTTGGCATTGGTGATTTTGGATTATTTTTTTGGAATTCTGCTAAGCTAATTCTTGAATACATTTATTTTTCATCACTTGATGCGATTTATTCTCCACATGTTATGATATTTTGCGAATCAACTATGCAACAAATACAGAATACTACACATAGCTCTAAAATTCTAATTTATGGTAGACTATTTTGTGGTACAGGATAATAAATTAATCATTTTTAACAATGACATGATGGGGCATTCCAGCTCCTCTTAACCTGAGAGACTCTTACATTGAGTCCGGACAATTACATTCCTTGTACAGGTCCTTACAGCCATAAGCACGTTCAACCTACAACCAAGAGATTTCCCACGACACAAGCAATTAGTTAATTGGCCTGTATTCCACAAATGTATGGGCTGGAATCTCGCTTGCACGATTACCAGTACATGACCACATGGAATTTCTGACAAGAGCGGAGTCCAATTTGTTATACCCAGGGGACTCTGAGAGACATGCGGTTCCTTCATCTGCACATGTTTCGCGATAACGCCAAGATTAAACCAATATTACATGTCTTCCCGGACATGGAGACGTAGTAAGATGGCTAACATAAAGTCTATCTATGCCAAGAACGAGATAACGGATTAAAGGATGCCTGTACAATCCTCGCTGAATGACTTGAGATTTACACCGCTTGAAAAAGTAAAAAAATATACCACCAATCAGGCACCCACTTCCAATTACCTGGAGGTAAATAATAATAATAATAATAATAATAATAATAATAATAATAATAATAATAATAATAATAATAATAATAATAATAATAATAATAATAATTGTACCGGGAGGTACACCTCTAAGCCGCACATTTAAATGTTGCGCCTAACAGAACTCCTCTACTGGAGAAACAGTGAACTTGAAACTAGACCTACTTAAACCTTTACTCAGAAGATGTCACTATAGTAATTTGACGTAATTTCCTTATCGTGAAGTTTCATGTACTGTACGAAATTCTACGTGTTTTGTTTACCAGTCATCAAGAAGTTTGGACTTTCTTCAACATAGGTCACTGCTAAAAAACTATGATCATGCACCCTGGTGCGAAGTGGATGAACTTTGATTCAAAGAAGTTTTGTATTCATAAGTTTTAATAAATTATGTTCAGTCATTTTTGGGTTGGCAATATTGATCTTTTCTTTCCGCAAGTTCTGAATTTAGCCAATCATGAATTTCTGTAATTAATTTTCTGCCTATCACAGGCTTCTTCCTCGATTCTGAGTGTCACTTTTGATGTTATCCAATAAAATTGTGAGGATGTGGCTAGTTTATTTATGAAAGGTCTCGAACGTTCCCCGAGGTTTTATAAACTGCGGATTTTCACGTCTCTTGGCCATTTGATCAACATCTAAATAAGTGTGTGTGTGTGTGTGTGTGTGTGTCAAACAGGAGGCGGGAGGCGCCTCTTTCATCAGGCAACAGTTCTTCAGCAAGGTAATGGCCTGTTAACACCTTTATTTCTTGCTAGCTCTGCGGTTTAACCCGAGGGGGAGGTCCGAAACCTTAACTATGTAACCTACTTTTCTGAAAATGTAATTTCTGCCAGCTTATGTAATTTCTTCATAAAATCTTTAACTGTAAATCGGGGATAGAGAGTGATATACCCTCTCGAGCTCCCCTTCATATTGGTTTTAGGTGACTACGTTTTGTAACTGGTTTTCTTCCTTTCCGTAAAGTCTTAATTTATTCTTATACGAGTCACCTCCATAGTTTGCGAATAGCCCCTGTTCCATCGACCTAGTGGCATTTAGGTTTTAAAATGCATATTTAGGAGTGCAAGTACACGCCTCCATCCATTTTGTGTTCGGGCCATTTATTTAACTGTTATTTCTTTTACACGAAGGCACTATAGTTTGGGTACGAGATACCCCTGTATCAGTTTGTAAGCTGGGCCATGGAAGGCCAAAAGGTGTTAGATATTTTTGGTGTTGTCTTGAATAGGCGTGAAAACTGAGAGCCTGTTAGCTCTTTTTCAAAGTAAGATTGCTGAATGCCTTTCGAAGGCTTGGTATTGTGAGTTGGAAGCCAGCGCTCCATGTATTGAGTGATTTCTGCCCTGATATAAATTTGTACTCTTTTGTAGTTTAGAGCTGGGAACTCAAAAATTGTGAAACTAGGGGCTTGTAGCCCAAGAGCGTGAAAATTCTGAAATCTTGGACCTTTCTAAGTCTTGTTTTTAAATTGCTATGTCATTGTTATCTTACTAAGTGAGAATTTGTTAACTTGTTGCTTTTTGAAAATATAACCTTCCATTTCAGTTTAAATTCTTTCGTGACATAGTAGTTGGACCCATTCACGCCGGCACCTTCTTTCACCTCTGCTGGTCCACGGGAAACCACGTAATAATAATAATAATAATAATAATAATAATAATAATAATAATAATAATAATAATAATAATAATAATAATAATAAATTAATAATAAATAATTAATTTAAGATTTATTATTATTATTATTATTATTATTATTATTATTATTATTATTATTATTATTATTATTATTATTATTATTATTATTATTATTATTATTATTATTATTATTATTATTATTATTATTATTGTACCGGGTGATACACCTCCACGCCGCTAATTCAAACCTTGCGCCAGTTGAAACTCCCCTACTGGAATAAGTCTGAACTTTGTCTTATGCGTTAATTTTCAAGTTACCCTGAAGATGTCACTACTTGGAAATTTTGAAGTTTCTGAACTGTGTTGTTTTCGACGTATTTTTGTTTTGCTTGTAGTAAGAAGTGTGAACATTCTATTCTAGAGGACACTACTGAAGAACTACAACGGTGCACCCTAGTGCGAAGTGAAAGAACTGTTTTTTTGGAGAAAATTTAATTTCAAAAGTTTGTTCTTTGCTAAATTTCTTTCAGTCATTGTTTAAGTTGGCAATATTAACCCTTTCTTTCCCCTTGTTTTGAATTTAGCCAATCCCGAATTTCTTTAATTAATTTTCCACCAATAATGTGTTTCTTCTTCATCTTGTGTAGGGGTTTTCTCTATCCACCAATAAAATGATTGTGGGTGGGTGTTTTCCTTCCTGAAACGCCTCGAACTTTCTGCGAGAGTATATAAACTGCTGATTTTAGGGTCTCTGCGCCACTTCAGTAACATCTTTCAGTGTGTAAAGTACATAGCAGGGGGCGGGAAGCGCCTCTTCCTTCGGGCAGCAGTTCAACAACAAGGTAATGGCCGATTAATAACTTTTTTTCTTGCTAGCTCAGCAGTTTAACTCTCGGGGCGGGTCCGAAGCTTTTCCCCCATGTAACATTCCCTAAAATGTAAAGAATCTTTGTATTTATTCTATCTTTTAAGCTTCATATTGGGATAGAGAGTGCTTAACCCTCTCGAGCTCCCTCTCATATTGCATTGAGGTGAACTTATTTTCACAACCGTTTCTTCCTTAACGTAATGTAAATTGTTTCCTTCTAAAGTCACCTCTTTAGTACGGGATTAGCCCTTGCATTAACGGCCTAGTGCCAAGTAGGTTTTAAACAAAGTGTATTAGGAGCGCAAGTTCGCCTCCTCTCAAATTGGTATGTTAGAGGCCAGGTAATTAAATTTTCTCACTTAATAGGCCTCAGTAGGTTGGGTATCTTTACCCCTGTGTTTATGTCCTTAGAGGACAACTTGAAGGTGGAGTTTGGTGTGGCCTTTGATAGGCTTAACCTTTGAGAGCAGATCGCTCTTTTGAAGTTTGTTTCTGCGCGCCTCGAGGAGGCTTTATGATGTAATTGGGAGCAAGTGCTCCTGGGCTTGATTGGGGTCTTCTGCCCCTTTGTTGAATTCTGTATATCGTAAAGTTGCTCAAGAATTGTGTGTCTGGCTCTCGGAGCCCCAAATCCTGTAATTGTACATTCTCGATTAGTGGTTTTGCTACTCTGTACCTGCCATTATTGTTATTTCTTGTTTTTGCTAAGAAAATATAACCTTGTTAAATTTTAAATTCACTTTAATTTCGTAGCCTGAGACCTGTTCGCCCTCCGCACCTTCTTTCACCTCTAACTACCACGGAAAACTCCGTAACAATTATTATTATTATTATTATTATTATTATTATTATTATTATTATTATTATTATTATTATTATTATAGCGCAAAAATTGTGCACAGAGTTGAGAACAAACTACAGGAAAGATCACAAGAGAAGATCTTCGATTTCTACAAGTGAGTACAAGGTGTCGGCTCCATTGTACACCACATAATTTACATACGCAGGATTCGTCCGGGTCATGGAAGTTCTAGTACCGCCATCGAGTTAACAATGTGTCGCTGGTCTTGGTTAGTGTTTGTCCATGCCCTATTCATTATTGCCTCCGCTGTATAAAAGTCGATCCAGATTTCGTCCCTTTTCTTCATTCTTCACTCTCTCCTGTATTAGTTTCTCCCAGGCGGCTGTGGAATGGTAGCCCTCTCTTCATCCGAAGGTCCTCCATGAAAGAGGTCTCCTTGGCAAGTTCATATGCTAGTTGCGTATTTCGATATCCCCAGCGTAGCTTTCAGAGAACGCGGCTTGACTGCATCGAGTGTCCTCAAGTCCGCCATGGACAGTTTCTCCCAGTCCGAATGTGTCAATGGGAGCTATTTTCGCGGCAAATAATCTCATAGTGGTTCCCAGTGAAAGCTTCGTGATTGTTTTAATTTCATATATGGCTTTAGTTGCCGCCGTTGAACGAGATATTATGTGAGCTCTGTAGACTAGCTATTGTTTGCAATGTCAGTCCTAGGTATGTGAATGCATTTACAGACTCGAGGGAAGTTGATCCTAGATAAATCTTGTCACTAGCTGCTTCTCAGCCTCCTTTCCGAAATGACATGTTTACATATTCATGATGTAAATTTTGGGTTTATGCCGTATAATGAACTGTATAAACACTCTGAACGCGTTTCATAAGGAACCATGTCGTTCTTCAACAGGAGAAAACAGAGGAATGAGACATGACGCATTAAAGGTTGCTAAGGAAAAGCAAGAAATAACTTTAAAATGGTGTCCTATGATGTATTAGGGACGCGTAGAATGTTTATATAGTTCACTACACTGCATAAATCCAATATATACATCATGAATAGTTACAAGGGCCCTGAAAGTCTAAATGATGGCATATTTACAGCTTTCTCAGTGTTGATGTTCATCTTGTTATCCTGTGCCCATTTGTTTAGATTTTCAATAGCTTTTTGCTATTCAGCTATGGAACTCGAACCAATGACCATATCATCTGCGTACTGTATATGTTGACAGTTATTGTTACAGGTAGTTAGTGGTCAAAAAGTTGCTAATCAGTTTCGTGAGTTTGTTGTCTTCACTCATTATGGCTTCCAGTTTCGCAGTTATTAACGGTTTAAATAATAATAATAATAATAATAATAATAATAATAATAATAATAATAATAATAATAATAAACAGCAGAAAATCATGGCTCTGTCATTTGAAAATATACGGCATACGGAAGGAACTAAATCAAGATTCGACAACCAACCATTAATCAATACATTTCGTGAAAAGGTAGAAAAACTCGAGTATCTAAGTATAATAATAAAAATAATAATAATGACATGCAGCCCCCGCAGAGGCCTGGCGCAGGCCTTTCGTGTTGACGCCTTTTAGGCGACCGGAGTATCTGTGAGAATCTTACCCTACCTATTATACATTCTGAATGCTTAAGACACACACACTCAGCCACGAAACAACGGAATCAATCAATTAAAGTTCAAATCCCAACCCGGCCGGGAATCGAACCTGAGCTCTTGGGACTAAAGGCTAGCACGCTAGCCATTTAGCCACGGAGCCGGACAACTATCTAGGAGAAATTATTTAACCAGCAGGAAGCAAAGAAAGAATTGCATAATTTCAAAGGGCTTACAAAATCACGTGGATCAGATATAACAAAAAATCGATATCAAAAATGCAAACCAGAGGCATTTCAGACGTCCGAAACAATGATAATTAGTGGCGGATCAAAAATAAATTTAAAACGCATCGAAAAACATTGAAATACATTTAAAATATTATAGGACCCACATGGAGCCTCTGTTGCTCAGGCGGCAGCGTGCCAGCCTTTCACTGCTGAGTTCCGTGGTTCAAATCCCGGTCACTCCATGTGAGATCTGTGCTGGACAAAGCGGAGGCGGGACAGGTTTTTCTCCTGGTACTCTGGTTTTCCCCTGTCATATTTCATTCTAGCAACACCCTCCAATATCGTTTCATCTGTTATTCATTAATCATTGCCCCAGAGGAGTGCGACAGGCTTTGGCAGCCGGCACAATTCCTACCCTCGCTACTAGATGGGGTTTTCATTCATTCCACTCTACACTCGATCGAATTACTGGGGTAAGGCTGTGGATTTTAAATTTCTAGGACCAAAATGAGAAAATATAAATTTGAAGGAGGAGAACCACAGAAAATTTATCAAATCACAGAAAAAATCACAAACACAATTAGAAAAAGGCCATTAAAATTCTACGGACAGCCATACAGAATTTATAATAATAGGCTTGTAATGAAATTTTGTAACCTAATATTATTCTCGAAAAACCACAACAATGAAGTCTGCAGACACTGTCTTCCCAGCCTTAGCTCTTTCTAGCCTTATGTCGCCGGAAACATTGTATGTGTGTGCGGAGTTAAATCACTAGCAAACATATTCATTCAGGTATTCAGCGTTATGGTAGGTCTTGTCATGTGACAAACCTCTTCCACTTTTGCCTTCTTACAGCCAAGTTTTTCATGTCCAAATATTTCTTTCCTTTGATGTTGTCCAGCATTCGATGTCTTTTCTTTCTTCTTCTTCTTCCCTCGACTTTCACCACTCCTTCTTTCAGTACACAGTCCCTCCTCAAACAATGTCCCATCCAGTTCGCTTTTCTCCTTCGAATGATTTGCAGCGTAGTTCGTTCTTCTCCAACTCTTCGTAATACCTATTCATTCCTTAGCCGGTATTCACATTTCACTTGTTCTTTACTCCTCCATATCCACATCTTTAGTGCCTCTAATCTTCTTTGGTCTATCCTCGATACAGTCCAGGTCTCCAGATATAACAGTACGCAAGTCTTTTCCTCCAGCCTTTGTTTAGTGGCCCAAATAAAAGAAAATGAATTTTTCACAGTGTTAGTATTGCTGTGGAGAGAAAGTTATTTATTGAAGAAATTCTTAGTATTCATTTTAAAAGAAAGTAGACAGGCATTGGAGAAGTTTTAGACGTTCTTGTTCAGAATACAATCTAGCGTCCTCAATAACGCTTTTAGCTGTCTGGTACAGCGCTATGACAGAAGTCAGAACGGTAACTGACTCTTTCATTTAACTTATCACTAGTTACATCGAACTACACCTTCAATTTAGGAGTTAAGAAGGAATACAAAAATACATCATTAATGTAGATATCAAACCATTCCGAACTGAAATCCGAACGATATAACTTCGATATAATTGTAGACTTTGTAGCTGTCAGCTTTTACGTACAAACGTCCATTCTGAATCAGCTCTTGTGCGTGTATGCGTGCATGGAGTTTAATTTGGCCCCGGTCAGTGCATTTAAATATATCCCATTCAACTCACACCGAACTTCACCGCAGAGTTAAACCAAAATACGTAAATTCTAAATCTGCATACGCCAAATTAAAAGCGGTTGGTTCATTCCGTGTTGTACTTTGCTGTGCCGACTGCGAGTTATAAAACAGGCCGACAATAATTCATGCACACAAACGTAATGCCTTAATGCGAATGATTTTAAAATAATACACACTCGTATGATCCCTGTAGCACCGTCCCTAGGGAGAGCACAACACCATCACGCACTGCATGTTATCATGTCCATGTCCGTAGTCACTGGGGTAGTTGGGTAAAATGGGAGCGACAGGAACTGTAGGTTGGTTCTCGTTAATGAAAGCAGGCACGTTTCTAGTGCTGGGACGTAGGCCTATCCGTATTTAGTGTTATTTACTCAAACTTAGCAGTTTTAATTTGACAGTAATGAATTGATTGCAATGAATGCTGACAATTGAATCAGTGGTTTTGAAATCTAACTTTCAGGAAAATAACATCTTTTAGCAGACAAAATAAAATTAAGCAATTTTCTCAATTATCCCGAAAGTTGAAGGACTGAACGACCCAAAATGGCTTCAAATTGTGAGTCTTGGATAGCTATATCAAACTAAAAAAACAAACTTTGAAATTCACTTCTGGCTTAAATGCAGTTCCGGAAGAACAGCCTAAAATCGCGTGGTTCATTACCCGTTTTCTTTCTGATACAACTCATAGCCAAATTAACTTATTTACACAATTATTTATGTAATGTGGTCCTTGATTCATTGCCTCAAGATTTTTCTGATTTTTTAAAAATGTCCACACCGAATGTAGTTACAAGGGCTTAAGTGAAACTCTGCATTGGCTCACATTAGTGATCGCAGTGGTGCTTAAGTGAAATAATGCATTGACTCACATTAGTGATCGTAGTGGTGCTTAAGTGAAACAATGCATTGACTCACACTAGTGATCGCAGTGGTGCTTAAGTGAAATAATGCATTGACTCACATTAGTGATCGCAGTGGTGCTTAAGTGAAATAATGCATTGACTCACATTAGTGATCGCAGTGGTGCTTAAGTGAAATAATGCATTGACTCACATTAGTGCTCGTAGTGGTGCTTAAGTGAAATAATGCATTGACTCACATTAGTGATCGCAGTGGTGCTTAAGTGAAATAATGCATTGACTCACATTAGTGCTCGTAGTGGTGCTTAAGTGAAACAATGCATTGACTCACATTAGTGCTCGTAGTGGTAGGAAAAGGCAAACTGATAATCTAACCGACCGGATAACGGTGATTAAGAAAAGGATTGTCATTTTTAGAAACAAATAATATATGCTCATACTTTATTATATTTTATTTATCTAAAATTCGTAGCTCATATCCCTAGGATGTCTTCAACATTAAGTTGCTTGCCTGAAGGTCTAGAACTGTGGATTTTTATATTTGGGTTTGAAAAATAATAAAAAAAAGGAGGGGACTGATATCCTTTTCAAAATTGAGGGAATAAAAAATGGTAGAACATACATGATACAGCATAAACTATGTTAATGTTGTATAATTGAAAATACAAGAGAAGGGCAGTCTTTAAGACATATTAAATCAAACCATGTATTTATGTTGAAAGCTGAAATTTATAATTGAATTTTTTATTCAGCTTCTTCTCCATCCTTTGTAGGCCACTCGCATATCTCAGCGTAAGAGAGTGGGTGCTCTTCAGGAATGTAATGTTGGAGTTGATTGATATCATCTATATATTAGGTGTATGCTTTCTCAGTATAAAAGGTATGGTTTCACATTTTGCCATCTTAAAACTGTGGGACTTCAGTCCGTCAATAAAATCGTAAACTTTTAGCACTACCTTGTTATTCTTGTCACATACAAACATGTAATAGTTTGGAATGCTAAACTGTTCTTGACCAGGCGAGTTGGCCGTGCGTGTAGAGGCGCGCGGCTGTGAGCTTGCATCCGGGAGATAGTAGGTTCGAATCCCACTATCGGCAGCCCTGAAGATGGTTTTCCGTGGTTTCCCATTTTCACACCAGGCAAATGCTGGGGCTGTACCTTAATTAAGGCCACGGCCACTTCCTTCCAACTCCTAGGCCTTTCCTATCCCATCGTCGCATAAGACCTATCTGTGTCGGTGCGACGTAAAGCCCCTAGCAAAAAAAACTGTTATTGCTCCAGTTTAGGAGCATTACTCGCTAAAGATTCTACAGATAAATGCTTTTCTTATAAACATATTGCCACTATTTTCAAAAATTAGTTGAGAATATTTCCTCGTGTAATACACTTTTAAACTTGCAGCTTAAACTATCCTCCACCAACATTTTTGCATATTCAGTCCGGGACTGATGCCCCTTTCAAAACACACAGTGTTTTCAAGGTAATATGGATTGGACCTGGTGCCCTTTCAATGCAAAAGGTGGATCTAGTATTAAAGAACGCAATACAATTCTAATGTGATCTTAAAAATCGTGACTGATGCCGTTTTTAAAAAGAATATTCAATCATAGCAAAGCTTTGGCACTTAATATATGAAAGAATAACTGGAGAATGCGTCTCAACTAGTAGGATTACGGCAAGATATAGGAGATATTTTAGATTCAGGAGGTCAAATGGACTCTCTCATTATTGACCTATCCCAAGGTTTTTGGGAAGGTGGATCATGGGACACTGCTATCGAAAATTGAAGGTATATGAACTGTACAAGGCTGATGACCTAGATGTTAGGCCCTATTTAACGACATTCATGTGGATTGGAAAAATGAGTGATTGGATGGGTAATTTAATTTCCAGAAAACAGGACTCAAATCATTATATTATTAATTGATTACGAAGGGTGTTCCGTAATAGAGATGGGGGATTCTGAACGAGTGATTCATAATGAACGAATCATTGCACTGAACAATTGAATCATGATTCAGTGAATTAAATCAATCGACTCGCTTGTGAATCGAAAGGTGAATCGAGAGATGGCAGCCGCAACTCGTTCCTTGGTTCCTCGTTCGTTCTGATTCATATTGCCCAATGGGGTATCCATCATTTTTGAATCAATGACAACTTGTGAAGAACGACTGTTATTTTTTATTTAACCTGAACTAAAAGTCCGGTTCACAAGTCAAATACTCCTAAACAAACCTTACATGAAAAAAACAAATTTTAAAAATAAGAAATTATCACGTCGTTTCAAATCACATCAGCTCGTTGCCCAATGTTAGGTTTTTACTTCAAGGTTCCCGTTCCCGTTCTCGTGAACTACTCTGAACTAACGTGTGGAACATGGCCAAAAATGTTCATATCTACTATAAACTTCAAATTCGATTGTCGTGTAGTTTCGAACAATAGCTACTTAAGTTTAAAAAGTATTAGTCAGACAGTTGTGTAGCATTTTTCGTCTATAACCTCTAAAAAGGAATTGTTCATCTGAGTCATTGGTTTCGCTTTCGGCTCTCCGCCACGTGGTAATCGAATGAACAAATCAAATGAACGAATCATTTTGGTGAATCGCTTCAAATGAATCAGTTCTTCTAAATGAATCAGATTCCCCATCTCTATTCCGTAAGAAAGTATTATTGCACCTTTGTGTTCATACACCGCAAAAAAAAAAAAAAAAAAAAAAATTGCTGTATCAACGACATGTTAAAGCCTGGAAATGTTAACTTTTACAAACTGAAAGGTGTTTCTTCCAATAACTAATACGGATAAACAGTAAAATTGAAAATGTGCGGATTTTTATTTATTGAAAGTTGTCCCTTGTTCATTCTGCCTTACTAACATGTATGGCCTCTGGCATTGTTCAGGTCTCCGACACGCCTTGCCATGCTTGCTCTCCGTAGGATACATTGACATAATCTTCAAGGAGGAGGTCGCATTCCATCTGGGAAACTCTAACGAGTCTGGGAGTGTCTGTGGAGGCTGTGGACGATCGGAAACAGTAGTTTTCAAACAGTTCATGTCCGGTGAACTAGCAAACCAATTAATATGGTAGATACAGAAAACATTTAGTGTCACACTGAAATAAAAACATGAACAGCCTTCAGAGATAAACACTCACTTCTATGACACAAAAAATGCCCCTCATCTTCCGTAAAAGAATAACGAAATTTTACGCTTGGTCTGTTGTGCTGTTTTTGCTGAGACCTGGAGGTTTACTAAGAGTGATATTAAGAGGCTAGAAGCTTTTGAGATGTGGTGTTGGCACGGGCTGCAATGGATAAGTTGGGTGGAGAAGAAGACCAACACTCAGGTATTGGACATTGTCCAAGAAAAGAGACAGCTGTTGAGTCAGATTAGGAAGAGACAACATTCTTAGATGGGACATAGCCTTCGACATAGGATTATGTGAATGGAAATTATGGAAGGTCAAATACCAGGTAAATACCCTCGTAGAAGACCAAGAAAAACATTCATGAAGACATTTGTTGTGAACTCAGGATGCAGGAGCTATGCAGATGCAAAACGTACTGCATAGGATCGGCCCAGTTGGAGAAGATTCAACGCAGGGGCAAACCAGACATTAGACTGAAATACTCAAAGAAGGAAGACGATGAAGGTACCCGTCTCTCTCACGAAGTTTCCCACTGATGCACCTCAACGGAGTCCAGCATTGTCGTCGACAAAATTGAATTCAGCACTATACTCATCCTTAAAATGAAAAAAACGGTCGAAGAATTTCTTCGGTATACTACTGGGCAATTACCATCCCTCGAATTGTTATCGAAGGTGTACGCTGGGCTTGAATAATTCCAGCCCAAAATATTACAGTACCACCTCCAAATGCATGCACAACGTGAACATGTATGTACTTTGCATTGCGTCCTTTACGTCCCCACACCCTTTGTCATCGTGTATCTGGTCTAAATGATATCAATATTTAAACTGCAAACATGATATTAGGCTTTAATTCAACCCCCTCTTTTCAATTGGCTTTGGGTCGCACCGACACAAATAGGTTTCATGGCAACGATGGGATAGGAAAGGGTTAGGACTGGGAAGGAAGTGGCTGCGAACTTAATAATGGCCAATCCCAGCATTTTCCTGCTGTGAAAATGGTAAACCAGGGAAAACCAACTTCAGGGCCGCTGACATTAGGATTCGAACCCACTATCTCCCGAATGCAAGCTCACAGCTGTGCACCCCTAACAGCACCTCGAATCTCCAGTAATGAGTTGGATGGCCCAACTTCTCTCAATACTATGACGATTCACTTGTGGAATACGTTAAATCGGTAAAAATGACCTAAATTTGTCACTATGCAGCCAATTATATACAGTTTGTGCAGACACATGGACTCCAGTTGTTCTAAAGAAATCATTTCGTAGTGTCCGACTCGTTGGCTGAACGGTCAGTGTACTGGCCTCCGGTTCAGAGGGTCCCGGTTCGATTCCCCGCCGGGTTGGGGATTTTAACCTTAATTGGTCAATTCCAATGGCACGGGGGCTGGGTGTATGTGTTGTCTTCATCATCATTTCATCCTCATCACGACGCGCAGGTCGCCTACGGGAGTCACATAGAAAGACCTGCACCTGGCGAGCCGAACCCGTCCTGGGATATCCCGGCAGTGAAAGACATACGACATTTCATCTCGTAGTTGTTGAGCAGTTGAAGTTGGTCTCCTCTACGCTATTACGTAGCTATACCGATCTTGACGTGGCGTTGTCACCCTCAGTCGGTCAGTCTCATGGAACCTTCACTACGTTTTTAACAGTGCACTTTGTGTAACCTCTACGATGTTGATATTGCTGCTTGTGTACGTCCATCCTTAAACAATGACACAATTCTGGGTCCGGTCAAACTGGGAAATACACAGTGCATATTAAACCTAAATACTAGGTGAAAGTCGTACTGTACTACAACCAGTCTTCACCTGAAATGGCAAAAATCACCCCAGGCTCAACACAGACCTCAGAAAGCAGGATCTGCTGTGTTGTGAACAAGCAATTGAATTGCTTGTGTGCATGCAGTACTTTCTACCGCTTACACCGCGACTATAGACGTTCTACCATATAACAGTGAATACTGTAAAACTCTCCACATAGGGTTGGCGTCAGGGAAGGCATCCGGCTGTAAAACAGCCACATGTGCGACGGACACAGATCGCACTCGCGATCT
This sequence comes from Anabrus simplex, assembly GCF_040414725.1. NCBI lineage: Eukaryota > Metazoa > Arthropoda > Insecta > Orthoptera > Tettigoniidae > Anabrus > Anabrus simplex. Next base: position 78,610,481 of record NC_090271.1, on the reverse strand, counting down.
TCTTCTTCTTAGCCTTAATGTATGCACTGTTGAATGTTACCCTCTTCCATTATTTTCCAGTCTCTTCGATCGTCAGCCACCTACTCTATCGTCTATTCGACCATCAACTCCACATCCTCGTCCAACACAGCACCACACCCAATGCAACGATACGTACGGTCTTTTACAAGTTTTAAATTAATAAATCAGTAAATATTGAATTGTCACGACCGCATTGTAATCGAAAACGACTTTCAACCTGTTAGGTCGTGTTACGAACATTTAGTACGTGTTGAAGAGGTGTCAAGTAGAGATCAAAAATGCCCAACCGGACACCAGTGGGATCCGAACACACAACCTCCCGATTTCCCGTCAGATCCCGGTCAGTGCGTCCACCTCCTATTTCAAAGTACGTGTTCCGCGTATCTGTACTCGTTTTACGTGTTCATTCGCGGTACCCATAATGAATTAATACTGGCACTCATGATTCCTGCTGTCTTCTAGCCCGGAAACACACATTTCGTTATATTACCCGGTTTAGGGAGAGGCACCGATATCCTTCAGAATTGTAGTCAATGTGAAGGGATGCATAAGAGTGGATCGCAAGGAGCTGGTGGACCACCCGGTGTATCTATACATGGTGGCTGGGCAAAGGAAGCCTCGGAACTCCTTCGGAGTAAAGTTTACAGAAGCAGCCTAAAATTGAGCGGTCAGCAATAGCCGGCATTGTCATTGTTTAAAGATAGTCCAATTATTCTACAACTGGAGCCTTCTGCTCCATTCTCAGGCAACGCAGGAAGCCTTTTCAAGACAAATGGGGAGTTGTTGTTTTTCCTGAGTGGAATTACGAAGAGTCCGCCTCTGTGGTGAAGTGGTTAGAGTGATTAGCTGACACCCCCGGGGGCCCGGGTTCGATTACCGGCTCTGCCACGAAATTTGAAAAGTGGTACGAGGGCTGGAACGGGGTTCCCTCAGACTCGTCAGGTCAACTGATTAGAGGGGATTCGAATCCCCCCTTAGCCATCCTCCAAGTGGTTTTCCGTGGTTTCCCACTTCTCCTCCAGGCAAATGCCGTGATGGTACCTAACTTAAGGCCAAGGCTGCTTTCTTCCCTCTTCCTTGTCTATCCCTTCCAATCTTCCTATCCCCCGCAAGGCCCCTGTTCAACATGGCAGATGAGGCCGCCTGGGAAGGGTACTGGTCATCCTCCGCAGTTGTACACCCCAACCCAATGTCTCACGCTCCAGGACACTGCCCTTGAGGCGGTAGAGGTGGGATCCCTCGCCTAGTCCGAGGGAAAAACCGACCCTGGAGGCTAAAGTGATAAAGAAGAATAAGAAGTAGAATTACGAGGTTTTCTTTGCCTAGTAACAATATATATACCGAGTATCATTAATGAAGCAATGACTAATTTACTATATACACTGCTACTAAATAACGAAGCAAATGCTGGGATTTCGAAACAAAAATGTAAAAAGAGCAACGCAGCGTAAGTATGGCTTTTTGCATACCTAGTGAATGGGAGGTTCAAATGGACACATATTTTAGAATGAACAGTTCGGAGAGGGCCTCCGCGTACCCCTAGCGGTACGCGAACCACACCTTGAACACAACTGTTCTACTTATTTTTGCTAGTGGCTCTACGTCACACTGACACAGATAGGTCTTATGGTCACGATGGGACAGGGAAAGCCTAGGATTTGGAAGGAAGCGGCCGTGGCCTTAATTAAGGTACAACCCCAGCAATTGCATGGTGTGAAAATGGGAAACCACGTAAAACTATCTTCAGTGGGATTAGAACCCATTATCCCCCGGATGCTAGCTCACAGCCGCGCGCCTCTAACCACACGGCCAACTCGCGCGGTCCCACCACTGATCTAGACAAAAGCACTAATGACCTGTAAATATCAGTATTCTGATGCAACAATACATCCTGCACTAGCAATCTGTCTTGTTTCTTATTGGAGAGTGGTTGTATGTGGGTCGCATACAATGCAGCATTGCAATATGCAATAAATATCGAGGGCTTCTTCTGCTCGAAATTTTTAGTGGCAGTTTTGACGATATTACTCCACGCTTGGCTTGCCAGTTAAATCAAATGGAATTGCGTTTGGCTGGAGCATCGTATATCAATGATACAGATCGTAGGAGAGGATTCGTAGTAGAATATGAAAACGATTCCTTCGTCTCTCTTCAAATATAATCCCGAGTGAAATAAAAGGAAACAGGATGTGGTAGGCTGAGGAATGATATCTCAGATACCTTCTACTTTCAGAAAATGAGATAAGTGGATGCTAAACTGATATTGTTATTAACCATCTGGAGAAGAAACTTTCAACTAATTTCTGATGTCGGAGTACTTCCCCAAGTTCAGTGTTTGTCTGTGAGAGAAAGGGAACGTAACTCAGTGCTTAGGCGTGAAGATATGAAACTGCGTGAAGCTTTTTGCAATTTGTTTTACGTGAAACCGACACAGATAGGTCTTAAGGTGACGATGGGATAGGAAAGGGTTAGGAGTAGGAAGGAAGGAAGGAAGGAAGGAAGGAAGGAAGGAAGGAAGGAAGGAAGGAAGGAAGGAAGGAAGGGACTGTGGCCTTAATTGAGGTACAGCCCAAGCATTTGCCTGGTGTAAACCATGGAAAACCATCTTAGAATGCAAACTTACTGAAGCGAGAAGCAAGTATACTCTACCTTCACAACGATTATGCTCTGGGGTTTGCATAAACATGACGGGTACGCCCATCAGAACCACTATAATTTATGTTACTCTAGCTACACTATGGAAGAGCGGGTGGCCGACACTTCCTACTAACCAAATTGTTTTGCAGTCTAACCTATTATTGCAAGAAAATCCGGGCCTTACTGATCACTATATAATCTAGCCATTGATGACATTTTTCCGAGCTGACAGAAGAGAGTTTGGCATAGAGGTACAGAGCATCTCCTTCACTACGATTACTACCAGGCATTTTAATGTTTCGGTTATCACACTACTATCAACAATAATAAAGAAGCTCTTTTGAAAGCGATACGTATTGCTATAAGAAACAAACATGTTTCAGCGTAAACCGATACAAATATCTCTGAATATGCAAGAAAATCGAATGTGTCTTCGATGTTCCAATAAATTAAGAAACCTGGGAAATTCGGCTGTATCAGAGATGGTGAAGAATTTCATTATCTTGGCGAATCATTCGACTGAAACAACAAATTTTGATGCTGATTATATCACAAGATGTCTACCTCCGCAGCATAACGGTTAGAACTATTAGCTGCTGTCCTAGGAGGCTCGGGTTCGATTCACGGTACTGCCAGAAATCTAAGAATGACAGGACGGCTGGTATGTGGTTAAAATGATACATTCAACTCACCTCCATTAGGGATGTGCCTGAAAGGAGCTGCATCACCTTGGGACTAGGACGCGAGTTTTCTTTACCATGAGATATCCAGTTAGAAAATTAGACCTACTTACATCTTTACAACTGCTTAAGTACGATAGCGAATACGTAATCAAAAGTATAGTTATTGGCCCTGCTCTTATTTTTCAACTTCAAACTTCTATGCAGAAAAAATTACCTGCTTACTCCTGGATGATGGGAATAAAACGATCAAGATGCTCTTTGAAGCAAATTTTACAACTAGGCCTGACCGTCAACAATCCGGGCTTAAGCCTCTCTTCTCTTCAGCTCATCGTGGAACGCCTGTAATGTTCTAATTAAAACTATCAATGCTTATTTCTTTGTTAATTGGTATCCTTCAATGAATTTCAAAAATTCGTACGTTCTCGTAATATTATTAACAACACTGAAGTGACAAACTAGTGAAGTGGCTTAAACTGGCACACAAAAAAGTTCTTCAGGAAAAGAAAGAAAATTGGGTTCACATCCTTAGAAAATGTCCGTGTGGTGAAGTACTGAGTAACTAGCATCGTCATAAAATCCGATGTCTAATTCTCGATGAACTGCGGACAATGTGTTTTAACGTGTAAGAGTATGTTCATGGTATATCGTCTGCTAGCCGCACGAAGCGTACTGATAAATGAGCTTTCATGGACATTGAGAAAGGCTCGTCCTACAATCGTCTTCGAAAACCATAGAGGCTGCCTTGAAGAAGTAAACGCTGAGAAAGGAAAATATTATAATTCTGCAGTGCCATTCTACACGGGTAAGTTCCAGCTAGAGGAGATCAAGATTACTGGGATAATGCTAGGAGCTCACTGTACCGGACCGTCCTTGAATTTCTGCAAAGGGTTCAACTTACCAGAGAAGAGTATCTCACACATCGTGATTGTCATTTGTGAATCAGCGGGGATAATATGGGCCCACCTAATGTATATTCCAGTGAACCCCGCATTGATGTGGATCTGATAATCTCTCAAGCCTGACGAGACAACTTTTGCGAAGTTTAGGAATACATTATCACATTTAAAAAAGCTACTTAACAATTTTCAATATTATACATACATCTTAATTATAGACTGATATGCCTTTCAGCGTTCAGTCTGCAAGCGTCAGTTAACTTACTAATCCTCTATTTGTAACTAGTTTTGTGGCTTCGTTTAGTTCTGTGTTTCTTATATTTAAATCGTTAGAAACCGAGTATAACCATCACCGTCTTGGTCTCTCTACTCCTCTTACCCTCCATAACAGAGTCCATTATTCTCCTAAGTAACCTATCCGCCTCCATTCACCTCATATGACCCCACCACCAAAGCCGGTTTTTGCGAACAGCTTCATCCAATGACTTTATTCCTAACTTAACCTTCATCTCCTCATTCCGAGTACACCCTCCCCCCCGCACCGCAACTGTTCCTACCTGTTTGTACCAGCAACCATTCTCGCTATTTTCATGTCTGTTACTTCTAGCTTGTGAATAAGATTCAATATTTATGAAGACGAAAATGTTGATATGTTCGCTTTGTTCATTCTTGGCATCCCGTAGATTAGGAAGTTCGACAAGTTCATACTTATTATCTGTTGTAATGAATCATCGATCTTCTTCCTCTTATGATTATTATTTATTATTATTATTAGCCTATTATTATTATTTACATACAACATACACTGTAATTAAATATATCAAATACTAGCATTTTTTTCTTTCGTCTCATCATCGCATGAGAAATAAGGATATTCGGCATGCAGTGAACTTTCATATTCGGAAGCCAACTGTCTCGACTCGCCGAATCTGCTGTTTTTGTGTCATCTACCCTGGTCTTTTACTCTTGCACTGTGTACGTTCTAGTGGCGCTTGAGCTTGCCATAACTGCGCTAGATCAATAACAATCGACGCGGCACTCTATTGAAATGCGATACGGGGTTGTTTAAGTCAGAAAGTTCACATTTCTTTGGAATTCAAAGTAGAGTAAACTTAGTTCAAAAACGGAAATGTGATATTCATTATTAACTGTTTACTTTTATGTTGCACGAATAATCCACACATGTAGTTTAGTTGAATCCATATTCCATACACTGTTCTACAAGCGTTCTTTTTCTGGGATTAAATTATGTAATTCTAAAGCGATTTACATTGCTAGATTCAAATCTGAAATAAGAATTGCGCTATCAGGGATAGTTTTCCATTCATCTGAACATATATATCATTTGTGGTATTATTGTTTGCGGCAAATGTGGTATTTCTATTTTGTTAATTAAATTGTTGGCATGTTAACTTCAAAATAGCAGTGAGAATGCACCGATTTCTACCAGTTTAAACACTATTTATTTGGCTTCTTCAGATATACCAACTGAGTATTTCTGTGAATATTCTCTTCTTTTGTATATCTTTTCGATATGTCTGACAAATAAAAGCGTGTCTGGGTATGTTTCAAGAAATTAACACAAAACTTCCTTGGAAGTAGAAGAGACCCTAAATATAAAGAGTTCGTGAAAGAAATGATCAAAACTCATAAAGATACTGGATGCAATATGTCCTGGAAAGTACGTATCGTGGACTGCATTTGAGGCGTCCAGAAGCAAAACTCTGTGAGTGCACCACAAATTTTTTTTTTCAGGAAACACGAAAAACGTATTACTTCCTTTGGCCGGCAGATATTTAAAATTCCTTTTCATTGTAGATTTAGGTTCACTTAGGGACTGTTGTTCTGATAGTCTATAAATATTGAGGTTTTATTTTTTTTAAGTTATTAACTAAAATGGTTTGGATTCACCGAGTTTTGCTTCTGTTCTCATGGACCTACAGAGGTTTGCTTCTGTAGAGATGTTATCGAAACGTAAGTGGAAATAGATGGCTTAATACTGGTTCATAGGAGAAAAGAAATCATTTAACAACTGCAAGTAACTACAGTATGATTACAAAGTATATGACATCAAATGAGAGCCTGCAAGAAGTAAAAAGACCACAACCTTGCAAGTCCTGTCCCATCCAAATTACACCGGCAGCTCATTGCCTTTTGGATGAATTTAAAACTCTGAGTCCTCTTATGCATTGTTCCCAGCTGTTTGAGAATCGATCAGATTATTATAGAAAGCAAGATCTTCGTTTCCTTTCCAAGTCTCCCCGAAAGTCTTTAAGCAGGAAATCAATGTCATTAACTTTTACTTCCTTTAAGATTCTTCCAATTCAGATAACATTCGGCTTCATCGACGAGTAGGCTTTCCTACTACTGTTTCCTTTTCTTCACGGCTGTTTGCAGCAGGGCCAAGTTGATACCAGCTCAGAACAAACGTACATGGAGGAAAAACAAGCGTACTGTCCTTTGGTCACATTTAGCCATGGATCCGGACTTATCAACATTGATACCTTATGACGTGATATTTCTGAATTACTAACTAGCTGTGAAATTGTGACCCAATTCTTTTGTAAGAATCTCTGCTCATATCCCAACAATGTGTGAGTACATTTTACGACTGCTATAAAACATGAAGGAAATGGCGTTGTATTGAACGTGAGGTATTTAGTGTCGTGTGGCGAGGATGGGGAATGCTTCAGTTGCGGTGACAGGATTACAGCGCTTCTAGCCGTCGTAAACACCAATTGAATTAGCGAAAGCAGATAGGTGTGCGTCAATGCCGAGTATGGGATGACACAACACCTCCCTCAGGATCAATCATCCCGTCTCTGGAGCATACAAGCAGCAAGCAGTTGAGGGTAATGATTTGATACATCCAATTGGTTGGGTCTTGCGGTAATGATTACTGCAGCTTGCAATGAACTCAGATTAACTGCAAACTAAAATACTGAGTTAGTAACTCTTTAAAAAAGTATGATCTATAAAACCATTTCTTTAATAAATATAGTTCTGTTACCGTTCTTTAAATACATTTTGTCTAAAGAAAAGTTTTAGGAACGAAATCATAATTTAATTTCGCCGATTGTGAGTATTAACAAGTATCCGAGCTCTTAGGCCTTTTTAATCGTGAAATTACCAGCGTTTCACCCCAGTGTGGGAGTGGGCTTGTCCGTTTGACTGAGAAACCTTAACCAAATGCTGGTGGAAAATCGCCGTTGGACCGGGCGAGTTGGCCGTGCGCGTAGAGGCGCGCGGCTGTGAGCTTGCATCCGGGAGATAGTAGGTTCGAATCCCACTATCGGCAGCCCTGAAAATGGTTTTCCGTGATTTCCCATTTTCACACCAGGCAAATGCTGGGGCTGTACCTTAATTAAGGCCACGGCCGCTTCCTTCCAACTCCTAGGCCTTTCCTATCCCATCGTCGCCATAAGACCTATCTGTGTCGGTGCGACGTAAAGCCCCTAGCAAAAAAAAAATCGCCATTGGGACAAACTGAAAACTTCCTCTCTAGGACAATGATTTCCGAGCTTGTTTCATTTCTATTCTCCTTTCAGTAAAATATGATGGGAGTATTCAAATCTTAGAATAATGAACACTGGGTTTAAAAACGGAACTGTAATATTCCTGTTGAGGACCATTCATCCTTTAAGTTGCAGTATTATAACTAATATATATTAATTAATATGAATAATTTTACTTCCATTGATATTAAATACCCTGAATAAAATAAGGTGCAAATGGTTTAATTTGCAGTATCTATTTAATACATTCTCACCTAGGAACTCAAGTGACTCCATGCAAGCAATTAGGTTTGGAGGAGAATGTTTTCATTTAACTGAAGCCCTATATTGCTCAGAGTATCTTGTGCCAGACAACCCAGTTTCCTGGGTGAACAGTCAAGTAGGCCGGGTTAGTTAATGTATGTTTATGTACATCTCTTCTGGCCCTGTTGCCATAACTTACTTATTACTCTGACATGTTAAACTAAGATTATTTACCTTAGACACGGGATGTTGTTACAGGAGTACCGTAATGTTCATGCTTTTCCCTTCAACACAGTCATCATTGACAACACCACTACTTAGTTGAGATTAATGCCAGATATTATGTAATGTAGCAATATTATTAAAGTAATGTCGTTGTAAAAATATGGGCTCACGTAATACGTCCTGAAGTGCGATGCTCATTTAACATAATGTTGTGAAATCGGTAATTTGTACTCTCCAATCATTAGAAGTTGTATATTGTTTTCTGAGTACTCTATGGTTTATATGATTTACATGAATGTTCAATATTTGGCAAATTTCAGTAACATACTTTGTGCGGAAAACTACCTTGGACGTTTGGGGATATAACCGGCGTGCTATGAGAATACCTCATGCAGAAAATTAGCTGCATATTTGCACTGCAATGCCCCAAAATGAACCGCTGAAATTGACAATAGCCTCTACCGATTAGATCGTACGGCACTCATTGTCACTTTGGGTAAGTCAGCAGTTAAAGTACGGGCAGAAGACCTGGACTAATACAGCCAGTAAGGCAGGGTTGTGCGCCGCGTTATAGTCTAGTCACGCAGGATTTGATCTCCTTTTTCTTCTTTTTTCCAGACCTTGCAATGGAAACTTCCAGGTAACCAATTGCATAATACTTATAATTATTTTGCACGATAATCCAAATTAAGGTATTAAATAATAACGTTACGGTCTTTCTGCACTAAGGGAGGATTATTGAGCGATATATCAACCAGTTCAATTTTTGTGAGCTAAACACAAGGAATCTACACATTTCATCACCGCACATGACACATTTCCCCACCTGGATGTCTCCTTGTGCAGCCATGCACTAGTTACCCTGTTACGATGGCAAGTTCACGACGTTGACCTCTGTGATAATGACCATCTCTCGATACTTCCATCGCTCTTGAAACAAAGACAATTGGAAGTGCCGAAACGCTACTTCGTCGGGCAGATTGCCAGAACTTACAAAACGAGCAGTGATGGCCCATGAGGTGGTGGGGTCTGTTGACAACCATGTTTGTTCCATTTCAGTTTGAGTCTGAAATGTTGTAGATATACGAAGTAAGCATTGCGCTCGCGAATTCTGACACAAACAAATGTTAGTTCTAAGTCATGCCACCAGGCGAAAATGAGGCGCTGTAAGTAGAGAGAATGTGCAATATTCCGTAACTCTGACGTCAGTGACGCACATTCATTCATTTTTTTCTGCGAGATACCTTCAGTAACGAATGCATGATCTGTAGGCATATTATAGGTGCATGGTTATAAGTAGGAATGAAGATGGCATTCGAGGTAATCTCACAACAGCGAAGGAACAGATCGCGAGAGTGGCAACATTTAAATACCTGGGATGTCACATCAATAATGACTGGGACCTTACTCACGAGATCCGATGCAGAATTGAGCAGGCCAGAACTTCTTTTCAGAGACTTAGGAAGCTTTTGACAAGCCGTGACCTTTCCATTTCACTACGGGCACGACTACTCCGGTGCTACGTTTTCAGCATTCTGTTGTACGGCGTTGAGGCATGGACACTAACTGAGACCATGTGCAAGAGATTGCAAGCATTTGAAATGTGGACGTACCGAAGGATGCTTAAGATACCTTGGACAGCTAAAATGACCAATATAGACGTTTTGCACCGTATGAACAAAGAACCAGAAATTCTCACTACCATCAAGAGAAGGAAACTAGAATACTTTGGTCATATGATGCGGAACTCTAAATACCACCTTCTGCAAGTAATACTCCAAGGGAAAATTAATGGAAAACGTGGTCCGGGGAGAAGTAGGACATCATGGCTCGGCAACTTGAGCCAGTGGTTTGGGGTGACAAAGCTTACTCTGTTCAGAACAGCTATGAACAAACAACAGATCATGCTACTGATCGCCAACGTTCTGCGAGGACATGGCACATGAAGAAGAAGATGGCCTTCAAATCCCCCATCCTAAATCCATGTGACATCTGGTTGTGGGGATTATCAGGAACATACCCGGTCCCTGCCTGATCTAAAGACTAGCACACAACACGCCGCTCTGATTTCACCCGATATGCTGCGGGCAAATGCAGCATGTGACTGAGTTTGGAGGCCATATTGAAAATTCTTTGTAATCCTAAATCCTAATAAACGTGCCAGAACCACCGTTATCATGTGTTTGATCTGTCTTGCCTTCTCTTGCGACACTACCCCTGCTTAGAGTGCCACATTTTCGCCTGATGGCAAGGCATGAAACTAATAATTGTGTGTCAATTTCGCGAACGAATTGCCTAGTTAGGATGTCTACGACATTTCCGACTCCTACGATCATTACAGCCGGTGATGTGTGCCGTACAGATCACCATCATTTTCATTGTGGACACCCGGTATATACGATATCACCTGGTTGTTTTATAAACGAACTAAGTGTAAAAGAATAGTCTTGTGATTATTACCTTTTAGTTTGCAGAGGTCAGTGAATGAACACCGCAGACTCTTTATTCCTTGCCTCGTAACTCTACAGAGTTTAATTAACCTCTCAGAAAATCCGCCATTATCTTGGCTTCAACAGCATATTAACGTAAGCCATAAGATAATTTAACTTATTTAGTTAGCCTAAATTGGTCTGTCTGTCTGTTACGTTATCAGCCCAGAGGCTAGTTGGATCCTCAAATAGCACCACCAAAGGCTATGCAGTTATAGGAAAATCACAAAAACCAATGGCAGTACCTAAATGAGGCGCACTAGGCAATACGAGGAGTGAGGTAGTTTGCCATTGCTTTCCTCACTCGGTTAGGCAGTGCTATTGTAGCACGACTGACCCTATGAGCAACACATTTCATAACACTAAGACGCACTGGTTGTGCTCTGAATGCCATTAATCAGCACGATTCACACCCCAGCAGCTTCCAAATTCTGGGTGAGACTGGGTTTTTAGTGGAAGCTACACTTTGCTCTGGCCTGTGCCAAGAGATGTATGCAAAAGTACTGCATCCATCAAGAAATGCCAGCAGGCAGGCCTAAATTGGTAGTAGCACAAAAGCAGATTTTCCTAACGAACCTAAACAGATTTACTTCTTAATTACACAACGTATGCTATACGAAGTAGGGAACCAGGGAACGCACATTCATTGAATCCATATGAAAGTAAAAGCAACGACAGAGAGTGCAGTGGGAATTCTAACCACCTAGATTTCAATTCCTGGTCCCTTTTTCTCTGCGTCTGGAACGGAAACAATACATTTTCTCATTGTGTCTTATGATCTGAAGTGCATCCATTTTCTACTTTTGTCAACAGAAGCGAGTGGATTGAATTGCCCCGAGCTATGTGAACACTTAGCGGAGATTGAATACCTGCAGAGAATATCTCCCACCTCACGTCTGTACTTCTCATATGCTCTCTCGCTCAATCTGCAGAGTGCAGCTAACCCGTCGTCTGTATGCCAGCCACAAGGAACCTGCTATGCCTATGGAATTCGCACGATCACACCTTACTTCACTTCTACTTTACTTTTGTCATCGAATTCCTTTACCTTTGATCAACATTATAAGTCACATAAGCTTTCCCGACATTTCCTTATAACAAGAGAGAACCTTCAATTTGAGAGACCTTAATTTTGATTAGCAATCAAGGCAAGATTGAAAAATCGGGCGATTTTTTGTATAACGGTGTCGTACGTTCTATTCCCTACTGGTAAATATGTAATTTAAGGGAACAAATAGGAACTATCCTCTGTCTGTTCCCGTTCAACTTGGCATGGGGTCACTAAAATTTTCAAACCTCCAATTTTCTAAAAAATATTTGGCATTAATGTTTCTCATTTAGTCACCAACGGTGTAGTATAGGATTAGCCTCTGTATCTTTGGGCCATAAACCCATTTAGGATTTTAAATATTTCTTGAAGGAGTGCAGGTGTTTGGCCTCCTTACATTTTTTATTATGGCCGTTTACAACTAACCTCCTTCTTTCGTAATTAAGGCCGTTTAGTATGGGCAATAATGCCCCTGTTTATTCTGTAATTGTTTCTGATGTTAGTTTCCTTTGGGAACAGTGAAATGTGCTTCATTTCTTTTAGTAAATCGCAGTAGATTACAATGAATAGAACACCTGTTCTATGTTAAGTAAAAATAGATTTTGTTCAATCCAAATAAATTTGTCTGATAATTAAATAATATTGTTATCTTGATATGAATAAAATGGCAAGAGTAAAGGAATTTAAGTAAGTTACATAGGTGAACGGATCACTGAAACTTGTAATGAAAATAAATCAGTAGCTTCAAGAATTCAGAATATGGAAATTGCTTTTCAACGCACAAAGAATTTTTAAAGCAAAAAATCCTTGTCTTGGAACAGTAACATTCATCATTACTTAACAGTTATCATACCTGAAGCTCTTCATGCTTAAGAAAGACTCAATATACATCATAAAAATTTAAAAGATAAATTAGAGATTAAAGGAAGGAAAAACATGAGAAAAATCTTAAAACAAATAATAAAAAATGGAATACATTACCCCAAACCAAACTCGGAAATATATTTTAAAATATCTAAACTTACTGATACAATGAGACTGTGACGAATTCAATTTTTAAGTCATTTGGAATGAAATAATAACGCCAGACTTACTTGTCGAATATACAAATTTCTGCAAATCAAACATACGAGATCAAAATGGTATAAGCAAGTAGAGAACGACCTCACTGAATTCGTATCACCATATCTGCAGGACAGAAATTGAATAAGGAAAATTGTGCACACAAGGGTGTTTGAGGAAGATGATAAACGAATACGCCGTTCTTGGTCGGAGGAACAGAAATTTCAAACCATCGATGAAAACGAAGACCACTTAGGCAAGGAGGAAAGCTCAACAAATTTTGAATCCGCGTGGTCCTAAGTAACCCTTTCTGGCAGCATCAGCAGCAGCAGCAGCAGCAGCAGCAGCAGAAGAAGAAGACGAATAACTTATTCCCGTAGTCTTTATGTGTTATCAATATCCTAATGTTATAATTCGTGTTTGAAAAAAAAGATTCTACTGAAAATAAATCTTCCGGATGAGGTATATCTCGTTTGTAATGTATTTTCATATACTGACAATAATAATAATAATAATAATAATAATAATAATAATAATAATAATAATAATAATAATAATAATTGTACCGTGGATACACCTTTCCCGGCCAATTAACTGCGCACCATAAATAAGGCCATCCACGCGTATGTTAAGAAACTCGAACTGGTGTACTACAAGATACTTCGGTTTTCAACTATTAGATGTCTCTACCATCGGTTTAATTCCCACTCTAGCAGGATAGAACCCAATTATTTCATGAAGAAATATGCATTTTCGAGATTTATTAATCTGATTCTTAGGATTTTTTTAATGTAGCGAAGTTTTCGACACTTCAGCTGGTTCCTCCTCGATTGTACTCAACCTATCAGATTTTTGGCTATATCTTCTTTAGCCAATTAAATACGGGGGTGTGTATTGGAATCCAGCCTACCTTTAAAGCGTTCTGGAAACTTCCCCTGAAAGATTGTAAAACTAGGGCATCTTTGGGCCGTATTGTCTTTATTGCTCCAGTGATTGTGACTGAGGCGTGTCCTAGATGAGGCAGGGGCGTGGCTTGCGTGTGGAAGAACCAGCGACTCAAGGTTATGGCAGATTTGTCATAGCTATGTGAGAGATCCTGAGGGGAAGGTTTCAACATCTTTTATTTAATAAAAATTTCTAAATTTAGTGGTTTGTATGTAAAATCTTCATCAAATCTGAGGACTCTGTTTTATTCCCTACTGATAAACATGTAATTTAAGTGAACAAATAGCGATTATCCTCTGTCTGTTCCCGTTCAACTTGGCATGGGATGACTAAAATTTTCAAACTCTAAATTTCTTAACACTTGTTTGGCATTAATGTTTCTCATTTAGTCACCAACGGTGTAGTATAGGATTAGCCTCTGTACCTTTGGGCCATAAACCCACTTAGGATTTTAAATATTTTTTGAAGGAGTGCAGGTGTTTGGCCGCCTTACATTTTTTATTATGGCCGGTTACAACCAACCTTTTTCCTTCGTAATTAAGGCCATTTAGTATGGGCAATAATGCCCCTGTTTATTCTGTAAATGTCTCCGGTGTTAGTTCCCTTTGGGAACAGTGAATTATATAACTGTTAACAATAGATAGGACCACATCGGGGTAACTGTGTACAAATACTTTAATGGAGGTCAATCGATTGGTTATAAGACGGAATTGGAGTGCGCCATAAGAAACTAATGCCTCTGCAAGGCGTTACTCTGATATATTTGGAGCGCAGACTCCTATGTTGGGTACATGATCGGAGCAACACATTGCTCTTGTAAAATACTGTTCCCGTCAAGACAAATAACGCTCTTTGCTATGTAAATACACCAAAATGTTAACAAATCGTAAATGTTTTACCTGATTTGTCGGACTTCTAAGTCCCTGTTATTGTTAGAGCTCACGAGATCATTAATATTGTTGTTATTCATTCAGATTTTCTGTTTATCAATTTTCAAACTACAAGAAAAGGAAAGAAAATATAAAATTTCAAATTTGTTGTGTTTAGTTCTGATCTAGTTAATTCCTTGACCAGCCTTTCAAACCAGAAGCTTCTTATCCCTCTGTGATCCACGAAATTCCTTTAATAATAATAATAATAATAACAATAATAATAATAATAATAATAATAATAAGAGGAAGTTCAAGAAAGATCTTATGACCACAAATAATTAACTACAGATGAGTTAATTTCTTACCTGAGACCAAACAGAGAGCTGTACGAACAATTTAAGATGTCAACTGGAATGAATAAAGAGGGCTTGTTTTACGGATTCATTAAAGCGAACGCACGCCACTACGATAGTAAAGAGATCCTCACATTCCTGGAGTACAAGAACATTTCAGTTCCATGGGTAAGAGAAGTTCATAACAACTTACAATTACTGTGGTGTCTAACCAGAAGACAAGGGGAAAAACGTTTTGGGAAAGAATATCGTTGGCTTGAAGATACTGTCGGAGGATAAATCAAGGAGAACAGCAATGGTGAGCCAAAGAAAGAAATAATATTAGCGAGAGATGGGAAAAAAGGGAACTTAAGAAAGTGATGGGAACTGCGTAATCGTTACCTATAGGTGGCTGAAACGAGTACAAAAACAAAACAAAATTAAATCGAAACTTTCGAACAACAACACCGGTCTATGCAGTAGTAAATAAGTGAGCTTGGTAGTTTCCCATCTAGTGGGCTCATATTTCGATATAGGCTCTGACTTAAATTTGAGACCGGTTTAAAATCCAGGAGATGGGTGATCTCAACTTCAATATATAGTTAAGTGCAGAATTTAGTTAAATAACCACCCTAATCATCCTAGAAGCTTATTTTTCAGTTTCTGAAATATCCTGGGATTTTAACTAATGTATAAGCATTTCTTCTCAATCATTGCACCAACTTAAGGCGCCACACAGGTTTTCAGACAGACTTCATGCCCTTATACTTATGACTCTGATGTCCAAACTCAGGTTTCGAAAGGTAGACAATTTTTCCGTGTAACAGGATGTTTTTAATTATCTGCATACAAGTTAAGTAGAATCGTATTACAATAATTATGAATCGTAGGCGGGGAACATCTTCCTCCTTGGACGAATTCCAACTAATGCAGTTAGGTAAGCTAAATATCACACCAAGAGGGGTGAGGTTCAGAAGCGGCATTTCATGAAAAATAATGGCTACTCGCCGCACAATTCACGGTGTCAAGTAACCTAAACATCATAACGACAGGGGAAAGATGGTATACCATAATCAGTTCTGCTACTCCCTACACAGACGAAGCAATCACGTAGGCATCATCGACGTGAGTGGAGGGCACATTCTGTATCTTGAGCAGAACGGCTACCCGCTGCGCAGACAAGAGAGTAAGGTAACCTAATCATTACATAGACAGGCGTTCAGGTTTTAATATTACCAGTACTGCTACCCACCGCACAGCCACGTGGTAATTTGTGAATCTGAAAATTTTTCAATGAAATATTTAAAGGTCAGCCTGAAAAAATAAACAAAGAGAATGAGGACATATATAAACCTTACGATACCTTGTTCCAAAGAGAAATACCTACTTGAATGAAATCGAGGTAATAGGGGTAAGATTTCGTGTTCGTGTTACTATGTTAGCATTCTTCATCAAGTTCTGAAAACGGTTCAGTCCACAAGGGGAAGGACTTAGGACTTCGTCATACGTATAATACGCGGTTCTTTGGGGAATAGTGAGATCTCACATGAACCAATGAACATAATTTATATTCACCAAGCAACTGGGCGCAGTTTGGGTCACTAAGCTAACAGTTTACATTGGGAGATAGTGGTTTCGAACCCCACTGTCGGCAGTCCTGAAGATGGTTTTCAGTGATTTCCCATTTTTGCACCGGACAAATGCTAGTCGCTTCCTTCCCACTCCCAGCCCCCCTTCCCTATCCCATCTTCGCCGGTCTGTCTGTTTTCAATCAGCCAACTGACAACATGTTGGTTCTAAGCTTTTATATTTTTTATTCGCCTATTGTAGTCTTTGCCCATTGTTAGCAGCCTGTACATACGGGAAGTCGATAGTTTAATAAATCATATTTGTCTCTATCACATTTTACATTGTTGTGTTTAAGGGGGAGCCTACTGAAAATGCAAATATGAGGTTTTGGTTTAAGTACATAGATATTCCAAACCTTTGGACAGACGGTGATATCTTCTTTTGAACTGGGATACTTCTATAATTTAGGAACCGTTCTTTGGCCATTAGGCGTTACAAAATCATGAATTTTAAATAAAACCGAGAGGACCCGTTCTGCTCTGCAGCATTCGTTATAAATAGGTCAGATAACTCGTTTTGTTACGCCTGTCGTAGTCACATTGTTTGCCTGATATTTTCAATGGCTTTATGAACATTTAATAAGAAGAGCGTTATGGTAAGCCGCAGTACGTAGTCAGAATTCATCCATTCTGACGTTATCATGTCGTCTGTTTAGTAAAATTCTAACTATATTGTACCCGGATGAGGTAGGCCCTAGTTATAATGATTTGATATTATAATATAAATGCAGACATATGGGAATATTAAATTATGTACAGAGTCAGTTTGGTGTGGAAGGAAGAATTTCAACATAGTCAGACGTATTCTCGACAATCTGTCACCAAGAGTTAAGCCTGTCATTATGGGTAGTATTATTTCCTTGTCGAAAGCTTAGAGGATTAAATCTAGAGCTCACAACAACAGAAATAATGACTACAAGGAAGTGAAGGAGCATTTATTTCTGAACAAGGTGCAGCCGGTGTGTCACAGAATACGGAGAAGATGACGAAATAGAGTTTCCAACACCTCGAGGCATTTTGTCGTCAGGTCGCAAGGAAGAGATATTTAAACTAACCGCTGCGGTGTTAGCCAATGACAAAATTTATCAGAGACTCGCAGATGCGCCAACGTAAGAGAAACCAAGGTGAACTCCAGTTAGCTTCTCCGATAAATATAATTAAATTATTCCAACCACAAAATTGAACGGAGGGGATTTTTGTGATATTTTTGTGTTGGTTAATTGTAATTGTAATAAATTAAAGTAAAGAATTCTTGGAAATGACCCACGCTAGCTCTCCATTGGTCAAGACGATCATGCCATCAGGGACTCAGGAGGTAAGCGGGTGCAATATATTCGCGTTTTTATCCTGCAGTTCTTGATATAAAGCTTGGTATTGTGTCATAGAAGGCAATTGCATTTTTAATCGTAGTTCTCCTATATAGAAGGGTTGTCTTGTGAGCTCATAGGTTAGTCTCGAATAAGCGTGTTTGACAAGCAGGGAACTACTTTAAGACACATGGCCTTCACTACTTCTAGTGTAGCTAAGTTGTTCTTCGATAGGTTTTCGCAGATAATATCTAAGGCATATGTCATGATGGGGTCTGTTTTTACGTTGACTCTTTTTCCTCTTAGCAGCATCTGTAAGTTATTAGGAATGCTCTGCCATCTGTTGAATATATTTCGAAGCTGGGATAGGTTAGAGAATCAAAGATTTTCTGGCAGGGAGTAGTATTCTTCCGTGATCAGAGGAAGTGTACACTCTCTGGCTTGACAAGTAGTAATCAAACATGACTGCATGCAATGACATTACCAACAATGAAAATCACATAAAGGAGAATATTAGTGAAAGTGATTGTCGCTTAGCAACCCGCCAGATACAGAATGTATTGCGGGTTAAGGTAAGCCTTCGCCTGCAATCACTGGAGTGATCATTTAACGATTTGATTATATGATAACATTACTCAAACTTGGTTCAACTTTGAGACCTATCAATGTCTCATGATTCATCGGCAGATAATTCCAGAGAGAATAAAATAAACGTGAAGCAAATATGTCCAGTAGAACGGGCGGAGGGATTTGCCAAAGCTGTTTTTAGTTAATTCTTTTAATGTACAGATTATTACTGGACAACATTTGCGAGCACATCTCATTGTAAAGAGGAAGGAACAATTTACCCAGCAACGAGAGTCTGACCTCATTATAACGTCACGGGGTGATAAAATTGTGACGCCATATTAAGATACTAAACATGCCGTGCCACATATCTATCAATTAGTGTAGCTGCTTCTATGGTCAATTCCATCAAGTAGTGTTTGTCATTTCGGTAGGTGTGACAGATATGAGCTGCATTTTGTAAGAGTTAATACTTTGCATGAATTTTGAACACGGCAAAGTACCTCCATGTTGGTCATTTGACTTAATCTGCCCATGAAATCTTGACCGTTTCGCAATACATCCATATTTGAAAGGTTGGCTGTCCGTTCACTGACGTCGACTTCAGTATCCATCCTCCATTCTTCGGCACCGTAAAGTACCTCCGATAACACGTGACACTTCACGACACGGGAACGAGTTACGAATGGCAGGTCACACTTGCCCACATGAAGTTTTAATTTCAGAAATACACTTCAAGTTAAGTCTAATAATCACTTCATTCCTTCCCATTTCATTGGGGATCATCAATACAATGGTAAACTATACAAAGACCAGAGCAAAAATATAAAAGGTATGAAAACACAATACGTTATAGCCTATGTGGACCTTGTGAAGATGTTATTTGTATCGCTGGTAAATGATACAGCGTACATTTGTATAGCTTAAGTGGTAGAGGTATAAAGCAAAGAAAGATTTCACACAGGCTAGCATAGTTAATTAAACATTAAATAGTACATGTAGGTGTTACACAGAGGAAGTAAAGTAGACTCTCGCTAATCTGGCCCTCACTAGCCCAGACTCTCAACAGCCCGTATCTGTGACGTTAAATAATCAAAGCTGAGGTTTCGCAGAAACCTGAGAATTAGACCAAATATTAACCGATAAAGATATAATCGAATGTGTGCAGCAAAATAAAGGTCATTTCTTTGTTTTTATGTTTCTACAATTCTGCTTTACGTCGCTCCAACACAGATAGCTTTTACGGCGACGATGGAATAGGAAAGGGCTAGGAGTGGGAAGGAAGTGGCCATGGTCTTAATTAAGTTACAGTCCCAGTATTTTCCTGGTGTAAAAATGAGAAAAGACGGGAAACCATCTTCCAGGCTGCCTATAGTGCTGTACGAACCCATTATCTACCGTATTCAAGCTCACAGGTAAATGAAATCGCGTATGGCTTTTAGTACCGGGAGTGTTCGAGGACAAGTTCGGCTCGCCAGGTGCAGATCTTTCGATTTGACACCCGTAGGCGACCTGCGCGTCGTGATGAGGATGAAATGATGATGAAAACAACACATACACTCATCCCCCGTGCCAGCGAAATTAACCAATGGTCGTTAAAATTCCCGACCCTGCCGGGAATCGAACCCGGGACTCCTGTGACCAAAGGCCAGCACGCTAACCATTTAGCCATGGAGCGGCCCTAACAGCACGGCAAACTCCCACAGGAAAGTAAAGGGGAAAGTACAAGTGTTTCTCACTGTATTGGTGCCGAAGCTGCGGATATTTTCCTGGAGTATAACGCAATAACCAGATACGTGCAATTTGCGGGAGAAAGCAGGCTGCCGTAGAGTATCTTACATTTGGGAACTATAAATTCTGAGCATGTTTGATACTTGGGTGATATTAGGTGTTGAAAAGTGAGGGAATATGTAATTTTTTCCTTAAATGTATGAATACTACATTGTAACATTGGTTTCAGTTAAGAACAGTAGGTATTCAACTGAGAACCTCAGATACTCTTAGTAATCTGGCACTCCCACTAATTAGGTACAGCTTTTTTCAAGGAATGGCCTTATTAGCTACAGTGTAGTGCACTGTATATAACAAAGGTAAAATGAAACATGACTTTGTCACATATAATTGTTGTTGTTGTTGTTGTTGTTTGAGTCACCAGCCCATAGACTGGTTTGATCCAGCACTCCATGCCATCCTATCCTGTGCTAACCTTTTCATTTCTACGTAACTGCTGCATCCTACATCTACTCTAATCTGCTTGTCATATTCATACCTTGGTCTACCCCTGCCGCTTTTTAGCTCCCCTAATCTAATATTCCCTGCATCACCTTACATCGTATGACTGCACTCCATTACCTTTGTTTTCGAGTTATTTACTTTCATCTTGTATTCCTCACGCAAGACTCCGTCCATACCATTCCTCTCCTTGGATTGAGATTCCATTTCCAAATTCTTCTTTGATTTCCTTTACTACCTGTTCTATACAAACATGGGAAAGGAGGGGGGACAAACTGCAGCCTTACCTCACCACTTTATGGATTGCTGCTTCCTTTCAATAGCCCGCGATTCATATCGCTGCAGACTGATTTTTATATAGATTGTAGATCAATCTTCTTTCTAGGTACCTGATCCCGATTACCTTCAGGATCTCAAATAGCTTGGCCCAATCAGCATAATCAAATGCCTTTTCTAGATCCACGAACGTCACGTATATGGGTTTTTCCCTTGTTAATTCGATTCTCTGAGATCAGATGTAAAGTCATTAATACTTCACGTGTTCCTACATTTCTTCTGAAGCCAAATTGATCTTCTCCCAAGTCAGTTTCAACTTGTCTTTCCGTTCTTCTGTAAATAATACGTGTTCGAATTTTGCAATCGTGAGATACTAAACTAATGGTGCGGTAGTTCTCACACTTGTCAACACCGGCTTTCTTGGGAATAGGTATAACAACATTCTGCCGAAAATCGGATAACACTTCTCCTGTCCCATTCAACTTGCACACTAAATGAAATAACTTCGCAGTGCTGGTTTCTCCTAAATCAGTCAGTAATTCAGAGGGAATGCCATCAATTCCAGGTGCTTTGCTCATATTTAGGTCTCTCAAAGCTTTGTAGAATTCTGACCTCAAAATTGTGTCACCCATTTCATCAGTATCAAGAGCCTCTTCTTGTTCCAGAACCATACCATCTACGTCCTTATCTTTATACAACTGTTGGATATGTTCCTGCCATCTTTCTGCCTTGTCTTCATTCACTAGAAGTGGCTTTCCATTAATATGCATACACCTAGTTTTCCTTCCTCCAAAGGTTTCCATGATATTTCTATCTGTCTTAGGATCATACAACTTTCAAAATTCTTGCACTTCTCCTTCAGCCAGTTTTCCTTAGCTTCCCTGCATGTCCTATCCCCTTCATTCTTTAATCGTATGCATTCTTTCTGCTCTCCTCATTTTTTTGCATTCTTGTATTTTCGTCGTTCATCGATCAGATCTAGTATCTCTTGCGTTATCCATTGATTCTTAATTGATCTTTCCTTTCTTCCTAACATTCCTGTTCTACTGTGTTTCTTTCAGCCCTTTCATTTAGACCTTGTGCAACATGTTCCTTGAAACAATCCTTCACAGTCTTTTCTTTCAACTTGTCTAGGTCCCATCTCATTGGATTCTCTCCCTTCTTCAATTTCTTCAACTTCAGATGACATTTCATGCTAGTTGCTTTACGTCGCACCGACACAGATATGTCTTATGGCGACGATGGGACAGGAAAGGCCTAGGAAGTGGAAGGAAGCGGCCGTGGCCTTAAGTAAGGTACAGCCCCGGCATTTTCCTGGTGTGCAATTGGGAAACCACGGAAAACCGTCTTCAGGGCTGCCGAGAGTGGGGCTCGAACCCACTATCTCCCGATTACTGGATACTGGCCGCACTTAAGCGACTGCAGCTATCGAGCTCGGTAGACGACATTTCATGACCAACAAGTTGTGGTCAGAGTCCACGTCTGCTCCTGGGAAAGTTTTGCAATCCAACACCTGGTTTCTGTATCTCTGCCTAATCATAATGAAGTCTATTTGATACCATCCCATGTCCCCAGGTCTCGTCCATGTGTGCAGCCGTCGTTCGTGGTGTTTGAACCAAGTATTAGCAAGGACTAAATTGTGATTGGAGGAGAATTCAACCAGCCGACTTCCTCTTTCGTTCCTCTGTCCCAGTCCAAATCCTCCTACTGTATTACCTTCTCTTCCTTGGCCTACCACTCCATTCCAGTCTCTCATCACAATTAGATTATCGTCACATTTTATATACTACTTTAATCTTCCATCTCTTTCGATTTCCTCATCATCCGATGAACTAGTAAGCATATAGACATGAACTTTTGAGGTGGGCATTGGTTTGGTGTCTATCTTAATAACAATAATCCTTTCACTATGCTTGTCATAGTAGCTTACCCCTTGCCGTATTTTCTCATCCATTATTAAACCAACTCCTGCATGTCCCCGGTTTGATTTTTGTTGATAATTCTGTAGTCACCTGACCAAAAATCTTGCTCTTTCTGCCAACGTACTTCACTTATAGCAACTACATCTAACTTTAGTCTATTCATCTCAATTTTCAAATTCTCTAACCTACCACAATGATTCAAACTTCTAACCTTCCAAGATCCGACTCGCAAAGTGTTACTATCCATCTTCCTGATGATCGCCCCCTCTCGTGTAGTCCCCTCGGAGATCCGAATATTTTACCCGGGAGGAAGCCATCATCAGTACATCATTCATATAGAGAGAGCTGCATGTTCTCGGGAATTAGTTACGACTGTAGTTTCCCATTGCTTTCAGCCGTGCAGCAGTATCAACACAGCTAAGCCATGTTGAGTATTATTACAAGGCCACATCAGTCAATCATCTAGACTGCCGCCCTTGTAACTTCCGAAGGGCTGCTACCCCCCATTTCGGTGAACATATATAATATACATTAAAGTGATGCATAAAATGAACACATTAACTCCGTTCAGGGGATCTGTGAAGTGGCAGTGGAAACTCAAGCCTTCTACGTAGGCAGCGCCATAACTGGCTGATCCAGTGAGTATTCGGCGTGAAAGGCTTTGAATGGGAGAGGGAGCATCACGCTGGTAGAGCAAGCGCAGTCAGGCTCCGTCCTCTTCCGAATGACGTCATGCGCAAGTTTACTTCACAGATTTCATGAACAGAGTATATTTTGTTTTCTTTTATTTGTTTTATGTCTCACCGACTCAGATAGGTCTCATGGTGACGATGGGATAGGGAAGGGCTAGGAGTGCGAAGGAATCGGCCAGGGCATTAATAGGGTACAGCGTCAGCATTTATCTGGTGTGAAAATGGGAAACCACAGAAAGCCATCTTCAGGGCTCCCGACAGCGGGGTTCGAACTCACTATCTTTAGAATGCAAGCTCACAGATTTACGACCCTAATCGCACGGCCAAATCTCTCGGTAGTATTGTTTGTAGCTTTGGATTGGGATAAGGGTTGTATAAAGTTAGAACAGATGTCTTTGAGATATGGAAATTGCACGTATTTCCAAACATGTCTTCTTTGCATTTATAAATGACTAGAAAGTGAATTGCGTAGTACTAGTTAGAGTTTTTGTGTCCCTCAATACACATCCCCTTTTAATAATGACCGATTTAATGATTTATTGCCACTCACGGCATTGAATTGACCTAATATTGACACATTGTGAATCATTTTAATTTCTTCATTCTCCAGATGTATTACCATTATGAGCTGGGTAACCTTCGAAAATAATATTCAATAATTTCGTGTGGCTATTGATAGCACTCGACCAAGTCAAGAATCGAATCCAGGAGCCCGAGGACCGTAGGATAAGACTTTGAACACACATCAATGAGGCCAGACAATTTAGTAAATGGAAATAAAAAACAGTTTTATGCATTAGAATGCGTCCGCCTCTGTGGTGTAGTGGTTAGTGTGCTCAGCTGCCACCCTCGGAGGCCCGGGTTCGATTCCAGGCTCTGCAACAAAATTTGAAAAGTGATACGAAGGCTGGAATGGGGTCCACTCAGCCTCGGGATGTCAATTGAGTAGAGGTGGGTTCGATTCCCACCTCAACCATACTCGAAGTGGTTTCTCACTTTTCCTCCAGGCAAATGCCGGGATGGTACCTAACTTAAGGCCACGGCCGCTTCCTTCGCTCTTCCTTGTCTATCCCTTCCAATCTTCCCATCCCCCCGCAAGGCTCCTGTTCAGCATAGCAGGTGAAGCCTCCTAGGGGAGGTACTAGTCATCCTCCCCAGTTGTATCCCCGACCCAGAGTCTGAAGCTCTAGGACACTGTCCTTGAGGGGGTAGAGGTGGGATCCCTCGCTGAGTCCGAGGGAAAAACTGACCCTGGAGGGTAAAGAGATAAAGAAGAAGAAGAAGAAGAAGAAGAAGAAGAAGGAGAAGCAGAAGCAGAAGAAGGAGAAGAAGAAGAAGTGTTAGAATGCAGTGACATGTAAGTACGACTATGAAGTTGGTCGAAGATCCATAAGTTTTTCGTCTTCTTTTTCTTCTCCTTCTTCTTCTTCTTCTTATTCCTGACCATTTCGCAATTACCTGGGGTAGGAACATCGTATGGCTTTAGACCATATTTGTCCGCCTCCGTAGCGTAACCGTTAGTGTTGTTAGCTGCCGTCCTTGGGAGCCCGGGTTCGTTTCCCGGTACTGCCAGACATTTAAGAATGGCAAGAGGGCTGGCATGTGGTTGAAATGGCACATGCAGCTCACCTCCACTGCGGTTGTGCCTGAAAAGAGCTGCACCGCGTCGTTATGAGGACACGAGTTTGCATTTTAGCCCAGATTTACGGGCGGGTGTTTGCCCGGACGCCAGCCCTGTGTGGAAGGATGTATTCATTGTTGCGTTTTTTTGTGGTGGTTGGTTGTGTGATGACTAGCTGAAGATGTATAACAAAACGTGGACAAACATCCAATCTCCGAATTAGAGGAATAATTTAGATGCAGTTAAAATACTTAACCCGGTCGGGAATAGAACTCGGGCTATCTGAACATAAGGCCACCAGAATCAACGGTCCTTGAATGAATTGTACCTAACTACAGATGAAGTAGTAATGTTTGATTGATTCATAGGAAATATCAGAGCCTCCTCTATGTTAACGCCGCATATTGCTTTTTTAAGTTCCAAACACCCATTACGTCCTGATCCTCGGGATCAACGGAGGAAGACCTGAGAGATCAATTCAGATGAACCTGGGTAGACACACTACAGTCTTTCAAGCTGAAATGATAGCTATCACAACATGTCTTGAAGAAAATCTGAAAATGAACTGTAGGAATAAGAACATTTTCATTTTTACGGACAGCCAAGCGGCCATTAAGGCACTAGAGGCAGTCCGGAAAAGTCTGGTATTGTCACTCACTTCCCTTGAATGAAAAGGCAGATAAACTGGCAAGGAAAGTGGCAGAAACATATTTTATAGGCCCAGAACCTGTATGCGGAATTTCCTATGGACAAGCCCGACACTACATAGGAAAATGGGTAAAACAAATGGAAATTTGGAAAAATACTCCAGGATGCAGGCTTGCAAAGGAACTGATAAAAGGAACAAACAAGAAGCATACCAAAGAACTGTTGAAACTCAACAGAAAAAATATAAGATGGGTAGTAGGACTGTTGACAGGGCACTGCCATCTGAAAAAGCACTGAAGCAGAGGAATCAGCTGAACACATACTTTTCGAATGTGAGGCGCTGGGTAGAATCAGATTCTCTACTCTAGGACTGCCAGGTGAAGAGAGTTAAAAAATCCAAGAAGACCCGATAAGAACAACCTGCAGCTTTGTGAAGGGAACAGGAATATCTCGGGGGGAATGAAGGAAAAATATGGAAGCAAATGATCTTATAGGTCGACGCTAATTAGGAACTAACATTTAGAGGACCCATGAAGAAAATAATAATTATAAGACATCCTGATCTCAGATCATTTCAAATCTCCATTAAAATGGACCAAATTAATAATAACCAGAGTTCCCGTGCTGCTCCACAACATTCGTTATAAATAGGTCAGATAACTCGTCTTGATATGCCTTTCGTAGTCATATTGTTTTTCCTGCCCTTTTCAGTGGTTTCATGAACATTTAATGTGAACCGCATTATGGCATGCTGCAGTTTGTAGTCAGAATTCATCCATTCTGACGTCATATTGCTGTCTCTTTGGTAAAAATCATTCCATATATTCGCTTCTTTATCCTGCATTTCTTGATGTAAAACTTGGTATTGTGTCGTAAAATGTAATAGTATTCTTAATCCCAGTTCTTCCGTATAGAACAGTTGTCTTGTGAGCTCATAGGTTAGTCTCGAACGAGATTTTTTCTACCAGGCAGAGAACTTTTTAAGATAAATGGCCTTCACTCATTCTACTATAGCTAGGTTATCATTCGGTAGGTGTTCCCAGATAATGTCTAAAGTATTTGTCATGATAGGATCTGGGGCATTTTATACAGAGGAAAATATTGAATGCAATATTTTGTAACATTCAGAACAATCTCACCAAGTTAAAACCAAATTCCGATAAGAACTGCATCACAAGGCACATTTTGTGCCGATAGAATTATTGAAAAATTGTAAAGCGAGAAAAAAGCAATAGAATATATACTCATTTCAGAACTGCCCTGCACCACATATCTCCCCTTTCAGACCTCCTAATTCTTTGTTCCTTGGATATTTTATGCCGCTTCTGATGTCTTCTTCTCATTTTCTCTTGATCACGGTTTCTCTTTCTGCCATGAGCCACAAGGTCACAATATATTGTGCTGCTTCAGGGCGTGCGCATTGCTTTAAATACATAGCACACCCCTTTTAAATGGTCTCTAAGGGTTTTAAAAGTGGTGGAGATATTTAATTGACACCATTATCTGATAGAGGGAGGAGATGACTGTATTTTTACGAATAAAACTAAAAACTGGTGTTTGGTGCAGAAGTCAAATATTTTAGTATCTCATAACTTCCCTTAAGAGATTTCTAGAAATTACTGTACAGCTTAAAAAGCAGGAGAAACAGATTAAATTAAACGAATTAAAGAAATTGAAAAGGTCCGACAATTCAATGAGTGAGTGTATGGAAGATGAATGGACGATCTATGAACAGGGTGGAGATGAAATATTCCTAAAGCTCGAAAATTGAATGCCGTCGGGATCGGAGGAGAACATCACGTGTCCAATGGGGAGCAGATAGTAAAGATGAAAGCGAAGTGGCTGCCAGATGTAAGTGGACGCGTTAATATACTCAGTTAAGGAACCATGGTGGCCAGTTCAAGTCCACAAGTTGAGGGCCTATCTCTTTCGAGAGGGAGAAGATACCGTGGTGGTGGTTGTGGTAGTAGTGGTGATGGTGGTGGCGGTGGTGAACACCGAAGTTTCACTGAGCCATCCTAGGGTTCTTGCAAAGGAAACTGACGTAGTGAATAGAATTACAAATTTCTCGTATTATCAAACTGGCAGAAGTTTGAGAACTTACTGGCATTTGGCATCTAAAATCCTCCTTCTTACTCTTGAAGGCTTCGATTCCACCTCCTACTTGCCACGTAATTCAATTTTCAGGCTCCCGCCACGAATGAGGTTAAAACTCGCGGAAAACGAGATGCCTGCAAGCTGAAGGGAAGAACAAAGGGGAGAGGGAGAGGTAGAAGAGAGAAGGGAGAAATATGAACAGTGCTGGAAGCTATGTGGTGTGCAGTACCGGTGTAACAGTACTGAAAGCTCTTGAGAAAGGAATATTTAATTTGAGACCCGCCATGACGGGCTGTTATCTTTCATATACTTGGATGTCATCCCTGGCGAATGTTGACTTCTCGGGGAGAAAGCAGACTACTACGAGCATCTGTCGAACTACAATGCGGAGAAGAATTATAAGCTAGTCTGAAAATTAAAGTACCCTATTCGGCAAAATAAACGAGGCTGCAATGTTATTTAATTGCTTTGATATATCATTTGTTCAAATGTGTACAATCACATCGTAAACTTTTACTTTTGTTTAGAATTGGCTTAACGTCTCACCGACACAAATAGGTCTTATGGCGGCGATGGAACAGGAAAGGCCTAGGAATGGGAAGAAAGCGGCCGTGGAATTAATTAGGGTACAGCCCTAGCATTTGCCTCATGTGAAAATTGGAAATAATGAGCTACTGACAGTGGGGCTTGAACCCACTATCACCCGGATGCAAGCTCGCAGCTGTGCGCCCCTAACCGCACGGCCATTCATAAAGTTTCTGAAACTAATTGAAGATATTTATGATCATACAGTAAATTGCTGTAAGGACACAAAAATGCCGTTGTCATCTCACGTGATTCGAAAAACTACTGTATCGGTACCATCTATAGGCTATTGATAAGTATTTCTTTCAACGTAGGCGTCTAGGGCAGTGTGAAACGGGAAGCAGCAAGGACACGGGAATACAGTTGCACAATAAGGCGATCTCCAAAGAGTTGTTGCAATAATAATAATAATAATAATAATAATAATAATCATAATAATTTGCTTTATGTGGCAATGACACAGATGGGTCCTATGGGTACCATGGGATAGGAAAGGGATAGGAGTGGGAAGAATGTGACCTTGGCCTAAGGAACAGCTCCAGTACTTGCATGGTGTGGAAATGGGAAACCACGGAAAACCGTATTCGGAGCTGCCGACAGTACGATTCGAGCCCACTATCCCTCGAAAGCAGCTCACAGCTGCGCTACTCTAAACGCATTGCCAACTCACTCGGTAATAATAAATTATAATCATAATAATAATAATAATAATAATAATAATAATAATAATAATAATAATAACAATAATCTTTTTATGTCCCAATAACTTCTTATACGAAATTTTGAAGACGCCGAGGTACCGGAATTTTGTCCCGAAGGAGTATTTCACCGACACCAGGTAGATGTATTTGAGTACCTTCAAATACCATCGGAGTGGGTCAGGACAAAACCCGCCAACTTGAGCTCAGGAGACCAGCACGCTACCGCCTGAGCTACCCAGCCTGGCAAGTATCGTGCAGAAGGGTAAGTGGCTCCCCTGCTTCATCACAATAAAACCATTTTCGTTCGAGAGATACATTTCTGGCAAGACAAAAAGAATACAAATGGGGTAATTATGAGTTATCCATAGACTACTTAGTCTAATGCTTTTTAGATTTTGCGAAGCATCCTCGACGAAGTAAGGGTCCAGTATCATACGATCGGACACGTAACACCTACCATCCACTATTCGCGCTTGTGGTGACAGTTCCTGGGCGCCCGGTTGTCCACTTTCGTTGGCATAAGCCTAAACCTGTATGATGAAATTTTTCGGTCATAGCTAACATCGTCCTGTTTCTTAGTGCCCGTTTATTCATATTCTCCTCGTTTCTTAAAGCGAAGCAAATTTGGCCTATTCTGAAGAACCACTCCGAGTGATCGGAAATATATTTCCATAATAAAAATCGTGTTCTCTGTTGTGATAGTCGTAGTAGCAGAAATCAACACAACACTATATGTGAGTATAGGGTATAAAATAAGTGTTGCGTCTGTACATTGCTCAGAATGTATTTTTAATCTATATCGGTTGTGTCTACAGTAACAAGGAAATGCACTTTTTAATTTTCCGTTATCTCTGTCTGTCTGTCTGTCTGTCTGTCTGTCTGTCTGTCTGTCTGTCTGTCTGTCTGTCTGTCTGTCTGTCTGTCTGTCTGTCTGTCTGTCTGTCTGTATGCATGCACGCGCATCACGAGGAAATGGCTGAATACAACTCAATGAAAATCGGTATGTAAAGTTGGGGAATGACTCGCTACAAACTAGGATATAAATAATTTTTTTCACACTGAGTGAAATTGTAGTTTAGGCGAAGGTCTAAAATTTAATTTTCAAGTATTTATGATATTAGTATTTCTATCGATAAAAACTACATAACAAAGGTTATACAAAATTAAATTTACGGTCATTTATGTCTTAGACAGTTTTACCGTACCGGTTACGATAACAGAGATATTCGTGAATTTGGATTTTCAATGCTAAGTCTCACGCCGGACAACGAGGAAATAGGTCAACAGAATTAAATTTGGTTTGTAAAGTCGGGGAGTAAGAAACTACAGTCTGGGCTATAAATAACTTTATTCGTCCTAGATGAAGTGATAGTTTAGGGGAAGGCCTCTATCTTACAACGTGTACAACAATTAATCTAGAACTTTGTCTACAATGTAGAATTCCGTAGCGAAGCTCGGATGCATTAGCTAGTTCACAATATGGTTTATCGGATAGCCCTAAGATACATGCAATTTAATACAACTTTCACACAGTAATTTTCCTTGAAATCCGTATACATGGTAGAATGTCCTAGCCAAGCACAGGTAAATTTCATCATCATCATCATCATCTGTTTACACTCCAGGTTCGGCTTTTCCCTCGGACTCAGCGAGGGATCCCACCTCTACCGCCTCAAGGGCAGTGTCCTGGAGCTTCAGACTCTTGGTCGGGGGATACAACTGGGGAGTATGACCAGTACCTCGCCCAGGCGGCCTCACCTGCTATGGTGAACAGGGGCCTTGTAGGGGGATGGGAAGATTGGAAGGGATGGGCAAGGATGAGGGAAGGAAGCGGCCGTGGCCTTAAGTTAGGTACCATCCCGGCATTCGCCTGGAGGTGAAGTGGGAAACCACGGAAAACCACTTCGAGGATGGCTGAGGTGGGAATCGAACCCACCTCTACTCAGTTGACCTCCCGAGGCTGAGTGGACCCCGTTCCAGCCCTCGTACCACTTTTCAAATTTTGTGGCAGAGCCGGGAATCGAACCCGGACCTCCGGGGGTGGCAGCTAATCACGCTAACCACTACACCACAGAGGCGGCTTACAGGTAAATTTGCTAGTTATTAACTTAGCGTATGGCAACACATTGGAATATACAACAATATATAATAAATTAACTAGGGGGATGACAGTTGCTCACGCCCGTAGATATTACCTCCTCATTACCCTGCACCTGTACCCTGGGTGGTGCTATGCGAGCAATAATAATTCATTGGTGGCCAAACTATCAACAGTTGTTGATCACCTGGCCATAATACACATGGATAATACATTTGCTAGTATACAATAAATACTTCGTTTCCAGGAAACCGTGGACGGCAGATGAGCAATAATGTCAGTGTCATTTGTTTTTTTCCATGTCGTATCAAATGGGATATAGATTTCAAGCGAAGTGACATTAGTAGCTGAACCGACCTTGTAGAAAATTTCCATATGTTTAGAAATTATTAAACATGGGTTGTGTTTTGGGGTTTGAAGCCTTTCTGGAATTAGAATCATTGGTTTTCCGACACCATTGTAACCATGGCAATCAGAGTTCGTCTTCTACTGTATGTATACTTGGTCAGTAGCGACATCTATATGTTGCTATAAGCTTCATGAGAACGAGTACCATTTACAGGTAGTAAGTATCGTACTTGGTGGTGATTTAAACATCGAACTGGAGTCAGCACCTGGTCAAGAGCTTTTCTCTTTTATATGTCATACATTCACGCTCGGATTAAACAACGACACAGTCACTTAGATTGTGACGAGTAGCACGTGTTCCGATGCTGTGTTCAGTAGCTACGTAAAACACTTAACAAATCTTCTTAAAAACTAATTTATTCTTGTTTCCAAAAAAATGCTTAATTGAATCTCTACACTCCTGTTCTATATAAAAGATACTCCCAATTTTCACTCGTACATTTTTCTCTACTACATGGAGCTGCTAGAATTGTGGATATAAACTCGCTTTCTCATCTTCTAAGTCCACAACATATATATATCCAAGCTCAAATACTGTACTTTTGTAACAAGAGTTTTAAGCACAAATAACTTTTGGAATGCAAACTTATTTAACCAAGGCGCAAGTATATTTTAGTCCTCACAACGGTTCTGTAGTGAGATTTGAATAAATATTAGCGATCTGAACTATCGGAACCCCTCGAATTTATGCAACTCACCTACATAATTGTAGAGAGCCGAGATGAAATTTGCGCCTTGTTTAAATACATTTTCATTATTATCCAGGTCCTCTCAGAGTGCATGCACCAGTGCATTGCAAAAGACGACTTCGCTAGGTTGACCAGAGTGCAGGCCCCCCACTTCTCAATATTAAGCAATAACGCTGTCTCTCTCTTTCCCTACGCCTGCGTCGTTTGCTTCACCTGTCTCCCCCTTCCTCACTTGCTCCGCAGCGCTCCGCAGCGCTCCGCAGTCCGAGCCGAGTTGAGCAGAGTTTAGCCGAGATTAGCCGATTGAGCGGAGATTAGCCTAGTTGAGCACAGATTAGTCGAGTTGCCCCGAGACAACATGCTGGTACTAACCGAGCCGAGTCAGACCGATGCACGGTGCACAGAACCTCTGCGCTCGGCTTGCACGCGTGAGATTTCTGGCGTTTGAGAGGCCCTGTTCTAATATATTAATGCCTAAAAATCCTTTTCCTCGTCATTGATACACACCGGATTTTTAGGCGGTAATAGGTTAGAGTTCAAACTAATTTGGTTAGTAGAAAGTGTCGTGCAACCCGTTCTTCCATAATGTAGCTGGAGTAACATATACTCTAGGAGATTTGTAGGCCGTGTCCCTAAAATCTATGCAAATCTTATAGCATAACCGTTATACATAATAGAGTATACTTGTTACTCGTTTAAAGGGGGACCAATACCTTTGACCGACCAAAAATGCGATTTTTCTATATATTTTTTCAATTAACATTGTAATTTTTCTTTATAACAGTGCAACAGTTTAGTTAATATCTCCAATATTCTCGAAGTTATGACTAAAAATGTGAAGTCCTGTCACCAAAGCAAGTCTTTTGTCGGTAAGTTTGTTGCTGGTTTCCCGTAACTTTTGTTTTTCAGAACCTTTTCCCTGATAACTCTGAAAGATTTTAAGATATTAAGATAAAATTTTGCAAACATGTATATTTCATTCAGAAGAAGAATACATACTAGAATTATTGAGCAAGCTTCATCGGTTGAGTTTTAAAAAATTCAAAAGCCAATTAATGAAAAAATTGACTACTTGAAAATAACTTCATGAATAAAATATTTATACTTGATGGAATTAAATGATTCTAGTACATGCTGTAGCTATAATATGACTAATCACAATAAACAGAATCGTAGAAACATATTAATATGTTTGGAAATTATCAGGGAACGGTAAAACAGTGGCCATGTCATGTTACACCAACATTTTTAATAATTAATTTCATATAATGGCATGGGTTTGTATGATTTCTAAATATATAGGCATATCTCTAAGTAATAATGTGTTTGTCTTAACTATGGTTCCTTTTATTATTCATTTCGATTGCTGCGGAAAAAAGAGTTTAACACACCCCATTTTTCTATGTTCAAAGGTGTAGGTCACCAATTTGACCTATCAGTGCCTACAAAATTCTGACTCTGGCGTCATCATCATAGGTTGTTCTGCGTTTCGGGAGGTCCAATCATGACTTGTGACCTCTATAGCTTGTGCCCTTGTCTTTACATATGCAGATCCTTCCTTGCCTTTATTAATGCTGTCTAATAGATGGTATATCCTCGTTCCCCTTCCTCGTTTCTCTTTAGTATCACTTCCATCGCCAATCGTAATACGGAATCATGTCTTATATTACCATCTGTCCTATGCAATAAGTAATAAAAATAATTTAATTATTTTTTGTAATATATGAATCTATTTCTTTTCAGTTTCGGTTCACTTAATTTACTGTATAATTGTTAGTCATTTCAGTCTGCCGAAACTAATTTTGAATAATCAATTTATAAACAACCTTCAAAAGAAAACAAATGGGAATAGTATTATACGTGATAAAGGTACAATATAACTAAAGTAGAGAGAAATGTTTCGTTCGTGAAGGAACATCAGATCACTGTCAAATATTAGATGTATAAACATTTATGCTTATTTGAATACTTGAAATGTGGAACGTATCTTAATGACTTCTCTTTTTCACTTCTTACAACCTTAGGCTTTTTGGGCTAATGCCGTGTCAAGAAAGTAAGGTGAAACACTTCACGTTTCGCAGAATACTTTGCTCTGCGTCTTCAGAAGAAAATGAAACGAGATAACAATCGTGAATGGATAGAGAAACGATCTAGCTACGTAACTCCTTAACGGCTGGCAACCTCGTAGATAGCCAGTGTCCCTGTTGAAATTGTTAGGGTGTATAGGTATTTCCGAATCTTCCGCATTATCCTGGACCTGAAGTGTCTAGTGTGGGTAAGACCTCGAGCATCTTGGAACACGACATCATGACCCGACGATAGGGCATGCTAAGCTATTGCTGATTTTTCTGGTTGGTTGTCAACCACGATTTACGTTTCGGTGTTTTGCAAATTCGAACTTTCCTATCACCAGATGTTTCATTCCATGCTTGTGTCAATGTCATACTTTCATAATGTTTGTACACATGTTATGTAATGCCCTCTCAGGCTGATCTTGATGGTGCCATAAGTTTCCGCTTCGAATGCTAGCACTGTACCGCGTACAGTGAGCCATCTGGTGACGAATGAACGTACCACTCACACTTTTATTACCAACTTCTAAATTCAAACTTTCATTCTTGGAGAAGTCTTCCTCGTGAACAGTCGATACTTTCTTCTGAAGACGTGGAGCAAAGTTCTCTGCGAAACGTAAAGAATTTCACATTATTTTCTTGACATGGCATAAGCCCAAAAGCCTATATCATGTCTAGGATCTGATGATGTTCTTTTAAGAACGGAAAATGTCATTTTTAAAATGCTATTTGTTCGGGGCGTCGACCTGTGATGATCTTTTGCCCCTAAGATGTCATTGTATGTTAATTAACTTGTTTCCTTTTCAAACATAACACTGTTACAATATTTTTCTTTTGCAGGCTGTTTATAAATGTATTACTCATAATAAGTTTCATCATACTGAATAACCTAACAGTTAAAAATAAATTAGGTTTCTGTGGATATTATGGGTCTTCCTTACTGTTGATACTGGCGTAGTTGTGACATTCTCTAAGCGCTCTGCTCTGAGTGGCCTTGCTCTTAATAGACATCGGATTTTTAGGCAGTAATAGGTTAGAGTTCAAACTAATTTGGTTAGTAGGAAGTGTCGTGCAACCCGTTCTTACGTAATGTAGCTGGAGTAACATAAACAATAATTATACGGATATATTAAGATAATTTCTCTAGACAGTTTACTTGGTATGAGATTTGATCAGTCTGTTAACGTAGATTTTAAATCCATTTGTTCTGTAAAATAACGATTAACGTTTCAAAATCAGACAGGTGTAGTGTCCGCCTGTGTACGATGCGACCAGTCTAGACCCTAAATGAACAAAAACAAGAACATAGTATATGTCGATTTTATAGGGGTTTCTTGCAATTGAAACTGATAAAATGGTTAAAATTTCTACGGACTCCTGCACCGCCGACCTCGGACTAAATTCAGTTAGATGAAACCGGACTTCTTTATTTCTTTACTGTATGTAATTTACTTTAACCTCTTACGGCAAATGTTAACGTCATTAGTTTTCTCTTTAACATAGCGATTCCAATGCTGGATACAAACACCTGTAGTATCTATCTACATCCAGTGTTGCTCTCAGTCAAGCGAAATAACTGTCTTTAATTAATAAAACGTTCCAGATAATGAAATGTAAAAAGCAAAGCAAAGTCACCTCCGTACAGGCCATGAAGGCCCTTGGAGGAGTGGACGGTAAAGGCTCTACGCCCGGCCGCCTTTGCCCCCAGTAATTAACCTGGTACTCATTTTTGGTGTAGGCTGAGTGAACCTCAGGGCCATATGCACCCCCGGAAGTGGAAATCTCATTTCTTAAATTTTAAGATTTCCTGACGTGGATTTCAACCCACATCCTTTCAGGCGAACCGAGCATGCCTTTACCGCCTCGGCCAGGCAGCCCCTAACTAAATGTAAAGTATAGAAAATAATGTACAGGATACACTTTATCTAGGACTTCCTCAGAGAATGTGTGTTAATTGATCGTATAAATTTGCTGAAGTATCTGTCACGAAAGAGAGAAACTGATATTTCGTATGAAACGACTTTGAAATTTGAATAGCAACAGGAAGCCTGTCGATGAAACAGATAATTTAGTTCACCGTTACCTATATTCATATCGTGAGTATATAAGAAAAAACATGTCATAAGTCTTACATCTGTGAAATAATAATGAATAATATTTTTTCCACCCTGCAAAAACGCGACTATCTCTGCCGGGTTTGAACCCGCTATCTTGGTGTCCGCAGGCCGACCGTCCACCACTGATCCACAGAGGGAGCTGCTGAGACAACTTCTATTTAAAAGTTTTGAGTCAGGTATTGCCAGTAACTGCTATCGAAATGAGAAAATATTTTTTCAATGTGTGCAATGTGTTTTTTACAGTAACTTAAATAGCACTGTATACCTGAACGTAATGTACTTTGCTTATAAGCCTGCAATATATTACAGGATAGGATTTGCGCCCTATGCAGACCCGGTTAAAGACAAGCTCAGGATGAGGAATCTGAGAGACAGGTTTACATGAGTCCGCCTCTGTGGTGTAGAGTGGAGGCCCGGGTTCTATTCCCAGCTCTATCACGAAATTTGAAAAATAGTACGAGGACTGGAAAGGGGTCCACTCAGCCTCGGGTAGTCAACTGAGTAGAGAAGATTTCGATTCCCACCTCAGCCATCCTCGAAGTGGTTTTGCGTGGTTTTCCACTACTCCTCTATGCAAATGCCGGCATAGTCCTTAACTTAAGGCCATGGCCAATTCCCTCCCGCTTCCTTGCCTATCCCTTCCCATCTTCCCACCTCACCCCCCCCACCCCCGCATACAAAAGGCCCCTGGTCAGCTAGCAGTCGTATCCCCCTACCAAATGTCTCACGTTCCAGGACACTGTCCTTGAGGGGGTAGAGGCGCGAGAGAAAAGCCAAGGGTAAAGAAAGAAAGAAAGAAAGAAAGAAAGAAAGAAAGAAAGAAAGAAAGAAAGGTTTTACATGAGTACTATTTCTATTTTACGCAAAACTACTTGTAAAGTGAAAAATCACCGAGATAATCACAAAACTGCAGTGAAGTGGGCACTGAATGGAGAAGACGAATACACAAAAAAAGAATCATCTTCGTTACATACATTGTAACGGTTCAAATTCCGTTACAAGCTTTTAATTGTATTATTATTTTGTTTCTATTATTATTATTATTATTATTATTATTATTATTATTATTATTATTATTATTATTATGCTATTTGCTTTACGTCGCACTGCCACACATAGGTCTTATGGCGACGATGGGTTAGAAAAGGCCTAGGAATGGGAAGGAAGCGGCCGTGGCCTTAATTAAGGTGTGAAAATGGGAAACCACGGAAACCCACCTTCAGGGTTGCCGACAGTGGGGTTCGAACCCACTATCTCCCGGATACAAGCTCACAGCTGCACGCTCCTAACCGCACGGCCATCTCGCCCGGTATTATTATTATTATTATTATCGTAATTATTATTGTTTGATTAAATTATATAATCTGATTTCACTATGAATTGATTAATTATAGTTTGCTGCACTGTATTTAATTTACTATATATATGCGAGTGTGTATATTGTAGAATTAAAATAATGTAGACTGAGAGTTGCTGCCTAATATCGGATACAAATATATTATTTGCGAAACTTCAAGACGTTACAACATATGGTGCAATACTGCTACAGTAACTGTCGAGTCATAGCTCTGTCATTGTATGCATTTAGTAGTATGAGATAATTCATGGAGTTCCTACGAGGCTATTTCAACACAATATGTAACACTTGGTAGCTGGGTTGGAGTGATATCATGGACTGATTTAACTCTGACGTGGGTGTTATTCCATGTGACAACTAGTGTCTATATAAGGAGATGTATCCTATAGCCGCTAGTCAGATGGAAGTGGACTCTCAGTGTGTCGGTCAGTTAGACGGATGGTGAACAGTCAATTGTATGGAACATCGGTCGATGGATAGTCATTTACAGAGTGAGACCACAGTTGGACAGTCAGTCAGTTGAAGATAGTACAGTGCCATGGATATGTAGTCGTCAGTGACCTAATGGATTAAATGTTCGGAGTGCGTTTCGCGTATCTGTTCAGTCGAGTTCTTGTATCAGTTCGATGACAGCCGAATACTGAGTCGTCGCAATGCAGACTAACAGTTGTCAGTGAATTACTTGTAAAGTTGATTGTGAAGTGTGAATTTCAAGTCATGCTATATCTCGTTTGTGAAACTAAAAGGATACATCACCAAATTAGGTTTGAGATACCTACAGCTGATACCAATTCAAACGAACACGTCGTAATAACACTAAAAGTGTTCAAGGTACAGTCAAGTGAAACAGTGAGGGATAAATTTCTTGTACAACTTTTAAATATAAGGTCAAGAAGTTTTCAAATTTAATGCCTAGAACTTCCTTTAGTTGTAATTTCAGAATTTTCTATTATCATCCAAACTATCGCAGAAAACCTTGCCATTAAAATTATAAATTTAAAGAATATATTTTGTTTAGTATCAAATACAGTTAATTGTTTTATTTCAATGGTAGATCGGATAACCTCAAATTTTAATTGGGGAACAAAACGACAAAGTCCTTTTCCCAGAACCTATATGTTATGCTGTCAATGTAAGCTTATTACCTCACACCCCAGAGATATTCGAGATTCTCATTCTATTATCGTTACATGTATTTGTAGCTGGCGCCCATCAACAATAATTGTATGTGTAAGTAATCAGCTAAGTACTAAGTAAGACTACATAGTCCGACAATTGAGTATTATATTTCATGAATATTTTAATTGTTTCGTTTTAAAGTGAATGAACCAACCACAAAATTTATAACTCTGCATATAGGGCTATCACATGGGTATCATACTTCCTATCAGTTATTTACGCAGCCTTGCCTTAAATAATTTCAAATAATCAGGACTTTTATCGAGTATTTTCGTTGTCAAGTTATTCCAAATCCCAATTTATCTTCCTATGAAAGCATACTACCATAATGTGATTAACCCAATGAAGAGCTTTCCTTGTATCAAGACTTAGGTATTTAATGCAGTCCCTTCACGCTATCAAAATAATTAAAATTCTTAGCGAGAATTGTATGAAAATATAGTTTTCTATTCCAGACAGAAAAGCTTAAAACAAATCATACATATGTTGCCTATGGTCAGCCATGTATGCAGTGTGAAATTTATAGTGGAAGACTTCCGTCTCTCTAGAAAACTGAACTGGTATTAGAAAAGCAAGTAAATCTGAAGTTGCGTATCGAGCTGTTTTGAAAGACGTATAAGAAGTAATAATAATAAACTAAGCTCCATGACGCCACAGCCCAAAAGGGCCATGGCCTACTAAGGGACTGCTGCTCAGTCCGAAGGCCTACAGATTGCAAGGTGTTGTGTCGTCAGCATGACGGATCCTCTTGGCCGTTATTCTGGGCTTTCTGTACCGGGTCCGCTATCTCACCGTCAGATAGCTCCTCAATTATAATCACGTAGGATGAGTGGACCTCGAACCAGCCCACAGATGCAGATAAAAATCCCTGGTCTTGCCGGGAATCGAAGCCGAGCTCTCCGGGTAAGAGGCAGGCACGCTGCCCCTAAACCGCGGGGTCGACGGATAATATAAATAATATTAATATGATTTGCCTTAGGTACCACTAACTACTTTTAAGATTTTTGGAGATGCCCAGGTGCAGGAATTTGGTCCCTCAGGAGTTCTTTTACGTGGCAGTAAATCTACACCTTGAAATACCACCGGACTGAGCCACGATGGAACCTTCTAAGTTGGTGTGAGAAGGCCAGCGCCTCAACCGTCTGCGCCACTCAGCCCGGCACCGACAAGAAGATTTGCCAACTGGTAGAAACTCAGTTTCAATGTATCTCACCCTTGTACTGTACAGATTACAAGGAAAGGTAGAAGGTCAGCGAACAGATGATTGGGAAAACTCTGTCTGGATGATGAACTTCAGGGTGACATGTAGCACGAACATAATTTCGTTTCTCAACATACCAAACATGTAAGACGAAAATCACCCGCATGATCGCGAAGCTGCGACGAAGACAGCATTTGAAGAAGAGGGGCAATAAAAGGAGACGAAAGGATTATATGAATTAGATTTTGCACTTCCCATAGGCGTAATAAAAATTAAAATAAATATCATTAATTTTATATAAATCCGGCGATTTGTCGAGTGTGAAATTAACTGTAAAGCACTGTCGTTCCTCTAGGAATTGGGGATGACATTTGTGTTTGGGCTTGTATTGCCATGTATGTTCCAACATTACGATATCCTACAGGTGCTCATCTGGGAGCCCAGTGCGGCCGGGCTGGTGTGACGTAAATGCCGGCAGCTTACGTAGCAGGCACAAGTCACAGTGAAGCGAGAGAGCGGACACACCTTGCAGGGAAGGGAGAGCGCATTGACATTCCACTGTGATTATGATGCTCTCCTCCACTTCTCAGCAAATTTCTGATTGGGCTGCAGTATTAAAAATAAAGTGCTATATTCGCAAAAAAAAAAATTCAAATTATTCCGGATCATTTATACTGCGGCCGATATAAACAGTTTAATTTTCTTATATTTTTTTTCATTCAAAGAAAACTGACACGTTATAACATTTTATTGTAATCTACAAAGATATAGGGTTTAAGCGCACAAGCTACGATTTACAATTCTATTTTTGAAGTAAAATTCCTGTTAATCATTAAGAGAAGACTAAGAGCCAAAATTTTTTTAAAATGTTGTTTTTCGTTTTTGACTTATTTTCAATTCTGGTCTTTTGTGAACATTCTGGTGTATCGTTTCTTTAGAAATTCCTATTAGATGTATTTTTAATTATGTTTTTAATTTAAGTCTACATTATTTAACTCCGTTTGCTTTAAAGCACCTCTTAAATTTTAATAGTGGAAATTGCAATTCGTTACGTAGTGTAGGCCTACGTAACTCTTTATTGTGTCCGGTTAAAATACAAAAACTCCAATGAACGTAAATAACTAATGTCACTGACGGG
Organism: Anabrus simplex; assembly: GCF_040414725.1. NCBI lineage: Eukaryota > Metazoa > Arthropoda > Insecta > Orthoptera > Tettigoniidae > Anabrus > Anabrus simplex. Next base: position 78,568,978 of record NC_090271.1, on the reverse strand, counting down.
AAAAAAACCTCCTGTGTGAAATATTTTAGCTTATAAATTTGGTCGGTAAGGTTCTGTAATCTAACGTGGAATATTGTGTGAAAATTGTCAAATTGTCAAGGCATTCTCGCTCTTCATAATATGTGTGCTGCGGGTCAGTATATCTCAAAAATATGATCACACAGGAAGTTTTGTCCCGGCAACGACGATATTTCTTACAACGTAATTTGAAAATGACGTATTTTCTACCCTCTTTCTTTCATTATTTTCTACCTCCATTTCAAACTTGGGTATCGCCGCAATGATCTAGAGAGACTGGGAGAAATTCGCCCAACCTTCAAGGCCTGTGACGTACCAATATGTCACTATGCTTGAATAGCATACGCCCATCGCCTGCCTGCTCACTCGTTTACAGTGCTGGGCGCCCGCGGGACAGAAAGCCCAGTGTGAGCACCTCTGCAATATCCGGATCTGTTAGTATGGCATGACTCTTTCAGCACGATCATTCTAGGAATATTGTGCGTCAATAGCAGCATTTAAGCTTTTAGCAACTATAGGGTAAAATCTCGTCTCTATTGTAGCGGTTCATGACATTCAAAATTGATTTTTGCTGTCAAGACTTACAGCTACTGAGCAGAAAGCCACATCTATTCTAGCCGTACACTCAGGAGACTACAACAGACAGCACTGTGCGTAGTAAAAGACAGAGAAAAGGAATACAAAGAGAAAAACATTTCTTCTTCAGAATATCAATGAAGCAAGGTGTTTGTTGTGCAACGCGTTGTATAGAGAATAAAATACCGGGTGGCACAACAGCTCCTATTTTTTCCCCCGAACATATGCAACCAACTAGGAATTGAATGTCTCTTAGCCCTACTTTACTCAAAATCTTATTGCAATTTTATGTGGAGTTAGCCCGATATAGACCTCCCCTCACAATGCGAAAACGGTACAAGAGGCAGTGAGTCCCAATCTCAAAAACACGGAGAATAATATTCTAGTCAGTTTTACGAAATGTTACTGTACTGTACAAACCATAGCCACTCCTATAGTTGTCGGTAGAGGAATGCGAAGATGACATTTTCTTTTGATAGGAAATGGTGGTCGCTCTATCGCAGAAAACGTGATAGGTTAGGATCAAGTACGGACATGTCAATTTGCCGCCATTTTGTGTAGTCTCGTCACATCCAAATTGATAAAAACGTGTTTTTTACAGTATTTTATAATCTATAACATGCAAATGCTGAACAACAGATGTGATAGCTTTTGCCATGAAATTACTAACCTTAGAGAGTTCATTAAAGGCATAAAACCGGGCCATAAGGCTATAACACATCAGAAAAATTTCGTAGCGGGAACTTTCGCTCTCCTCGTGAATACCGAGTTATGAGGGGTTAACTCAGGCGCTGTAAGTAACTGCGTGGAATTATGAATAGTAGATATACCTGGTTCCACCTTTGTGGTGTATTGGTTAGCGTGATTAGCTGCCATCCCCGGAGACCCGGGTTCGATTCCCGGCTCTGCCACGAAATTTGAAAAGTGGCACGAGGGCTGGAACGGGGTCCACTCAGCCTCGGGAGGTCAACTGAGTGAGGTGGATTCGATTCTCATCACAGCCATCCTCGAAGTGGTTATCCGTGGTTTTCCCCTTCTCCGCCAGGCAAATGCCGGGATGGTACCTAGCATAAGGCCACGGCCGCTTCCTTCCCTCTTCCTCGTCTATCCTTTCCGATCTTCCCATCTCTCCTACAAGGCCCCTCTTCAGCATAGCAGGTGAGGAAGCTTGGGCGAGGTGCTAGTCGTCCTTCCCAGTTTTATCCGCCGACCCCAAGGCTCACGCTCCAGGACATTGCCTTTGAGGTAGTAGAGGTGGCAGCCCTCGCCGATTCCGAGGGAAAAGCAAAAGACCGGAGAGCAAAGATATTTTTTTGCTATTTGCTTTACGTCGCACCGACACAGATAGGTCTTATGGCGACGATGGGACAGGAAAATCCTAGGAGTGGGAAGGAAGCGGCCGTGGCCGTAGAGCCCCAGCATTTGTCTGGTGGGAAAATGGGAAACCGGAGAAAACCATCTTCAGGGCTGCCGACTGTGGGGTTCGAATCCACTTTCTCCCGGGTGCAAGCTCACAGCTGCGCGACCCTAACCACACGGCCAACTCGCCCGGTTGTATAGAGATTAAGAAAGAAAGAAAGATGCAAGAAAGATTATTATTATTATTATTATTATTATTATTATTATTATTATTATTATTATTAACTAGAGCTTCGAAGTCGTACTAACACATCGAATGTTTCCAGCGAGGTGAGATTGGAAAAGGGTTACCCAGGACTGGCAATGTAGCGACATTAATTAAGTGATTAAAAATGAGAAACCACGGGAAACCATCTTCATGGATGCCCATGGTAGCATTAAAACTAAACGCTTTCCGAGTGCATGCCCACAGCCCACCGTGCGGCAAACTCGCTCTGTACGACTGGTGCAGGAAGAAGTACAGTATACGTATTACGATGTCTACGTCTGATTGAGCGTGTTCTTTGTAGAAACATTAACGAATTTATTCTTTTAATGCTCAGAGACAAACGGCTGCCCTTCCTGCAAGAAACTTAAAGTTGACTAACAAATGTACCCGTGTTTCGCTACGGTATTCTACATTGTATTCGAATATCGAAGTAAATACTGTACGTGCAGTAAATAAGATTGTTTTAAAATGGCACCGTCGTTAAAATTGCATCCATATTTCGATATTTTCCGGGGCCAAAAGTTATACATTTGCATAGCTTAGAATATTTCCTCAAAGGAAAGAGTGTCAAGCTTTCGGGATTAGCACTCGCATACATACGGTGTAATTAAAGAAGAAAGTAATTCAAGAAAGTTGAAATTAAGAGACAATGGATTAAAACTGAGGACAGCCGGATGACGACAAATATGTAAATACCAAGTGAATGTATTGGAAAATCAAATGGGCCTCAAAAAATTATGCTGGTGTGAGTTATGGATAAAAGAAGATGTAACAGAGGACAAATTTAGGCGCAGGAATTCTTAGGTCAACAGATAAGATGACTAATGGTGTTATTACATAAGCTATTCGAGAACGGTCATAAACTCTAACGATATTCCGCCAATATCCCGCAGAATGGCCGATTGACTTCTACCCAAGGGACAACCACGAATTTAATGGTATGGTGAGGAAAATGGCAATACGTTACTTCACTGCTGGCAAGCAGTCAGAGACGTTGCCATGGCAACCTGTAGGTTCGTTGTCGGTCTGTCGGTCACACACGCAGACCATGATACCCGCAGAAAATAATAAATTTCTCCGTCATTTGAATAGTAAGGTAAATTATGAACATAACAAAAGTTGTTTATAATGAAGAGACGTTTCACATACGGTCCACGGATTTTACAGGAAATCAATAGTATAAGAGAAAATGGAGGAAAACCGTTCTGTTTTTCCTATAAATCCCCATCTAATCAAAGATTTTAAAATTATATGCATATAGAAACCTTCCTCTGGGTGAGTATACTCTAAATATGAAGCTTTGGTTGAAATCTATCCAGCCGTTTTGCCGTGATGGTGGAACAGAAAAACAGACACGGAAAGTAAAAACCACCGATTCGGTCTTGAGTTGACCTAAAACGGATAAATATCTGAAAAATTGGCAAAACAAACGAAGTTACAGACCGCGGACCCCCTACAACTTTATTCATATAGATAACATCCTTGGAATATGAGCTACGAATTTTAGGGAAGTAAAGTAAAATAAAGTACGAGAATATATTCTTTATTTTTTCTAAAACTTACAATCCTCTCCTTAATCGGTCGATTAGACTAGTAGTTTGCCATTATCTACCACAAGGAGCGCTAATGTGAGTCAATGCAGAGTTTCACTTAAACTCTTTCGGTGAAGTTATTTTTCAAAACATTAAAAAAAAAAAAAAAGGACGCTTGAGGGTACTGAACCAAATCAACAAACATACTAAGCAAAAAATTATGAAAACAAGTTAACTTGGCAAGCATTTTAATACAAATGAAAAGGAGTAAATAAACGAGCGATTCTAGATAGTTTTCCCGGAACTGCATTTAGGTCAGAAGTGATTTTCGTAATTTGCTTTTTTAGTTTGGTAGATCTGTCCAAGACTCACAATATTTAAACCTTTCTGGGCCCTTTAGCCTTTCAACTTTCGGCACACTTGAGGAAATTCCTTAATTGTACGTTTTTCGTAGTTTCCTAGTCTGCCAAGGAAGGTTTCCAACATTAAAAAGTATATTATTGAACTAGTGAAAGCTGTTCGAGTTCTTACTGTTAGAAGCTGTAGCATATGCTAGCCTGTATTTATACTTCACGTGTTTGCGTCATGGAAGCAATGAATGGTATAGGCAGTGAATACAGTAGAATTTATAGCAAATTCATTATAGTTTGAAACATGTGGACGTACGAGTGTTACCAGTTCGTTATTAACAAAGTTGTTCTCATATTTTGTTCCGTTTGTTGTCATCAAGTTCGGTGAACATGACCTGCAACCCCATGCAGAATAATAACCATAACAAGAATTTAATATCTATAACTTAGGATAATATAATTCATTGTGGGCATTATGCGTTCAATTCTGCGATCCAGATCATAAAGTTTGTGTCATATATGGAGTTTCTCTAGTCTTTTGGTCACATTGTCAGCCTCAATATGATATGTGAAACGTTCGTGGTTAATTCTGCTGCCAATGTGGCCGCAAATCACGTTCCCATACAACGTTATTGTGTGATAAATATATCTGTTAATATAATTTTAATTCCCTCATCGCCATTATAGCCAACGAGGTGAGGTCTACTCTGCAACATTCCCCCGACACCACATGCTTCTGCTGCATAATTAGTTCCGCATGATGGGGTGAGTGGCGGGGTTGGGGTTCATAATAAAATTACTAAAATAATATTTTCTCTCTACATTATTCACATCAAGGATCTGGGAAATGTTTTATTCCCAACGAAGCTACCGAATTATAACCATAAATAATGGAGCGAATGCCTCGACATTGTCAAAACAAATTTTAATTCGCTTGAGTGCTTCATGCTATAATGTCTTTGGAAAGGAGTTGAAATTCTTCTTATGAATGAGTTTATTTCTAATGTAAACAAGGTTCTCTGAATGCATGGCTTCCCCGTAATATTATTAATATTGCGGCTGAGCTAGAGTGAAACCAGTCAGTCTTCCGGTCAACAAACTCTTCTCAAAATAAGGAAAAAGTGACTGATGAACCACAACATTAATTATAGTGTTCTAAAGTTTATGACCTAAAGAACTACAAAATATGCTAGCAAAAAAGAAATAGCTGGAAGTTTCTACCTCCCAAAACTCTTAACTTCAATATTTCCTCATGGATTCCATGAAAAATGCAACCTTGGCATGTTTATGTAAACTATCAACAATAGTGGTATGTTTAACTATATGAACATTATAATATTATAAATGACCATATCTAGTGATGAACATGCTTTCAAAATAAACATTATTAATGTTTAGGTGGGATTTTTGAGGTTTCAAAATGAAAACTTCCGTATTTATAAAACATTTTAGTGCTAGATTTTGTCTCAAGTTTCACTCTAGTTATTAATTTGATCCTAGTGTGCATTTTATAATAAATAAATATTAAAACACAAGGAGTTGCAGATAATTTTTAAGAAGTTGTTAAATTTGTTCACGAGCTCTGATGCTTAATTTGCTCATTTAAACAAACAATCTTACTTTAATTTGTCTTTATATACTATTATCTTCTTTAATCTGATAAACATTTGCCAATTTTGCTCAGCTATAAGTTTTTCTGTGAACTGGTGTAACACCCGTTATAATTCCTGTAACACCCGTTACATTCAAAATAGTGAAATAAGAAGAAAGGTAGTGGTTGTCCTTTAAAACATATATGTCTAGTTCTCCTTGAGTTTGATTGGTCTACAAAATATGTGCAAGTTTCTGTTAGCTGTCATCTCACAAAGTTTATCGATTTTCACCATCTCCCTTAACAAGTGTGTTGCATTCGTGTAACGCCCGTTACAGTACGTTGTTTGAATATTTAAAATACTGGGAAAAGTTCTGTTTCAGAAAATAATACCCCATAGAACACACAAAAGTAATAGCTGTCTTTTGCATATGATAATATTTTGATGACTTTTTATTTCCTTCTCCAAATTTGTCTTTTTAACTGTTAAACTGTAACACCCGTTACAGTGGAATGCCCGTCCTCGTAAAATTAAACAGCACTAACGGACTTTCCTTCCTGCTTCAGCTTACGATCCTCCCTTTTCACCTTTCAAATCTTCAGTTTTCTCCTCACGAGTAACTATCTATTGGCATATTTCCTTCCTTCTTCTATTTGTGTAGCTTAGTTGATAATTCCTGGTTAAAGTTCTACGTTTCTTAGAGAAACATTAATTTCCAGTGTTGTACTATATCCCATGCCAAATTCTCCAATGGCCTGTTCTGTGTAGACATTGTTTCTAAAACTTATCTTTTTGTTTATCCGTCTTTTCAAAGTTATACATAGTTAGAGTCTTAAAGGGGGCGTGCCCATCCAACTAATGAGCCCAAATGGCACGTCTGGGTTATATCTGCAAACGCACACGGCCTAAGCACCCAAAAACTAGTTCTGTTGCTGAGATATTTATACATCACTACCTACACACGTTCTTTCCTTCTAAATCTATTTCGTAAATATTATGTATGTAGATACTGTATGTGATTTATTTTATATTATTAATATTTCATTACCAAGAGAGATAGCCGTGCAGTTAGGGGCGCGCAGCTGTGAGCTCGCATTCGGGAGATAGTAGTTTTGAATCACACTGTCGGCAGCTCTGAAGATGTTCCGTGGTTTCCCATTTTCACATCAGGCAAATGCTGGGGCTGTACCTTAATTATAGCCACGGCTGCTTCCTTCCCACTCCTAGCCTATTGTCGCCATAAAAATTATCCGTGTCGGTGCGACGTAAAACGACATGTAAAACATATATTATTATTATTATATCATTGGAGTTACATTCACTCTGTTAATGATAAATAATTGAATAATGAAAAATCGTCTTTTAAAAATGACTTCACCTTAACATTCCAAGTGTGTCAAATAGTTGCTTTATACATTGTATCTGTTTAGTGAAATACACTGTACCAGGCAACAGCGACGCAATGTCTTATACCATAATAGGTCAATAATTAATCGGAGACTGAGGAGAGACGGTAGTGTACACACAGATAGCGCTGCTAAACTGAGTAAACACTGGCAGGCAGGAAGCTCTGACCAAAGGCTGTAAACATTAGAACGTGAACGTTTTCCAAACATAGGCTCATGCATTTAAAAACATGGAATATTAGCGTACAATTATATACCTTTGGTAAGGACATTTCGTCCTAAAAATACTTAAACATACGTAGTCCAAGTTCCATACAGACACATGTAGATCTACATCAATTGAAATATAGAAACACACATCACTGTACACTTTTAACCAATATCTCTAACTATGCACATCACTCGCAGGATAAAATGCTGGACTTGAGAATCATTCCTCGAATTCATCCAGCTGGTTTAATCATTCTAATATTTGCATGTGAAAAAGAATGTAGGGATAAAAGCAACACAAAAAGATGCTTGTGAACTGTTTCTTTTTACATAGGCTATTTATTCGGGGCGTCGACCCAAGAAGATCTTTTGTACCTACTTTGCACCATATGTTGTAAACTTGCTTGTATTTGGAAATTTCGGAAGTGTAATGTGTTGGTTGTGAGGAAAGGAACATTAAGGACGACACAAACATCCAGTCCCCAGGCCAGGGATATTAATCATGTACAATTGAAAAACCCTGGCCCGGCCGGGAATCGAATCCGGGGCCACCTGGTGACAGGCGGACGCGTTGCCCCCTACACCGCGGGGCCGGACTTGTGAACAGTTAATGCGCGTGTGAATTTTCCGAAATTTGTCCCTAAGCTACCAAGGAAGTTGATTAAAACATCATATATCATTATTATTTATACTGTCAGATAGCTGCTATACTGTAATCAAGTATAAGTAAGGAACATCATTTTCACTTCTTTTCCTTGAATAAATAACTTATTAATAAAGTCTACTTAATTTCAGATACAGTTTCTTGAACTCTATATACAGTTCATGCAGCGCTGGTCTCGGGAATAACCAAAGACTGGGCTGAAATTGTAGTGGAAAATTTCAGATATCTTTAACTTTCTCCGTTTGCTGGAATGATGATGATAATATTTGTTTAAAGGCGCCTGACAGTTAAGTCATCAGCCCATAATGATATGAGGTGAAACGAAAAGAAAATATTAAAACTTCAAAATGTATACACTGACTAGAATCTGAAACAAATGGTGATGAAAAATGACCATGATTCCAAAACAATCAGTGGATCCAATTCACAATGTCTTATTTTCTGGGAAGATGCTTCTTGTTCAAAGTGGTACAAAATCCAGGTCTTAGTAGTACTAATCAATGGTAAATGAGAACCATGATGTTTCTCCTTTAGTAGTACTAATCACAGGTAACGAAGAATCATGGTGTTCCTCACAGGGGGGTACTAATCACTGGCCAGGTATACTCATGGTGTTGCTCACATAGTGGTACTAACCATAGGCTATGTAAACCCACGGTGTATCAAACATTATGGCACCACCGACATGAAACACAGACTTTTGGTGTTCTTCATATAATGGTACTACTCCCACAGTAATCCTCCCCCAATGATACTAATTACAGACCCAGCTGGAGGCGGTAACTATTCGAGTTCCTCACGCAGTAGTGATTATTACTCTAAGAGGGAGCACAACCAAGCTTTTGTACTAGTACCAATCGCGAATAAAGTCAACCCATGGTTTCATCATCTCGAAACGATTTTTCTCATGGTTCCAGAAGTATCATCCCTTGGTCGCCCCTTTTATTAGCCTCTTACTTAAGGCAGGGGATAACGTGGGCTTATTCTGCTTCTGCGTCTCCCACCCACAGGGGAAGGAAGTGTGACGCTGAGTCGTTCTGGTGGTGCCCGTCTCATTGCACTGCCACTCTTTCTGGCGCTACCAAGTGAAGAAGATGTAAATATGTACGTTTCACTGTCCACCATCATCATCATACTGTACCAGGCACCTGGTTCAAGAGTTCAATCGTTCATTAAATTTATATGCGACACTTTGGTTCCTTTAAGTATCCAAGCTTTGACCCACTTTGATTCAGCTCTTCTCTTCTTAGCTTTCGATTTCAAAGTTGATGCCGCAACGGTGAAAACAGAAATATCCTCGAACATGTTACTCAGTGCAAGACTCGCGAAAATTGACCGCAAAAATGACAGCAAAATGGAACGTGTTTCGTCTTACCTGTCATCTTGTAACTGTGCATACAAGACGGACGATCTGTCTATTGGGCCTTTCCCTATGATTTCTTTTTTCTTGAGCTCCTGTAGGTGGTGTGGTGGTCACTGTAATACTGGTAACATAGATCATTTTTCTCCATGATTTCTGTCAATGACTTGCTTCACAAATACCGATAATCTGGCTTACCCACCTTTCGGGACTCTTCCCCCGAGTGGCCTCTGTACCTTACTCCTGGCCTGGATGATCAAACAAAACAAAACTATACCCATTGGTGCAACAATCCCGAAGAGCCACGGCCTACCAAGCGACCACTGCTTAGCCCGAAAGCCTGCAGATTACGAGGTACCATGTGGTCGGCACAACAAATGCTCTCGGCCGTTATTCTTGGCTTTCTAGACCGGGACCGCTACCTCACCTTCAGATAGCGTCTATATTTTAATCAAGTAGGCTCTTAGATCTAGGTGAAAATCAGTTATCTGGCCGGAAATCGAACTCGGGGTAAGAGGCAGGCACACTACCCCTACACCGCGGGGCCGGCGCCTGGATTAGCCCATTCCTCATTACATGGCCGTACTGCGGGGCAAGTCTCTCAAGGGTTACCGTCCTTCCAGCATCCCACGAGTCGGTAAATGAGAACGTGGTCACGTCACACCGTTCTCTACGGCCCGTAGAAAATGTATCAACTTCTATGAATGGCTAATCAGATTGAAAAACATATAGAAAAACAATAAAACTGGTTCAATGCAGCCCTCCATGCCACCCTATGCTATGCTAACCTTTTCATTTCTACGTAACTACTACATCCCATATCTATTCTAATCTGTTTGTAATATTAATATCTTGGTCTAACCCTGCCATTTTTACCACATGCACCTGCCTTAAAACCGAACTGAACAAGTCCTGGTCGTCTTAAGATGTGTCCCATCATTTTATCCCTTCTTCGTGTCAAATTTCGCCAAATCGTCCTCATCTCACCATTCCGCTCACCTTCAGCATTCTTCTGTAACACCACATTTCAGAAGCTTCTATACTCTTCCTTTCTGAGCTACTTAACGTCAATGTTACACTTCCATTCCATGCCATACTTGTGCTGCATTTTAAGTCCTCATTACTTCTGCCATCATTAGTAATTCTGCTACCCAAAGAAAACTAATCATCTACTTTCCTTAAGAATTCATTTCCTATGGCCCGTGGGGTGAGGCGGTAGAATATCACTCACAATATCCCCTGCCTGTCGTAAGAGGCGACTAATAGGCCCCAAGGGCTCTGAACTTCGGAGCGCAGGTTGGCAACCACGGGGCCTCGTAGCTGAGTCCTGGCATTGCTTCCACTGATTTATGCCAGGCTCCTCACTTCCACCTATCTGACCTCCCTTGGTCAACTCTTGTTCTTCTACGACCCCAACGCTATTAGGTATCGAGGGCTAGGCAGTCTTTCATTTTCACGCCCTTTCTGGCCCTTGTATTTGATATCTTTCCTTTCCGAAGCATGGTTGCCTAGCTGTACTTAATCTTAAAACAATAATCATGACCACCACCACTTCATTTCTTATCTAATATTTCCTGCATCACCTGGATTCGTTAGACTGCACTCAATTACATATGTTTTGGATTTTTTTACAGTAAGTGTTGAAAATGCTCTCTGCCCGCTCAAAGAAGAACGTTGTACTGTGTAAAGATTTCCGATTTATTTCCTGAAATTTAGCCTCGCGAATCAGTGCGAAGTGAATCTTTCTGTTCTTCTATATTGTGGGAGTTACTTCTACACACGCCTTCTTTCAGATTACACGGTAAATAGAAGTTCCAAGGAGTCAAGTCAGGAGAGTGAGCTGGCCATGAATCTGCACTTAAAATAGACGTGTCTTACCGGAAATATCCGAGCGACGTTTCCTATTCGGTCAGTTGAGGAAAAAGTCATTCTGTACTAATTATATGTTACAAGTTATGAACTTCATTCCGGTTCCGTATTGACTTTATATGTATCTTTCATTCATTCGTTAAAAATGGCCCTACAGTACCTCTATCACTAAAATCGCACACCAATGTTTTAATTTAAGATCATTGAGCTCCTTGAATTTACGTGTGTGGCACCGTTTGTTATCTGCTCTGCGAGTTTGGTTCGGCAGGCCCCGTAGACCACGTGTCGACCACTATTGGTAGACTGAAGAAACTAATTACAATAATTATTATTATGTTTATTATTATTTTTTTAATTTGCGGCCGAAAAACTTGAGTTTGTAAGGTTTGAATTTTATGTTCTCTTTTTCAGGCATTAGGGAACAATCGTGATATAATGCTAATTGTTATTGTTACGGAGATTTCCGTGGTAGTTAGAGGTGAAAGAAGGTGCGGGGTGGTGAACAGGTCTCAAGCTACGAAAGTAAAATTAATTTAAAAATTTAACAAGGTTATATTTTCTTTTCAAAATAAAGAAATAACAAGTACGGCAGGTACAGAGTAGCAAGTCAACCAAATGTAGTTACAATATTTACTGGATTTGGGCTTCGCGCCCCGACTTCACACTTCTAGGGCAATTAGCCCAACTTTACTCCAAAATAAGTTTTACCAGAGGGGCAGAAAACCCCATTCATGTTCAAGAGCACTTGCCCCAAATTACACAGAAAGGCCTCCTCGAGGCATACAACACTTAATTTTCAAGAAAGAGCCACACGCTCTCAAACTTTAAGCCTCTCAAAGGCCACACCAAACTCCACCTTCAAGTTGTCCTCTCAGGACATAAACACAGGGGTAACATACCCAACCTACTGAGGTATATTAAATGAAAAGGGGTAATTACATGACCTCCAAAATAACAATTAGAGAGGAGGCGATCTGCTCTCCTAATGCATTTGTTTTTTAAAACCTAATCTGGCTCTAGGCCACTAATACAAGGGCTAATCCCATACTACAGAGGTGACTTAAGAAGGAAACAATTTACATTACGTTAAAGAAGAATAGGTAGAGAAAAAAAAATAAGTTCACCTCAAAGCAATATGAGTGGGAGCTCGAGAGGGTTAAGCACTCTCTATCCCAATATGTAGTTTAAAAGATAGAATAGATACAAGTTTCTTTACATTTTAAGGAAGGTTACATAATGGAACAACTTCGGACCCGCCCCGAGAGTTAAACTGCTGAGCTAGCAAAGAAAGAAGTTATTAATCGGCCATTACGTTGTTGTTGACCGCTGCCGACGAAAGAGGCGCTTCCCGCCCCCTGCTATGTACTTTACACACTGAAAGATGGAACAGAAGTGGCCCGGAGACCCTAAAATCAGCAGTTTATATACTCTCGCGGAAAGTTCGAGGCGTTTGGGGAATGAGAACACCCTCCCACAAAAACTTTATTGGCTAACCAAGAAAACCCCTACACAATATGAAGAAGAAACACCTAATTGGTGGAAAATTAATTCATGAAATTCGGGATTGGCTAGATACAAAACAAGGGGAAAGAAAGGGATAATATTGCCAACTGAAATAATGACTGAAAGAAATTTAGCAAAGAACAAACTTTTGAATTCAAAATTTCTCCAAAAAAAAAAAAACAGTTCTTTCACTCCGCACTAGGTGCACTATTGTTGATCTTCAGTAGTGTCCTCTAGAAGAGAAAGTTCGCACTTCTTACTACAAGCAAAACAAAAATACGTCGAAAATGACACAGTTCAAAAACTCCAAAATTTCCAGGTAGTGACATCTTCTGAGAAAGTAGAAAATTAATACCGTAGATAAAGTTCAGACTTCCTCCAGCAGAGGAGTTTCAATTGGCGCACATTTTAAATTAGCGGCGTGGAGGTGTACCGCCCGGTACAGACCTCCCCCCCCCCCAAAAGTTCCTCCAGGGGTGACACTGGAAATTTGTTTGGAAACAAGTTTCAAGTTTTGATGTTGATATGGAGATTAATTGCAGAAGTATTTATAGGATTTTCTTAATGTGGTTTGATTCAGTTTCAAAATTTTTGTTGTGACAGGCGAAGTAAAGTCTTTATGTTTGTAGAAATTCAGAAGGAAAACTTTAGTTTTTAAAGTTGAGGAAAATTTTCTAAGTCCACCAAATATTGCAGTAGAATACCCAAGAAAAGGTAGTAAAGTTAATCTGGAATGTCCATATAGTTGATGTTGATTAAGTTGGATGGCCAGACCGGCCGTTGCAGCTTGCATCCAAAGGCGGCCGCTCGGACCCCTCAAGTACCCTGAGATACCGCTCGCCCGCACTATGAGGGGAGCAGTGGTGTTGAAGCACGCCGCGCCCGCGGTGAACATATACAGGCTGCGGGCAAGTAGCAGGTCGTGCGCCGCACATCAGCCTTGGCCGGGAGGAGGGCTCCGGCTCGCCGTGCACATGTCGTCCTCGCTGGGGCCGAGGGGGCCCTTCCTCTAACCCAGTCGCAGCACGGCGCCGCGCGGCTGCGGGGGCACTGAAACATTAAAGCTAGGCGGCAGAATTGTTGGACCATCATCATTTTTTGAGGGCACAGGCTTTGAGAGGTTGAGGGGCCAGCGGCGTGCAGAAATTCATTTCAGATGCGAGCCACTGTGTGTAGTGGAGCAGGAGACGGGAGCGTGGTAATGGCCGTCGCAAGGACAGGATGGCAGTTTAATGGTTCGGGGCAGGTTTCACAAAAATGCTTACATATAAAACAAAATACTAGAGAAGGGGCAGAAAGCCTTAAAAGTGAAACTCAAAAAAAATATAACCTTCATATTCCTTACACGATTATATGAAGCAAGTTAACCCAGAAATTACACCGGTTTCACCTGTGACAGGTGAACACTAAATATCCTCTCGGTGGCTGGATTGCTTAATAACAACGTAACCGGCGTAAGGAAATCGAGAATGACACACGGCCCATGGAATCTGGGGGCAAGCTTGCCCGCGGGAACAAAATTCTTGACCATTACTTGGTCACCTACCTTCAAAGGGGTGGGTCTCCGTCCACGATCATACCTTTCCCTAACCTTTTCATGAGACACTGTGAGATTGGCTTTAGCCTTCTTCCAAAGATCTTTAATGTTGTCCGGATCTATTGTCTCAGGTAGAATGTCACTCAGGGACCAGAGGTTAGAGAGCGGCGTGTTGGGAACAAACTTGAACATCAAAGAGGCTGGAGTAAATTTATGTGATTCATGAACCGCCGAATTCAAAGCAAAAGCTAACCAATGCAGGGACGTGTCCCACCTGGAATGATCTTCATGATGATAGGCAATAAGCGCGGACCTGAGATTACGGTTAACCCGTTCAGCCAGAGATGGTTGAGGGTAATAAGCAGAAGTAGTTACATGAGAGATGGACAAGTCAAAACAGAATTTACGAAAAAGATTTGATGTGAACGCCTTAGCATTATCAGACACAATATATTGGCACGGACCAAAAGACGCAAAAATAGAATTTAGGCAAGTAATGGTGGACTGAGCGGTAGCCAGCTTAGTCGGAAATAACCAGGAAAATCTTGTAAAACCATCTACGCATACAAAGATGAACTTGTTGGCATTTCCCTTTGACTGGGGGAAGGGTCCTACATAATCAATATACAGGCGTTCCATGGGGCGCGACGCTTGATGCGAAGACAAAAGGCCTACCTTGGTGGACATGGTTGGTTTACTAAGCAAACAAGATTTACAAGCTTTTACTAGTTCACGGATTTCACCGTCCATACCCTTCCAGATGAACCTTTCACGAATCTTTTCACGAGTTTTAAAGATTTCAAGATGCCCCCCTAATGGGGTCTCATGATAGTATTTGAAGATCATAGGCACAAGAACAGCTGGAACGACAACCTTCATCATCTTATCATGCCTCGAAGGGCAACATAGAACACCATTCCTCAGAACATAAGGGACAACATGTTCCCCAGAAGAAAGGGTTTCCATTATCGGAGCCAGCGTCGGATCTTCACGTTGGTACTTCTCGATATCCCTAAAGAGCATGGGAGCATCTGTTAAGATGGCATTACCATCAGATAGCATGGACTCGGGAGGAGATGAGCTATCGACCGGTTCATGGTTCTCAACGTCGTTGGAAAACATTCGGCTGAGTCCATCAGCAACAACATTTTCGGTACCTCTGATATGCCGGACATCGAATTGGAAGGCAGAAATACGGATGGCCCAACGGGCTATACGACCAGTACGACGCGGCCTACCTAAGACCCAGCTTAAGGCTTGATTATCTGTCTCCAGGTCGAATTTGACATGTTCCAGATAGAGACGGAACTTCTCTAAGGCGAATAAGACTGCCAACCCTTCGAGCTCATAGATAGAATACTTGGCTTCTTGAGCCGATAGAGTCCTAGATGCATAGGCGATGGGTCACCTCCCTAGTTCAGTCTCTTGAAGAAGGACTGCAGCTACTGCTGACGACGACGCGTCGGTTTGAACGATGAATTTCTTCGAGAAATCAGGCATAGCAAGTACAGGGGCATTACAGAGAGCTAATTTAAGATCTTCAAAAGCGGCTAGTTGAGAAGGTCCCCACTCGAATTTGATGCCTTTCGTACGAAGAAGGTTCAAGGGCGCCGCTCTATTAGCGAAGTTAGGAATAAACTTCCTGAAGAAATTGACCATACCAATGAATCTGGCGATACCTTTAACGTCCTTGGGAGGTTTAAAATCACGGATGGCCTGTGTTCTAGAATGATCGACTGCAACACCATCAGGTGACACAATATGCCCTAGGAATGACATAGAGGGCTTAGCAAAGGCAACCTTGGACAACTTGACAGTTAACCCAGCCTTACGAAGGCGATTGAGAACTTCTTGCAGATGATCTAGATGTTCTTCAAATGTCTCCGAAAATACGACGACATCATCCAAGTAGTGATACAAGTACTCAAATTTGATGTCGGAGAAGACCCTATCTAGCAGCCTAGTGAGTACAGCTGCTCCCGTGGGGAGCCCGAAAGGCACGCGGTTGTATTCGTATAAATTCCAGTCCGTGGCAAACGCTGTAAGATGTTTAGACTCTTCCGCTAGGGGAATTTGATTATAGGCCTGATTCAAGTCCAAGATAGTAAAGAACTTGGCCTTACGAAACCATGAAAAACAAGAATGAGGGTCAGGAAGGGGCACGGATTGCAACACCACCTTCCGATTGAGAGCCCTATAATCAATGACAGGCCTGAAGCCTCCTTGGGGTTTCGGGACTAGAAAAATAGGCGAAGAATACGCCGACTTAGAGGGCCTAATAATACCATCCTTCAACATCTGATCGATGATTTCTTTCAGAGCCTTCATTTTAGGTGGAGATAGTCTATAAGGTGTAAAACGGACAGGAATCGAATCCGTGACCTCAATTTTGTATTCAATAAGGTCAGTAACACCAAGAGTATCAGAGAACACTTCTGAAAATGACTGACATAATTTACGAATACTATCAATCTGCTCCTCAGGTAGATGTCTAAGGTCTAACAACATCTCATCCTGGGTGGGCGAAATAGATGAACATGATACAGAATTACACTTTAACAAGGGAATTTTACAATTGGAAGCAAATTTGAATGTGCACGACTTACTCTGAAGATCGAGCACAAGGCCAGTGTGAGAAATGAAGTCAGCTCCCAATATGATGGGGCAAGACAGGTGCTTAGCCACAAACAATTTGGTTTTCCATGTAAATTTAAAAATACGAATTTTGACCTGTACAGAACCTAGAATTTCTAATGGAGATGAATTAGCCGAAACATATTGAACAGTAGATGAGCCATAGTCAGGTAGTTTACAAGCAGACTTCAATTTAGAATACCATTGGTCCGAAATAATTGAACAAACACTGCCTGAATCTAATAGAGCGGTTATAGGCTCGTTATTCAACTCAATCTTAAGAAAAGGAACAGGTGCGGGGGTATCCGCCGCAATCCTAAGACACTCTTTGGGGCATTCAAAAGATAGATTTGCAGATTGAACATTCCCTGAATTTACGACGAGTTTGCCAGGGGCTGAGCCTCGGAAAGATGGATTAGTCGACTCAGCCGAAGCCACTAGTCACTTTTGATTGTTGTTGGAAGTTGCACCTGAAGTTGAGCAGGAGGGGGTGCTATTTGAATTTGGGCAATTTTTGGCGATATGTGAGAAAGCCCCACATTTAAAACAGCCTTGTTATGAGCCAGCTCCCTTATTTGCCCTACTAGCTTTGATCAATGGACACTTATTGCGAAGATGGTCAGGTGACCCGCAAGCATAACATTTACGGGGTGTGACTGGTCGGCGAGGTGGAGGCCGAGGATTACTAAACGAAGGAGGGGGTTCTTTCGCGACACGCAAGGAATCGGCGTATCTAACTCCTTCCGCTGAGACGGACAATGCTTCAAGTTCAGAGAAGGTTTGCGGACACGCCGCGAAACACAAATATGACCTATAGGATGGTGAAATTCCTTCTACAATAGCCTGTACAATTTGATCTTCAGGAAAATGAAGGGCAAACACCCTAGTATAGAATTTAATATCTTGGATGAAGTCTGCCAAGTTTTCATCCAAACGCTGTACACGATAATAGTACTTCTGAATAAGGGAGGACCTGGCCCTAGCCGGGATGAAGTTAGCTAGCAAGTGGGCGTGGAAATCCTCAATAGATGATTGCTCGGCGATGGCTCGTACTATTTTGTCGGAGAGAATCCCAATTGCATAGGGATAGATGATTTGCAAAATCTGACATGGGGAAAGAGAAAAAACAAGGGCATGATCCTGAAATTCAACTAAAAATCTTTAAAATGAAATTACGTCACTGGTGGTATTAACGGAAAACTTACAGATACCTCTGAGCAACATTGCCAACGGATGAGGCAAGCTGCTAAACCCGGGTGACATAGTAGGTAAAGGTTTCAATGGCAAGGAAGTTAATTCAGGACGTATATTACTCAACGATGCACGTCGTTCCGACTCGTTGTCCAATGGGGCAGAGATAGTTTGAGCGGCAACGGTTATCCTATTGGCTTCTCCCTTAGGAGGCTCTTCCTCGCTACCTACATTCATCGTGGTGGGTTGATCAATTTTGGGAGGAACTTCCCCAGTTAACAATTGAGTGACCTTGCTAGATAATTCAGAAATACTTTCAAGCAACGTACTAGCTTCCTTCCTCTGAACGTCATTCAACTTCAGAGACAACAGATCGTTAACTCTATTTGAAAAATGATATAGCCTGGCTTGCACACGCTTAATTTGATTAGGAGAAGGATCATTTTCGTCAAAAAAACTAACTACCGATGCTAGCCCAGTAGTATTCTCGGTGATCGTGGAAAGAGAGACGTCAATTTCTTTCTCTCCCAAATTGGGGATGGAAATGGGCAAATCAAGGGACTCTCTAAGCTTGTTGGTGTCTATCGCAACCGTGCCTCCAGATTGCACATTTCTGATAGTTAACTCATAGATCAACTCCTCTTTGCGCAAATAGTTAAGATGGAGAACATCGCGAGGGCCGGGCATGATGACAGAACAATTTTGAAAAACTCAAAAAATTCCAGCAACTGAGAAAATGGTTAGAGTTCGGAACAAAACAATGTTTAGCCGTCAAAAGGGGCTAAAATGAGACCCATTCAACCACGCTCTGCTACCACTTGTTACGGAGATTTCCGTGGTAGTTAGAGGTGAAAGAAGGTGCGGGGTGGTGAACAGGTCTCAAGGTACGAAAGTAAAATTAATTTAAAAATTTAACAAGGTTATATTTTCTTTTCAAAATAAAGAAATAACAAGTACGGCAGGTATAGAGTAGCAAGTCAACCAAATGTAGTTACAATATTTACTGGATTTGGGCTTCGCGCCCCGACTTCACACTTCTAGGGCAATTAGCCCAACTTTACTCCAAAATAAGTTTTACCAGAGGGGCAGAAAACCCCATTCATGTTTAAGAGCACTTGCCCCAAATTACACAGAAAGGCCTCCTCGAGGCATACAACACTTAATTTTCAAGAAAGAGCCACACGCTCTCAAACTTTAAGCCTCTCAAAGGCCACACCAAACTCCACCTTCAAGTTGTCCTCTCAGGACATAGACACAGGGGTAACATACCCAACCTACTGAGGTCTATTAAATGAAAAGGGGTAATTACATGACCTCCAAAATAACAATTAGAGAGGAGGCGATCTGCTCTTCTAATGCATTTGTTTTTTAAAACCTAATCTGGCTCTAGGCCACTAATACAATGGCTAATCCCATACTACAGAGGTGACTTAAGAAGGAAACAATTTACATTACGTTAAAGAAGAATAGGTAGAGAAAAAAAATAAGTTCACCTCAAAGCAATATGAGTGGGAGCTCGAGAGGGTTAAGCACTCTCTATCCCAATATGTAGTTTAAAAGATAGAATAGATACAAGTTTCTTTACAGTTTAAGGAAGGTTACATAATGGAACAACTTCGGACCCGCCCCGAGAGTTAAACTGCTGAGCTAGCAAAGAAAGAAGTTATTAATCGGCCATTACGTTGTTGTTGACCGCTGCCGACGAAAGAGGCGCTTCCCGCCCCCTGCTATGTACTTTACACACTGAAAGATGGAACAGAAGTGGCCCGGAGACCCTAAAATCAGCAATTTATATACTCTCGCGGAAAGTTCGAGGCGTTTGGGGAATGAGAACACCCTCCCACAAAAACTTTATTGGCTAACCAAGAAAACCCCTACACAATATGAAGAAGAAACACCTAATTGGTGGAAAATTAATTCATGAAATTCGGGATTGGCTAGATACAAAACAAGGGGAAAGAAAGGGATAATATTGCCAACTGAAATAATGACTGAAAGAAATTTAGCAAAGAACAAACTTTTGAATTCAAAATTTCTCCAAAAAAAAAAAAACCAGTTCTTTCACTCCGCACTAGGGTGCACTATTGTTGATCTTCAGTAGTGTCCTCTAGAAGAGAAAGTTCGCACTTCTTACTACAAGCAAAACAAAAATACGTCGAAAATGACACAGTTCAAAAGCTCCAAAATTTCCAGGTAGTGACATCTTCTGAAAAAGTAGAAAATTAATACCGTAGATAAAGTTCAGACTTCCTCCAGCAGAGGAGTTTCAATTGGCGCACATTTTAAATTAGCGGCGTGGAGGTGTACCGCCCGGTACAGTTATATCAGAGTTTTGTAAAACTTCTAAGCAGATGATTGACTCACTATCGGTCAGATTGTGTGGCTTCGTTCTTAGGTGTGAGGGGAAGCTGCCTTCTCGAGGGAAAAAGCGACTGCTCTGGTGATGACCAGTCGTGCTGTCGCCTCGGGTTCCCTTAGCCACCTAAGTAAACAAGGCATGCCTGTCTCTTACCTTTGGTTTTTATAAATTCTTAATATCATCTTCATGCTAAGGAACTTTCAGACTCTCTCATATACTCAAGTTTACCTCGTGTGCCCGAGTGTTAAAATTTGCATAAGTTACTATGTTTCTGAAGTTTTCGCATCGCAATTGAGTGACCCTTCATTTTAATACTCATATTTGTTGGAGTGAGTGAATTTAAGGTAGAGAACTACCTAATGTAATTCTATTTCATTTTCCCGCTCATTCTCTGACTTGTTTGGGGAAGAGTCGCTTTTTTATTTTGGAACGATGTCTGTTCCAAATAGGAAAAAACGTTTACAAGTGGCTGTGCTTTTATCCTGCCATGACTTGATGGTATACGTTTCTTTTGGTGTACCTTTAAATCCACTTGGGTTCATTTCCTTAATTTTATGTCCTTACTTAGAGGCGCTGTTGTTCTAACCCTAAAGCATGTTCTACTCTGTCGAAGCACAATCATTACATACGTGCTTGCATGCACTTCAAGAATTACTTCCTTTATTCAATTAACTCTTCATCTTATTGTACATCCCCCATTATTTATCTCCACCTTTAAAGCAATCAATAAAACAATCCATGGGACGCTTCCACCCTCCGTTATTTCTATTTGTTCGTCTTATTCATTTCTTTATTTATTTCCGTTCCACTGAATGTTTTGGGGTTACAGTCATGAAGTGAAGTTTAATGAATTAATCCTGGTTTTTCACGTGAACAATAATGCTTATTTTGTAAATTTATACATCGATGTAAATAAAATCATGCCTAAGAGGAAACAGCACTAATTCAGAATTTAATTAAGTATTGACAGACTGAAGAAACCAATGATTACAGTAATCTTTTCTTGTGGATGGATCTTTTGGGTTTAAACTTTGCTGAGCCATTTTCCTTAAGGATTTTTTGAGGGATAGCTCAAGTTGTTCATAAATCCTCTAATTATTTTCCTCATTTCAGAGATTCGATTGTCTAATTCGTTTTTTTCTTGTTTACCAATGAGCCCATAGTTTTGACTTTATTGACAGTTTTCTTAATTCCGCAGCGCATTTCCGCTCGGGCTATAAGGAATTGTTCGATGGATTCTTGTTTCATTCATCTAGTAGGCCCCTGCTTTAAAAATATAAAGCACGTCAAAATAAGCTGTTCAACAACATTCAATTCAGAAATCACGATAAGCACTGAACCGATCAATTACTCCTCTGTGTGGAGCAATCACATTGTACGCTTATTGCTGGATACCTTAGACCAAGTCATCACCGGGTGAGCGATAGGGTCTTGCGTCATCCCCTCGCCCAGACACGGCACATGGATTAACCGGCAACTCGACTGAGGCTCACACTGTATTTAAGTTGAGAGATCAGAATCTGGTATGAAAATCTCCATTAAATTTTAAGCTCTTTCAGGATGAATTTACTTGTGCGGTGTTCGGTCCATGGAAATTCTCAACATCCTACTCCAGAAAAACAGTTTGGTTGTATCGATCTTATTCGTCTCCTTCATGTATGTACACGACTCACATCCGTAGACCAGTATGGCAAAATACTAGATAGTTAATTAGTCTTATTTTTAGGTTCTCGGAAATCCACATGCCTTTAATTTTTTCACTGCCACCTTATCCACGTTGCATCTTCGTTTTATCTCTTCTTCTAAATAATAATAATAATAATAATAATAATAATAATAATAATAATAATAATAATAATGTTATTTGTTTTACGTCCCAATAACTACTTTCACGGTTTTCAGAGACGCCGAGGTGCCGGAATTTTGTCCCGCAGGAGTTCTTTTACGTGCCAGTACATCTACCGACACTAGGCTGACGTATTTGAGCACCATCAAATACCACCGGACTGAGCCAGAATCGAACCTGCCAAGTTGGGGTCAGAAGGCCAGCGCCTCAACCGTCTGAGCCACTCAGCCCGGCTATCACTTCTTCTTCTTCTCCTCCTTTTTTTGCTAGTTGCTTTACGTCGCTCCGACACAGATAGGTCTTATGGCGACGATGGGACAGGGAAGGGCTAGGAGTAGGAAGGAAGCGGCCGTGGCCTTAATTGAGGTACAGCCCCAGCATTTGCCTGGTGTGAAAATGGGAAACCACGGAAAACCATTTTCAGGGCTGCCGACAGTGGGGTTCGAACCTACTATCTCTTCTTCTAAGGACACGGAATTTATTATCAGAGATCCGAGATAAA
This sequence comes from Anabrus simplex, assembly GCF_040414725.1. NCBI lineage: Eukaryota > Metazoa > Arthropoda > Insecta > Orthoptera > Tettigoniidae > Anabrus > Anabrus simplex. The sequence goes on along the minus strand of NC_090271.1, from coordinate 78,546,202 downwards.
TGCTTTCATTGTCAAATGAATCTGTCCATTCGCTTTATTTCTGGGCGGTTGTTATTCTGCTTGTCTATCATTATTTTATATTTCCGAGATAGTGACACGTTAAATTCCCTGTCCTGGCTGGGAATCGAACCCAGGACACTTCCTTTAGTACACGAGGTCGACATGATTACCAAAACTTCCGAAATGTGTTAATTTTCACTCAATGAAGTTGTTATTACAAGAAAATTGGTACTTTGTGATAAGGAATATTACCGTGGCAAGGATCGCGGCACAAACTCATTTTCTGTTGGAGAAGTTAAGTAAGTGTTAAAATGGGGAGAACGTCACTGCTTGTGTGTTATGATATGAGAGAAAACCTTTGAATTAAGCCATTGGGGCAACAAGAAGGGGCGAAATGAAACTCTAGAGCCAAGCAGTGGTCAGCTGCAAAGTGTTTTCACTCCCTACACGCCTTCACACACCACCAAACAAACACATCGCGCTCACAAGAAGGAGATTGGAGATCCGCTTACAGAACTGAAGTACTTGGACTTGTGGGTTGAAATGTGAAACTCGAGCGAAGAAACCAAATTAAAGTAACACATCCTTTCAAGAGCATGGAGCGAGAAGAGAAAGAAAGCGGAAAAGGAAGGAAAAATCGAGAAAGCGTCCGTTGTGGTACATAGGGACGTCGAGAATAATGTAGCTTTCACGAACGGGCCGGGTAACTAAAATTAGCAGAGATAGATAGTGCAATGAATATTACCTTCGATTGACTATTATAACTTGGAAGTTACAAATAATAATAATAATAATAATAATAATAATAATAATAATAATAATAATAATAATAATAATAATAATAATAATAATAATAAGGTGGGCTGAGTGGCTCAGACGGTTGAGGCACTGACCGTCTGACCCAAACTCGACAGGTTCGATCCTGGCTCATTCCGGTGGTATTTAAAGGTGCTCAAATATGTCAGCCTCGTGTCTGTAGATTTACTGGCACATAGGCTAAAATAACTCTTGCGGGATAAAATTCTGGCACCTCAGCATCTCCGAAAACCGTCAAAAGTAGTCAGTGGGACGTAAAAACAGGAACATTATTATTTAGCGATAATAATAATAATAATAATAATAATAATAATAACAATAATAATAATAATTTTAGAAAGAGAGATATTTAGATTCAAAGTAGACAATTGGGAATAATAATAATAATAATATACGGACCAAGTTAGCTATATGGAGTGAGCCACGTTCCTATAAGATTGTATTTGAAAGAACGTGGGTTCAAAACCCGCTATCGACAGACTTTAAGGTGGTCTTCCCTTGTTTCTCATTTCTATGGGGTTGGATCTTAATCAAGGCAGACACTTGCTTCCCAGTCCCGGCCTTGTTTATGTCCTTCCGTTGCCTTGTTTCTAAAAATGTCAGCCTTCAGCTTTAATATTAGAAAAGAAATCTAGAATATTTATATAGTATTTTCAGTTGGTGAAATTAAATTATTGTTCACTTATGTAAACTTAAGGGCTGCCTGGATGAGACGGTAAAGGCGTGCTCATTCATTGGGAAAGAACAGGGTTCGATTCCTCGTCAGGAAGTCGAAAAATTTAAGAAACGAAATTTGCAATTCCGGATGTGCTATGCGGTCCTGAGGTTCATTCAGCCTGCTCCAGAAATGAGTACCAAGTCAATTTATGGGGGGAAAGCGGCCGGCCATAGAACTAACCACTCAACCCCATCAAGCGTCGAGGTTACAGATAGTGGAAGCCTTTACGTTCCACCCCTCCAAGGGCTTTCATGGCCTGTGCAGAGATGACTTTGCACATTTTGTGAACTTACCTTTCATAGCACGTGGCGGTACATACTTCCTCTAGTGCACTGTTTCTACACGTACGTTAAAGGAGGTCTGCATAGGTGTCGCGGGTGTCTTAACAGCGATATAGCGTATTGAGGAGGTGTGGTACTTCAACTAAAGAGTCCACTGGCACACTGGGATGAAACCCTGATAATTTCACGACTAAGCCCAAAGAGGAGCCCGCCTACAGGCCATGCTCGTCAAGGTGTCAAGTCTACAATTATGGTCTGGCATCGTATTTAGCAGGTTCGAGTCCCGTTGGTCGGAAAAATGTAATCATCAGACTGTTGGCCTGCAGGGTAAGAGCGGTGGCGGTATACAATTTATAATTATTGCTATATTGCGTGCCAAAGTCCTCCGCAGTATTCGCATGGAGTGAGGGTATATAGAGGTGTTGATGGCGATTTGTCCGACGGATGGGGAATCAACACTTGAGTAGACACCTTGATGCTATTCGACAGGAATAGGCCATGTACCGGAACCGGGTTTCACACTCTTCCTTACTACTATCATATAACATGTCGTTCACCTCATTAACTCCTCCGATGAGGTTCACGTCAGGGAGGGCATTCGGTCGTAAAAACTCGCTACGAAGATTCATCTCACTTCACAGGCGTCGACGCAGAGAAACGCGACGAATGTTTGGACATATCAAGGCGCAACGACGTTGTATACATCTTTGTATTACTTTGTATGTTTTATTCATTCATCTGAACGATGGACTGCAACAAGTATCGAGGTTTCGCATTGATTAGCATACCAGGCAAAGTATTCTCTGGCATCGTTGAAGGGAGTGTGCGATCAGTGGTTGAGAGGAAGTTGGATGGAAACCAGTGTGGTTTCAGACCGCAGATAGGCTGTCAGGATCAGATTTTCAGTATGCGCCAGGTAACTGAAAAGTGCTACGAGAGGAATAGACAGCTGTGTTTATGTTTCGTAGGTCCAGAGATAGCATATGACAGGGTACCGAGGGAAAAGATGTTCGCCATACTGGGAGAGCATGTTATTAAGGGTAGATTATTAAAATCAATCAAAGGCATTTATATTGATAATTGGACTGCAGTGAGAATTGATAGTGGAATGAGTTCTTCGTTCAGGGTACTTACAGGGGTTGTTTACATGGATCATCTGCTGAAAGGTATAAAATGGCAGTTAGGAAATGTAGTGAGCAATCTTGCCTATGCTGACGACTTGATCTTAATGTCAGATTGTGCCGAAAGCCTGCAGTCTAATATCTTGGAAGTAGAAAATATGTGCATTGAGTGCATTGAAGTGATGTCAGTAGGTTAGAAATCCAAGGGAAGTGAATGTCAGATTGGTGGTACAAACCTGGACAAGTAGATCATTTCAAGTATGCTAGTTTTCCCAGGATGGTAAGACAGTAAGTGAGATTGAATCAAGGTGCAGTAAAGCTAATGCAGTGAGCTCGCAGTTCCGATCAACAGTATTCTGTAAGAAGGAAGTCAGCTCTCGGACGAAACTATTTTTACATCGGTCTTTCTTCAGACCAACATTGCTCTACGGGAGTGAAAGTTGGGTGGACTGTGGGTTTCTTATTCATAAATTAGAATTAACAGATATACAAGTAGCGAGAATGATTCCAGGTACAAACAGGTGGGAAAAATGCCAGGAGGGTTCTCGGAATGAGGAGATGGATGAAGTTGCATGCATAAATCGGCTTCGGTGGTGGGGTCATGTGAGACGAATGGAGGAGGATAGGTTGCCTAGAATAATAATGGATTCTGTTGTGGTGGGTAAAATAAGTAGAGAGAGATCAAGTGACGATGGTCAGACACAGTTTTTAACGCTTTAACGTTAAGAGGTATAGAACTAAATGTGGCCATAAACACAAGTTGCAAATAGAGGATTATGGCGACGTTTAGTATATGCCAAGAGGCTTGCAGACTGAACGCTTAAAGGCATTACGGTCTATAATAACAATAATGTATGCAAGTATCTGATTTGCTTAGGCTGGTACATATTACAAAATACATAATTAGTACAACGGCTGTCTCAGCTTATTTTATTTTAAATCTAGGTCCATAACGTTTATTCCCGATTAAAACCGCGAGTAATAATAATAATAATAATAATAATAATAATAATAATAATAATAATAATAATAATAATTAGAAAATAAATAATAAAAATTACTAATTGATAATAATTAATTATTATAATTAGGTTAACGAACTGCTGTGGTTTAATCCAACATAGAAACCTTTAAAACTGGGTTTCCTAGAAATAATCAAATACCCAAATGTATAAACTATTTACGGCATAACCTGATTTCAATGATAATGTATTATATATATATATATATATTGAACCCGAGTGACTTAGGCCCATAATCAATCATGATTTGATCGGTAAAATAATATGAGACATTTATTGAAGTACAGAGGAGTGTATTTGAAAATATTTCGTTTATGTAATGTTGAAATCAGAGCGAAGGAAGGACGACAGACTGGAGCCTGACGGATTAGCTCAACACGACAACTTTTAGCTACTTCACAGCAGGGAATATCATTAGTTGGCGTACAAGGAAATACAGAGTCCACAAATAAGTCTTGGTTAGAAAGAGGAAGGGGGAGAATCATACAAAGAAAACTCACCACATGAGTAAGACCTTGGGATATTTTTGGTAGGACGGAAATTCCATGACCTCATGGAAAATTACAGCGGCTGAGTGTACGTTCGCTAGCCTAAGTTCGAGCAGGTGGAGATTTAAATCACGTGACCGCTTGCCGGCCAATAGTAAAAATTTGATGGGAGACTCAGTGATACCATCTTAAGGAATGATGGATGAGATATTTTCGTAATTACAAAAGTATTCAGTAATAAATTAATATGAGTACGCGGATGAATGTACTGAATTTATTAGATGTCACGCATGGAAAAATAATCAATACTTAATGGCAAATTAAATAAATTGAAGGCTGGATTTCTTGGAAACCGGACAGCTTGAATCTCATTGGCTGAAAGAAGACCACGTTGTCAGGGACGCTTACAAAGGCGCGAAATGTGAGGAGCGAAATCCATCCATATCTCCTAAATCTGTGATCACCTGGAGTTCATATTTTATCCAGCAGATATGCTAGCGGAGTGGATTAATTTGATGTAAATTTTAACTTCCAATTCGGAGTGCAAGTACCGATATTAAAAATCCACCCCCTCCCTCAGGGGTATGACGTCAACAAATCCGCGGGATAAAGGCTTCATCAATATATACGGAGCTGAATTGACGGTCGCCAGCCACTTGTCTTGAATCGTTGGAGCTGAATTGACGGTCGCCAGCACACGTGAATTGAATATCGGGAGTTGAACTGTTGGTCGCCGGTAACTTAGAATTCTACGGACGTACAGTCATTTAATGGCGCGAGCATCCGCCAGTGTTTGTAAAGTGTGATCGCGCTCAAGCAACATGTTAAATCTGGAAATAGTTAACGTAGGATAGTGTTTTTTTTATTTATGAATAATCAGTGACGTAAAGTAATTATCCTGCAAGAGAGTAGTATAAAATATATCACCATAAGTACGTACATAATAGACTGTGTGACGAACAGTACTTTAAGGAAGTAGTAGCCTGTACTTAGCTATACCGAACCGATGTAATGAACACGTCAAGAATGCCGTATAAATCGGGCGTATCGCGACGGGCGAAATAGTTGACACCTCGTCGTACGTGTCCAGGTCCATTGTGCGGTAGGTGGACGAAGATTAAATAGTGTAAATATATTAAATTCTTGGGTCTAGGATAGAAATTTGTTGTATCCAAATTAAAGTATACAGTGTTAACGTAGTAAATGGTGAAGGTTTGTGGTAATCAAGATATGAGTGTAAAATAATAATGTGCCAGGAAATCTTTTGTGAAACTACGCCATCAAGGATGGAGGAGTAAAACGCAGAGAGGGGCTGGATGAAGCCTCTCGTCTGCAAAGCTGCAATGGAATACCGATAACTAAGATGAGTACTAAACTGTAAAATATATTTGGGAAATGTTATCGTGATGGGAAAAATGGGAATAATTTGATTATACTTGGTTACCTTCTGTAACGAGATGGGTCGCTTAACGACCCCATCCTAAATTTGTAGCACGGACAGTAGTAAATCATAATAATGTAAATAATCGGGTCTTTTATGTATTCAGTTTGTTGGAGATGTAAATTTGTATATATAGCGTAGTACGTTAAGTCATGCATGCATTCATATTTTCTTTGTAGTCGATAATTTTCTTTACATTTGATTTTGATTATGCTAGTTAAATAAGACCCGATATGTGCTTTTATGTTTTGTCATTTTAACGAGTCATTTAATGACATGGAAGGAAAATCCAGCTTCGCCATACCAAGTGTGTTTTGTTGAAGTTAATATGGTCATATTTTCAAAGTGAAGTTGTTAAATTTGTTAGATGCGATTAATATAATAATTTCCAAGTAAATCATATCTGGAGTGATTAGTGCCAGAATAAATTGAATTTGTAAAAGGGGTTATGCGTTAAACATAATAAGAGTGGACTACCGTATTACAGGCGAAATTATTATTTTTTTTTAAATATTAATAATAATAATAAATAAATAATATAACTATTTTTTTTAAAGAAGATATTTTTTTATATGATTTGGAGATAATAATAATTTATGTGATCAAGTGTTGAGTTTATTGGGAATCATTTAACTGTAAGGATGTCGTTTTTTTTTATTCGGAATTTAAGTGCGTGATAACTTAATTTGATCGATTAATAATATTGAAATGTAGATCGGTGTTAATAATCCGTACATGTTAATGAACGTGTGGTTTAAATTACGGTCCAAATTTTTTTACGTATAAATGTCGCGTTTTGAAGTTGCGATTCATTAGCCGGAACATGTAGTGCTAATATTACGAGACCATGATTGTCAAATTTCGGTAAATATAATTTCAAGATGTTACGATTATTTGTGGAGAATGAACTAAGGCATAGATCCAAATGAGATAGAAAATGTGAAAGAATTTGCAGTCAGATAATAAAAGGTCGTACGATGTCCGAAATGAATAAATAAGTCAGTTGATAATTCTGTGAGGAATAAATAAATGAATCGAGGAATATTGAGATAGAGAGGAAAATAAATTCCGTACGAGAGACACTTAGGATATTGATATGAGTGTAAAATGTACGGGCAGTGTCACAGAGAAATACTGAGTTACGCAGCGGGTAGAATTCGAACCCGTGACAGCATGTACGAAATAAATAGACTGCACAGTTATTCGTTGAGATACAACGGATCTAAGGATAATGAGAGTTCAGATTCCACAGAAATGGTCGTATATTGTATTCATTGTAATAACGAGTGAGGACAATCATGATGTCGTGATAATAATAATAATAAATATTGCAGATAAAGGATTGGACCGCCTAAATTAATTGAGCGTTGATAAAGATGTTAAACGGGAATCTAAATGATAATATGCAACCGATAATAATAATAACAATGTAAGGACGATGTTAAATCACCGCGGTCGGATTAATAATAATTGTCATAATAATAACTGTAATGATGTCGTTGGTTGATCAGTGAATTAATTTGTAATTGCGACCGATATCTTAATATATAATTTGGCGGAAGTGACCGGTCTATTAATAATAATAACCTCTTAAGTGACGTGAATAACAAAAATATATCTTGAGTCACCTATTCATTAATAATAATAATAATAATAATAATAATAATAATAATAATAATAATAATAATTTCGAGGATGATAATTTCATGAAGATTGTGACGAGCGTGGATTAAATTATTTGGTGACGATATCCCTCTATTCGTATGTTGAATAATGAGAGTGATAATATTAGAATCATTTTTTTTACCGCGTTATTGTACGGTTTCCGTACGGGACGATGTTACAGTCATACTTGCGTGTTTGTTTACTTCGCTCGCGATGCGAGGGGGGGCCATGGCCACGGTATTTCCCACCGCTTCTCGTTATCTCATCTGTGGCAGTAGTCTACTGAGGCTAACTGGAAACAATTCAGATCACATGTAAATAATATGTAAATGCTAATTCATTGGTATGGCATCAGCTGGATATCGTAAGATAGGGACTGTCCGTGGAATCCAGTTTTCGCACTTCACGAGAAACATTACCCAGTCCGAGTACCGGTCTCGGAAAAATGTATATAGCCGGAGTACATCATCTTAGTTAAATCGGGAAGCCGACCGTAACATGGGTTATGCTCGGGCTCCCGATAGAAGGAAGCTATATCTTTGAGTGACGGTTCGATTCAAATGGAATCGATCCGTAAATTATACCTCCAAAATGTCATTTTATTTCAGAAGCAACGCAGCAAGATATTGATACCACTTGCGGTATGGCAAGTGATTTATATATGTAACATGTGTGTAAATTCAAATATTGTTGCCACGTGTATCAAAGTTTTATACGTCAAATGGCGTAATAAACCGCTCCTTCTGGCAAATTATTTCTAAGGAAACCACTCTCATAATCTTTTTATTGTAGTTAGATGATGCCCTTTTTAAAGTAACAGTCACTTCCTAGTCCTATCATGGAGTCCTTAAATTCAAGTTACAATCGAGCCTTCCCCCTTTTAATTTTAAGTTGCTCCGTTCATCCCCGTGTTCTATTATGCCGTTATATTTATATTTGATGATTTAAATAATGAACCGACACCCCTGAGATAAATGCTAGTCTGGGACTCGGGAGGTGGACGGGTGCAATATATATATATATATATATATATATATATATTTAGAAAACTCGAGGCCTTTTGTGATTTTCTTCTTTGGGAGCAGAGTCTTCGCTAAACGTTAAGAACAAGAACCCAAAAGACTAAGATGTCTTTTATTTTTGGGCCGCAAAATATATACGTACGTAATGGTTAGTGTGATTAGCTGCCAACCCCGGAGGCCCGAGTTCGATTTCCGGCTCTGCCACGAAATTTGAAAAGTGGTACGAGGGCTGTAACAGGGACCACTCAGCCTCGGGAGGTCAACTGAGGAGAGGTGGGTTCGATTCCCAACTCAGCCATCCTGGAAGTGATTTTCTGTGGTTTCCGAATTCTCCTGCAGACAAATGCCGGGATGGTACCTAACTTAAGGTCACGGCCGCTTCCTTCCCTCTTCTTTGCCTCTCCCCTCCAAACTTCTCATCCCCCCGCAAGGCCCCTGTTCTGCATAGCAGATGCGGCCGCCTGGGTGAGGTACTGGTCATCCTCGCCAGTTGTATCCCCCGACCCAGAGTCTACAGTTCCAGGACACTGCTCTTGAGGCGGTAGAGGTGCAATCCCTCGCTGAGTCCGAGGAAAAACTGACCCTGGAGAGTAAAGAGATAAAGAAGAAGAAGAAGAAGAAGAAGAAGAAGAAAATCTGACATCACTTCTTAATACAAAGTTTGAGTCAGCGGAGTGCGCTGATTCTGCTTCTAGATTCTTTCTATCGTCTGGCGAGTGGGATTTCATCACCTCTCGACGTAGCAGGCAGAAAGAGAGCTCGTTAAAAGTCTTCCTTGTGTATCACATTGCGGAGCTGCACTTAACATTCATTTGCTATTCCAGTCGTTACGCGTTCTTCAGCAATTCTGCATGCTTCCATGGCACGTTAAGCAGAAAATCATCTTGATCTATTATTCATTCTTCAATTATGGGGAAAGCGGAACTTGAGAAATCTCCTCGACTTTCATTCAACAATTTAACTTTCAATTCTGGGAGATTACACGCCAAAATCTCCCCTAATGGTACGACGATCGAAGATAAATACAATCATGTTCTAGAGTGATGTTCACTTCTCGAGGTGTAGGTAATACCTGCACTTACAAGTTCAGACTCAAATGCATGTGAGAGATTCTAACTTAGGTTAGAATCATATGACATAATAAGAAAAAAACCCCTCTGTACAATGGTGCGTATTGTAGATAAATGAACAGCTCACCAAATAAAGTAAATTCGTGAGCTCGCATTTTTCGAGATAGTGTAGCTTTCTTTTTAGGTACCATACACATCCAATAGGAATGAGTTACATATACCTATTCAGCCACGTACACGCGTGCACAGAAATGGTGTCCCGATATGAAAAAATCATTGCTTAACGCATTGTTGTGGGTAGATAGCCCGCTTCAAGACTCCCTCTCCTCCTTTTCCGTACTGGAGTGAGGCAGGGTTGATTGTTTATTTCCGGAAACCATTTGCGTGCATGCGTGTACCGGGCTCCTGTCAGTCGTAAACCTCTTACACTCCTGGAAATCGAACTGTTACACTACAGATCTGTCCGTCTCCGTAGTGTAATGGTTATCGCTTTTAGCTGCCGTTCGCCGAGTCCTGGGTTCGATTTTCGATGCTGCCAAAGATTTATGAATGGCATAAAAGCTACTATTTGGTTGAAATGGTACATGCAGCTCACCTCCATTGGGGGTGTTCCTGAAAAGAGCTGCACCACCTCAGGGTGAGGACACAAATTTACTTATGTACGCCTCCTCAGCGTAACGGTTAGCATTATTAGCTGACGCCCTCAGAGTCCCAGTTTCAATTCCCAGAAATTTAAGGAAGCAGTAGGGCTCATATATGGCTAAAATAGTACATGAAGCTCACATCTATTTGTTGGCGGCGGGGGGGGGGGGGTATGAAAGGGACTGCACCCCCTCGTCTTAGGATAGGAGTTTACTTTTTACTACGGAACTTGACACCGAGCAGTCAACACTTCAGGAGATTGGACCAAGGAGACACACCTAGATTGACGGTGGCCTGCCTTGTTGCTTCATGGCCAGTATATCCTAGATAGTGAGGGTTTAGGATAAATATTTCCTCCTAACCGACCTTGATGTGGTTATCTCGCAGAAACTCGAGTGGCTGATTGCGGCAATGTACCATTGGAAGATGTGGTCGTTACATCCCTGCTACTTCCGAACAGTGCAAGAATTATAACTCTCGAATGAGGTCAACTCAGCTCGTAAGGCAAATCTACTATCTGTATGTAGTGACAGGTAGTGAACTGGGTCACCGAAATTAATCAATACGGCTGCGGGTATCATCAAGCTCCTCACGTCGAAACTCCAATATCTACAGCTCATTTGCCTGGATAGCAGTCATATCGGCAAGCCAAGGCCTTTAATGGACTGAATATGCCAAAAGCTAAATTTACTTCCTATCGGAGGCGCCATAACAATTCACAATTGGGTGCGTGTAGTCTGGCGTTGTCATGCAGCAACACGACGCCTGTTGAGAGACACTCCAGGTAAGTTTCTTCGAATTGCTACACACACACGCTACAGTGTGTCACAGTAACTGACAACATAGATTGTCACTCACCTAGTCCATCCTCCATACAGCCCCGACCTGGCACCCTATGATTCCCAATACTGCTAGAAATGAAAAATAGGAGGAGGTATGGTAAAAGTTCAGAAAGGCACATGAGGGAAGAAATGCAGGAAAATTGGGTACCTGGGGCACCTGTTACGCGCTGAAAGATATGCAGCATTGCACCTCATTTTAAAAGGAAAAATTGAAGGCCGGAGAGGATGAGGAAGAAAAAGGATGTCATGTCTCAAGAAAATTTCAGACTGGACTTGAATAAGAACCGTCAAACAAGTCTACCATGTCGCGGACCGTTGAAGAAGCGACTCAACGACGACGCGATCGTACAGCACGCCGTCATGACTTGGCTTCAACGACTGAACGCAGATCCCTTCCTTGTCGGCATCGATGCCTTGGTTTACCACTGGAAAAGTTCTTGGGCAAAAATGGTGACCATATCTATATATATAAAATAAGAGTTTTGTCTGTGCATTGCTCAGAATTTGAAAAGAATGGTATTTCTGTATCGGTCATGTCCACAGTAACAAGAAAATCCATTGTTTACTTTTCCGTAATGTCTGTCTGTCTGTCTGTCTGTCTGTCTGTCTGTCTGTCTGTCTGTCTGTCTGTCTGTCTGTCTGTCTGTCTGTCTGTCTGTCTGTCTGTCTGTCTGTCTGTTTGTAGGAATGTATGTACACGCATCAATAGAAAACGTCTGAAGATAATTTAATGAAAATCGGTATGTAATGTCGGGTGATGAACCACTGTAATCTAGGCTACAAATTATTTTATTCACGTTGAGTGAAATGGTAGTTTTGGGGAAGGCCTGAAATGTAATTCTCAAATAAGTTATTTATGTTATTAGTGGTCGTATCGACAAATACTACATAACTAACATAACTTTACTTATGTCGTAAGTTAGTAGTAGTTACGTAAGAAGTTATGAAATTTCCGATCACTTATGTCTTATACATTGTTCCCGTACCGCATATAATCAGAGATATTCATGAATAAGGATTTTTGTTACTAAGTCCATATCAGCGCCGAGTCACGAGAAAATGGGTAAACAGAATTTACTGAAAATCGGTATGTAAAGTCTTAGAATAAGGAACTACAGTCTACGATATAAATAATTTTGTAGGACACCCTAATATCACAGAGTCGAAAGAAAACTAATGTGAAGGCCTGCAATATAGAAAGCTCATAAACTTTATCAACAATAACATTACATTGACCATTGTTTGTTGTGATGTGCTTTTTTGTCTTCTGTTTCCTCTCATCCCCGATAGATAGGATTACTGCAGCGTACCGAGGTTTTTTTAATTTGTTTGACGTCGCACCGACACAGGAAGGTCTTATGGCGACGATGGGATAGTAAATGAATAGTGGTGTGAAGGAAGCGGCCTTGGCTTTAAGGTACAGCCTGGTGTGACTGGTGTGAAAATGGGAAACCACGGAATACCATCTTCAGGGTTGCCGGCAGTGGGGTTCGAATCCACTATCTCCCGGATGCAAGCTCACAGCTGCGCGCCCCTAACCACAGGGGCAACTTGCCTGGTCGTACCGACTGTAACAGCCTGCCTGTATATTGGCGGGAATAGCTGGGGAATTAGATAACTTTCTTCTTCAGCATGCCATTCCTCTGCTTCATACATTTCCTGATATATCTGGTACGTAACACACTGGTTCATCATAGTATTCGAGCTTTTCAATCCCTACACTGAGGCACTGATTGGAATGAGTAGTGTGCATATTTAACGGAATAATGACAGAGGAGTGTTCATGGTAGTCTGCGACCTGGTTATTCCATCTCTGGAACTTTGGACTTTTAGATCGGCACCATATTACTGTTCGTTGAAAGTGAGAAAGTGTGTGGTTTTTCATTTCATCGAGTATTTTATATGATGAGATTGCTTTCAATCGCTACATTCCTAATGACGTTTATTTAATGACCTATGTTGAATTCAGTTAGGAAAACCACCAAGTCAGTCTTTCTGAGAATCCCGTAGCGAAGCACGGGTACATCAGCTAGTTTAATAATAAAGCTTACAGTCGAAGAAGTGATAAATCCATTCTTAAACTGAAACGTCAAAAAATCCAATAAATTGGCATTTAAATACCTTAGTTTTTGGATATCAGATGATCTAAACCCAGATCTCGGAATTAAGACTCGTGCAGAAATGGAAAGATTGATGATGATGACGACGACGATGACGATGATGATGCTATTTGTTTAAAGCGACCTAACATCTAGGTCATCGGCCCTCAATTGCAAGATTATCGTTAAGGAAGACTTTACTGTGTGATAACGGCCTAAATTTGAAACTGAGACGGTACATGGTTAAATGTTATACACTGACTGACAGAGAAAATGCAACACCAAGGAGGAGTGGTTCGAAAGGGATGAAAGTTGGGGAAAAAACAGAGGCGGCACGGAAGAATAATTGATGTTTATTTCAAACCGATATGCAGGTTACACAATGCGCACGGCATCGACTCAGTAGGATGTAGGACCACCGCGAGCGGCGATGCACGCAGAAACACGTCGAGGTACTGTCCCCGTTAAAATTGGCGATATTACGAATATTTTAACAAGTGGAAAGTGAAAATTTTATTGTCTGCTTGTAACTGCAGTATACCATTTGGGGAGTCGTGGCGAGCTGCGAACGAGTTTTTTTCGTCGTTCAGAGGGGTAACACACCGGCAAGACTGTGCCAAGGTCAGAGCAAACCACGTGACTGCCTTCGCACGCGCGCAACCCAGCTTGTTTCTGGAATAGTCTGAGCCAATTAAAGGAGACCATCAGCCAATTACCGTCCTCGCTGAAGATCACACCTCCCTGGCTAATTAGATAAAAGGCCTTGTTTCGAGTAAATCGCTCTCTTAATGTTCGTGAATCTCTTAATGCTCTTAATGTTCCTGAAGCTCTTACTCTGAATATCCTTCGTCATTCTCAGACCACGTGGAGAAGTAATTTCAGTTCAAGTCGACGCCGTTCTGCTAGAATTTAGAGAAACCATTAGTGAATTCTATGGAATAAAGACGCCTAGGAGCCAAGTTAAGTGTGACAGTGTAGACGAGCTATTTATATTCGGCGTGTGCTTGTGCAAAATACTTAATTTTGTCATCTCAGTTACAGCTTGTGACCGGCATTCTACGGAAGTCGTCTCAGAATTGAACGTCTCAAGATGGATAATTCTGCAATCACCGACAACATTATTTCATCGAGGGACACCTGTTGCAGAGCCTCCATGGAGCTGTAAAATGTGAGGCGTATCTGGTAATTGGAAGGAGACTGATCGGAGGAGTATGCTGGAATAACTGACTGTCGACGGGAATCGAACTACATCAAAAACTTGAGTACCTTTTTAATTTAATTTATCTGTCTTACCTTTTGTACAACTAGAGGTCTTTCTTCTTAAGTCGTAGATCTATTAGTTTGTTGTAGTTAGAAATATTTCATTTTTCCACTTCTTAAGGTGTCGTGGTAGACTAGGTACGTATGAATGAAATTTTGGAATCTATTAGAGTAGACATGTAGGTTGTCTTTGAATGATTTCCCATGCTTAAGGAGCTTTATATTTAATAATCACTGACCACACGATAAATCTACTTTCCTTGTAATGTTGAAAGTTATTGGATGGAAATTTACGTGTACATTTTGAGTGAATAGGGTCGAACCTAGTGTCTTTCAAGATCACTTGTTGCATTTATGATGAAGTCATCTAATTTTACGATATTCCACGAGGATCAGTAGATGTAATAATCACTTAAATAATAATAATATTAACTTAAGATCGGGTAAAACAGAAGTAAACGCTCGTGAGCCATAAAATTACTGTAGAGTCCTTATATGTGAGATTGAATGTGCTCTGTTCATGAAGGGTCTGGAATATGACCAATCCTGAGGGATACTTGTTGTATAATTGTGCAGTTGATTATTTAATGATGATATTTGACTTATTCTTGTGTATTGGGAGCGCAAGATGGATTATAATTATTGGAGCACGTGTTGCGAGTGTATTTCACAGGTAGGAAATAAAAGTAATACAAGTAAGGCTCACGCTTGCGGCAATTTCAACCTGTAGCCCAAATGTTGGTAGTGCTTATGGATTTTACTAGAATCTTCCATTATAATTTCATGAGTTAGATGAACTTACGTTGATATGTGAAATGTGTTTCTACCAAGTGATACCCATGACTTCGATCACTAGCCACTATAAATGAAGGATAATTTCAGTACACGGATTATTTCTGCTAGACATTACGCGTCCCGACCACCAATAAAAATCATGAATAAACTTGCTAAAACAGGATTCGATGTAAAAATGTAC
Organism: Anabrus simplex; assembly: GCF_040414725.1. Classification (NCBI taxonomy): domain Eukaryota; kingdom Metazoa; phylum Arthropoda; class Insecta; order Orthoptera; family Tettigoniidae; genus Anabrus; species Anabrus simplex. Next base: position 78,530,739 of record NC_090271.1, on the reverse strand, counting down.
ATAAAAACGTGTTTCCCTAGTGTGAATGTGTGTGTGTATGTAAATATGTATATTTCTCTTGTGTCATGTTGGTTTCATTTAATTTTGATCTGGTCACACACTCGCTGTGACGCAGATTGCACTCATCGTTGTGTGTTGCCTTAAGAAATAATTTGCATGCCCTTAAGGGAAAGTTTGATTAAGTTAAGTCGAGGAAGACTAGGAAGAATTTATTTTCTTAATTAGCGAGATTTAAAAGGAAAGATCATCTCGTTACTTTATGAAGGCACTCGATTTGTAAATAAAATTTATTTAACTAGCTCACACGTTGGTAATGTAAATTTCTAAAATTTGGAAAATATTAAGATTAATTTGAATAGAAATGAAATACAAAGATCAGAGGTAGAATTTTGTTAGCCGCATGATTAATTGGAATTATGTTGAAAATAAGTCATTAATAATTAATTCAAAATAATTATTCTGAAATGCTAATGACGATCATTAGGTAAATAATGCAGTGGAAATTTAATAAGAACACGATCGTGTGACAATGAAACATAGGCTAATTAAATGATGAGAAATTAATAATAATAATAATAATAATAATAATAATAATCAGAATAATAATTTTGAGAATTTTGAAATCAATTTTCATTTTCTACCGAAGTTCATGTTGGTGTCATTGACTATCATTAAATACTGTAAATGACAAATTCAGTTGAGTACATCTTAAAACCACGTGTTGAGACTACTTTGAATAGGTAAGGTTTTGAACACATTATTGTAAAACCCTCGTTAGCAAGACAGCTGTTAATCATTTTTTTTCAAGTTCTATGTTAATTTATTTAATTCTTTCAGTCAAATATTTTGATTTGAAAAGGCAAGAGGCCTAATTTTTCTTTGGTTTCATTACAGCACAGTAAGGCTGGAGATTAAGGACACGTGTCACTCTAAATCGAGGAAGAAATGCAATATTATGAAAGTTCTATTCTGTAAAAAAAAAAAAAAAAAATATCAGCAAGAGTATTTTCATTTGTTTGTTTGCTTATGTGAATAAATGTCAGAGTGTTGTTTTAACATTTATTTTTATCCTGCTTGGTCATCAATCCCTAACAACCCTCAAATGCCTCTAGAAAGTGATAGCCAACGATCGAACGGTCCACCTTGGGATCTCTCGCTCGATGGCTGGGCTTAGCTTGGGAAAAATGGGGGCAGTACAGAGTCAATAAGAGTGCGGATGGTGTCCTGAGGGATGGTTCTCCATTCTCTGTCAACCATTTGCCACAGTTGGTCGTCCGTACGAGGCTGGGGCAGAGTTTGCAAACGGCGTCCAATGAGATCCCACACGTGTTCGATTGGTGAGAGATCCGGAGAGTACGCTGGCCACGGAAGCATCTGTACACCTCGTAGAGCCTGTTGGGAGATGCGAGCAGTGTGTGGGCGGGCATTATCCTGCTGAAACAGAGCATTGGGCAGCCCCTGAAGGTACGGGAGTGCCACCGGCCGCGGCACATGCTGCACGTAGCGGTGGGCATTTAACGTGCCTTGAATACGCACTAGAGGTGACGTGGAATCATACGCAATAGCGCCCCAAACCATGATGCCGCGTTGTCTAGCGGTAGGGCGCTCCACAGTTACTGCCGGATTTGACCTTTCTCCACGCCGACGCCACACTCGTCTGCGGTGACTATCACTGACAGAACAGAAGCGTGACTCATCGGAGAACACGACGTTCCGCCATTCCCTCATCCAAGTCGCTCTAGCCCGGCACCATGCCAGGCGTGCACGTCTATGCTGTGGAGTCAATGGTAGTCTTCTGAGCGGACACCGGGAGTGCAGGCCTCCTTCAACCAATCGACGGGAAATTGTTCTGGTCGATATTGGAACAGCCAGGGTATCTTGCACATGCTGAAGAATGGCGGTTGACGTGGCGTGTGGGGCTGCCACCGCTTGGCGGCGGATGCGCCGATCCTCGCGTGCTGACGTCACTCGGGCTGCGCCTGGACCCCTCGCACGTGCCACATGTCCCTGCGCCAACCATCTTCGCCACAAGCGCTGCACCGTGGACACATCCCTATGGGTATCGGCTGCGATTTGACGAAGCGACCAACCTGCCCTTCTCAGCCCGATCACCATACCCCTCGTAAAGTCGTCTGTATGCTGGAAATGCCTCCGTTGACGGCGGCCTGGCATTCTTAGCTATACACTTGTCCTGTGGCACACGACAACACGTTCTACAATGACTGTCGACTGAGAAATCACGGTACGAAGTGGGCCATTCGCCAACGCCGTGTCCCATTTATCGTTCGCTACGTGCGCAGCACAGCGGCGCATTTCACATCATGAGCATACCTCAGTGACGTCAGTCTACCCTGCAATTGGCATAAAGTTCTGACCACTCCTTCTTGGTGTTGCATTTGCTCTGTCAGTCAGTGTACAATGTGGAATACCGTAGCGAAGCACGGGTACATTTGCTAGTCAATATAAATAAATTTGTAGGGGGTCTGCTGTCTGTAATTTCGTTTGTTTTGCCAATTTTTCATATATTTATTCGTTTTAGGCCAACTCAAGAAAGAATCCGCTGTTGTTTACTTTTCGTGTCTGTCTCTTTGTCTGTTTGTCTGCTTGTCTGTTCCACCATCACGGCCAAACGGCTGGATAGATCTGAAACAATCATATTTAGAGTATACTCACCCCGAGGAAGGGGTCTATATGCATATCATTTAAAAATCTTTGATCAGATGGGGGTTTTATAGGAAAACCAGAACGGCTTTCCTCCATTTTCTCTTATACTATTGATTTCCTGTAAACTCCGTGGACCGTGTGTGAAACGTCTCTTCATTATAAACAACTTTCGTTATGTTCATAATTTACCTTACTATTCAAATGACGGAGAAATTCACTATTTTCTGCGGGTATCATGATCTGAGTTTGTGACCGACAGACCGACAACGAACCTACAGGTTACCATGGCAACGTCTCTGACTGCTTGCCAGCAGTGAAGTAACGTATTGCCATTGTCCTCATCAGGCCTTTAAAATCGTGGTTGTTCCTTGGGTAGAAGGCAAGAGAGACGTCAATCGGCCATTCTGCGGGATATTGGCGGGATATCGTTAGAGTTTATAACCGTCCTCGAATATCTTATGTAATAACACCCTTAGTCATCTTCTTAATCTGTTTACCTAAGAATCCCTGCGCCTAAGTTTCTCCTCTCTTACCGCTTTCTTATATCCTTAACTCACACCAGCATAATTTATTGAGGGGCATTTGATTTCCCAATACATTCACTTGGTATTTACATATTTGTCGTCATCCGGCTGTCCTCAGTTTTAATCCATTTTCTATTAAATTCAACTTTCTTTACTGAATTATTTTCTTCCTTAATTATTCCGTATGTGTGCGAGTGCTTATCCCGAAAGCTTTACACTCTTTCCTTTGAGGAAATATTCTAAGCTATGCAAATGTGTAACTCTTGGCCCCGTAAAATATCGAAATATGGATGCAATTTTAACGACGGCGCACACCTTCGTTTCGGGATAATTGGTGGCTAATCTGTAAGTATTATCACAGATCAGAAAGCACAATCACGTTTCATTTTGGAGAGATTTACAACTTTGGTCCTATGACGTTTTGTCGTATTTCTATCCATTATACGTTAAATAGAGCTGTATTTTCTCGATTTCAAGGTAAGTTTGTACTTTCATAGGTATATGTTAACATTTGGCACACTTACAGGAAAGATAGAATCATGATATTCGGCACGCACATTGACATGACCAGCGGCCATGTGATAGCCAAATTTTATGATTCTAGCTGTCACATGAGTATCACAAATATAAATTAGTATGCAAAAAATGTACAAAATTTCACGCCATTCAATGATTCTAACTCTATTTAACCCATAAATATAGGAGATAAGAGAAGATGTCAGGAGACGTCTGATGGTGAAGTCCGTTTGTAGATATGTCGCAGAGTTTCAAAGCACTAACTCTCGAAATAAAAGTCTGCACTTCTAGAGTGTGTCAGTGTTCATTGACTATTTTGGCGACATTTCTCTACAGTTATCCGTTTCAGATGTAATAATGACCATCTGCATATTTTTAGCTTTGGTGTCTGATTGTCTGTTTGTCAATAACTTGGAACTACTAGATGTATTTCCATCAAACTTCATATTTAGAATTCACCTGTCCTTGGGTAGGTTTTAGGGTAAATTTTGTTTCTAAACGCATGAACTGACTGGGGGTTTTTACGAAACCGAAACCGTGATGTTGCACTCCCACAAAATATACACCAAACTACCTGCCTTAATGGAAGTTAATTTCTAAACTTTTTCTTCTCACGTGCATCATTTCGATAAGAGGATGTATAAGGGAGATATCATTAACAGACCGTTTTTCGGTACAAGTCCCACCGGACTTAAATAAAGAACGTGTGCGTGTTGAATGTATTTCTTACAACTTGAAAACTATTGAAGATATTTGAACCAAACTTTATATTTAGCGTCCACCTTTCCAAAGGTAGACTTTAAAGGTCAATAACATATCCTGTTCCCGGAATGGACTGGCAGTTTATAGGGAACCGGAATGGTAAATTTACTTTTCCACAATATACGTAGTATACAGTAAAAAACAACCCGACTGGAAATCGACCAAATTTGTTGGAAATCCATTCCTAAAACTTTCTTTCAGGTGCATTTTTTCGACAGGAAGATTAATAAGGGAGACGTCATGAATGGTCGGTTTTGCATGTTAAGTCCAGCAGACATAGACCAAAAGGTGTTGTAAGTGGAGCAGATTCCTTATCTATCTATATAAATAAAATCATAAAGACTGTGTGCCTGTACATTGACATTTTTGGCGAAATTTTCGTACAGCTACGCGTTTAAGGGTTAATAATGACCATTTGCATACTTTTTTGGTTTAATTTCCTGAAAGTCCTAATTTTAACCCTCCTCGCCCAAAATCTACAATGCGGCATAATCTGCCAGACGAACAAGAAATCTGAAATTTTGCAAAATTATACGTTTTAGGCTGTAACGGACAGAACATTTCCAAGATCTTTAAAGTTTTCACTTTTTATCCCCGAAGACTACCGAAATATGGAGGCAATTTTAATGAGGGTGCAGACCTTCGGGAAGTCCTACCACATAACTGATGACACAATCTCCTTTCAATTTGGAGTGATCTACAACCTTGTTCTTGTGACTTTTTGTCGTATCTGTATCCCTTTTACGTTTGATTTTTGTCTATTTCTCGATGTTAAGTAACTTTGAACTTTTCACATGCATAATTCATACTTTCAAATAAGAAAGATAGAATCATCAAACTCTACACGAAAATTGGCCCACCCAGTAGTCGTATGTGAGCCTAATGCTATGTATGTAGCTGTCACGTAATTATCTGGAAAGTAATGCAATGTGAAATAATCTTACAAAACTTCTACCCTATTCAACGTTTCTAACTCGATCTGACCCATGAATAGATGAGATATCATAGGACCAGTCATTTAGGCCGCTAAATCCGGCGTCTTATAGTACAATACTTTGTCGATATGATGTACCGTTTACCAGCAGTTAATCTGTAAATGAAGGTCTGCAATATTGTAAACACGCATATACTTTCGTATGTCGATCTATATATATTCACTGATGTCGTTTTGTAGCGATCCAGAAAGGGTGTGTCTGCTATTGTAATCAGTACTCCTCACACCGACTTTGACTGGCAGTAGGAATAGGGTCCTTCTCCAACACCTGTGTAACTGGCATTAGTAAGGAAGCCCTCCCATTGTAATGAATAATTCACTTCTCGATTAGACTTGCAGAAGGCAAGGGAGCATGCAGTGTTGTTTAAAACTCCCCTACACGATTGCGTTTGGCTGTAGGCAAGGGTGTCCGCCCTTATAAACAAATGTATCCATCTGAAATGTGACTGGCATGAGCCATAGTGGCCTGCTATTTTGATGGAAACGCACCAACTTGGTGTGACTGGTACTAACCTGGCTGGCTGTAGGAAAAAGGGCCTGTCATTATAATGATAACTGCACAACTCAATTTCGACTGGTAGTAGGGAAGTTGCCTGCCATTCTAATGAAAACTTCCCAACTGTAATCTGTCTGGATGTAGGAAAGGGGGCCTGCCATTTTAACGGAAACTCGCCAAATCGATTGTGATCGCGCAGCAGGCGATGGGGCCTGCAATTATAATGGAAACTTCCCAACTCGATTGTGAATGGCAGTAGGCAAGTGAGCCTGCCGTTATCATCACAAATCTGTAACAAGCACTTTACATTGGAAACACCGTATTAGGAACCTCCCCATGCTGTTCCTCGGAGACATGCCATTTTAAAATAATCTTATTTACTGCATGTACAGTATTTGCTTCGATATTCGATTACAATATAGAATACCGAAGCGAAGCACGGGTACATTTGTTAGTGTATTAATATTTTGTGAGCAGTCTGAGGGGCCCTTTAAAGGGCATCACAGGCCTTACCGTTACGCCCCTGTCCCAGGTACGTTCTCCTCGTTAACAATTGAAACTACGCCTGTAATAGTTTCGGGTATCCATAGTGGAGATGGCTGAAAAATAACGTAGCAGTTACTTCGTCACAGTTACATGCCTGTTACAAATGTAACGAGGACAAAAATAACAGGTTACCGAGTAACGACGACAGAATAACGTAGTAGTGAAAACAGTAACTGGGAAGTGGGAACTGTCACTATAGCAGCAGCTTACAGACATAGCTAGTACGCATTTCTTCCAAGTGCGAGCGCTTTCGTAGGAGATTGCTAAGTCAAATACACTATAGTGTATAATATAATCTTATAGTGTATTCGTTTAAGTTGCTGCTGTCATCCGGTAACTAAAGTGTAAAATATTATGACATATTAAGCTGCTCAGGGGTAATCGTTGACTCAGTCATCGCGCAGGGCTACCCACATTATAGTATTATTATAAGTTCACCCCTATAATTTTTCTTGCACCATAAATAAATGTGAATGCTACCTTTCCATATTGATATTAAGACAACATATTTTAGGTAACATAACATTACTTCATTTTACTTCATCGATCCTCTTGTACCGGTTTGTGTCGAGGTTTAGCTAAACAGATCATCAGGTTTTCTTGTCTTCTATCCTTGATTGGGGCATTGTCAAGCTCACTCCTCTAGATTTCAGAAAAGATGCTATGTTGTCTTCTCATTTCATCCGCTGTCTGCCTCTCGTTAACTTTATAGCAAAAAGGAATGCGTGTTTTGTTGCACCGACTTTCAACAATGTAGTGATGCGTGCGCGCATGTGCGAGTGAATTACTGGGACATGGTTGAAGCTGTGACCAGGCTGTGACCAAGAAAAGGTGAGTAACGGTGGACGTTATTTTTAACTGTTACTTTTCACAGTTACTTTATTGTAGCAGTGACTGATGTAGTAGTTACTCCAAAATAACCGTTTGTTACAGCTCTAATCTATAGGGTTTGTGCCTATGTGCGAGGTGAATTATGTTTTGATTATAAGAAACATTACGTCTGATGAAATATTAAATGCGAGGATCATACAATACCACGCGCTCATTCTTGTTTTGAGCAACTATACGTACTCCGAGAATACAAGCACATTCGATTGAAATGTCAAGTTGCCGAAGCCTTAAAACAGTCAATCTCGTATTCACTTTACGGCTGGGATCAAGTCAACTGAATAAGAGGTCTCATTGTAAATGCCGATACTTGCTTAAGTAGTAATATTAGATAATTGTATCCTTGAAGATCAGACGGAAACAACTAATTACTGGGGAATAGAATCGAAGACTACCTCACACAAGCTGTCAAGTCTTTGAGACTGAAGTACTCAACTTCTGAATTGGTGAAAGCAGTAAGTCAATTCACACAATAATGCCTAATTAATGCAAGTTCAAAGAGAATGCCATGGCCTATGGCGTCAATTAGTCCTCCTCAAGGCGCTCACAATCAATGATGTGAATTGTGTGCTTATTTCACTAAGAACAAATGGAAACAATATCGAAATGAAATGGCACACAGGTTGGAGCAAATGTACTCTTGCGCAGAGGAAAACTGGCTTGTGTTTACGTGGCGATTTAAGTTAGTAATGAGATGTCAAGCCTATCCAACCATTCCAGTGTCAACTTCCTTCGCCCTTTCATATGCTTCTAGCAATATGATTGAAAATTACTTACGTCCTCCCTAACGGCGAGCACTTCTCATCCCCGTCCCTCTACAATGTTGAGTCACAAATCATAAGACTTTGGGATAACTCATCTTACCGTTGGTCCAATCATAGCATGTTTCAGAGAAGCTTTTTTGTGACCAAACATCGTTCATTAGTTTAGTTTAATTTTACGGTTTTAGTTCAAATCAATCATAGAGGGAACTAACAAGGGTTGGGTGGTGGTGGTGGTGGTGGTGGTGGTGGTGGTGGTGATTATTGTTATAAGAGGAAGTATAATTTGACAACCCTCCTCTATTAACTCTAATCAGAGGGAAAAGAATAGAAGGGGCCCGACACTTCGAAAACTGAAGGTATCAGGCAAAGAAAGATAAGGGCCACGATGGGAGTGAAAAGGAAAGACGCCCTACGCATCAGAAACCTAATACCGTCCGGGTCGGAAAAAACAAGAGTACACCAAAGATCACATAATATAGATGGAAGTGAGAAGCTTGACACATGAAAGTGGAAGCAATGCCCCATGGTCGCCAACCCGATCTTCCAAGTTAAGAGCCGGATCCTCTTACCCATTCAACTATGGTGACGAAGGCAGTTGTGCCAGACCTGTAGCTTAGAACCTCTCCAAAATAACAAATATGCCGTCGGCCAGCATATCGCAATGGATAAGAACAGCTGACGCGAAATCGGATGGTTGTGGGCTCGGGTTCCACTGATGTCTGGTTGGCCAGTTGTTGCCCTGTACGTAACATCTCTTCGATGTGTACTATATGAAGTGAACGCGACCTAATACCTAGAACGTTTATTGTAATTTTTGGGAATGGATCAGATCTGTTATGTGCAAGTGTATCGGCTCACAAAGCCAGTTCATGGACAAGGTGATTCAAAATAACACGCGCAACGATTCGTACCCTATATTGTAAAGGACGGCAAAATTGCCATTTTTCAACTGGGGACCAACATTTGGAAATGCGTGATTTGGGAACTGTGAGGCGTCAAAATTGACAACGCTTTGCATATGGTGATGGCTGCATTTTGTCAAGAAACCCCCCACGAACGCAATAAGATCATAATAATAAAAATGTTGTTGGCTTTACCACCCACTAACAACTTTTACGGTTTTTGGAGATGCCGAGTGCCGGAATCATGTCCCACAGGAGTTCTCTTACGTGCCAGAAAATCTACCGACACGTGGCTGACGTATTTGAACACCTTCAAATACCACCGGACTGAGCCAGGATCGAACCTGCCAAGCAGAGCTCAGAAGATGAGCGCCTCAACCGTCTGAGCCACTCAGCCCAGCAAATTGTGCTTCAAATTTAAAAAGGGATTCGATTGCTAAACTGTACATTGATTGCAGAGCCTTCATGGATGGTGCAGAGGCCGTCCCACATGGTAAAAGGCGCGTCTTGTAAGCCCAAAAACGTATCCATACTTCTATGCTTTCCCGCGTACGGTAGCGGAGAATATAGGCCTACATATACATATATTTTTTATGATCTATGTAGAAGAGTTTGATGCGATGATGGAAATAGATTGCTTGAGAAGTTTTTAAGTTTTAAGTTTTAAGAAAATTATGCAAAAATCAAAGAGTGTTAAATGTGCGGCGTTCTTGTAGTCGAAACCACCCGAGCTGAGTGTACGATGGTGTGTCATGGTCAGCGTAACGAGGCTCAGTCATACATCTCACACAATGTTTCTTCCCAAATGACGTCACTTTAGTCTAGGAATTACAAACTTCCATATTATACTCGCCGCATCTCTCTTCGAACTCCACGATATACGTAGAATTGCAAGTTTGCAGCACAGTCTATCATTAAGCGGCTTACTACAGTTGCAAATCATTGCCTTCTTATTTATTTATTTATTTATTTATTTATTTATTTATTTATTTATTTATTTATTTATTTATTTATTTATTGAGGATCGTTTCAAGCTCCAATGGGTTAGGATTACACATCATCTTTCATTGTTGATCTTCTTTCTTCTTACGCCAATACTTCTTTATTCTCTGGCTCGCTTTCCCTCGTTCCTCATCCGATGATGATGATGATGACGCTTGTTGTTTTAAGGGGCCTAACATCGAAGGTCATCGGCCCCTGTTCCTCATCCGAGAACACCCTTCTTGTCCTCCTGGGTTTCTCTACGAACAGATCCATCTCCTCCGCAATTTTCCTTCTGAACACTGTTCTGTTTTTAATATCTTCCTCGTCAATGCCACATTTTTTACGATCCTGATGAAATGAAATGGTGTATGATTTTTAGTGCCGGGAGTGTTCTAGGACATGTTCGGTTCTCCAGGTGCAGATATTTCGATTTGACTCCCATAGGCGACCTGCGCGTCACGATGAGTATGAAATTATGATGAACACAAAAACATACACCCAGCCCCCGTGCCAGCGAAATTAACCAATGATGGTTAAAATTCCCGACCCTGCCGGGAATCGAACCCGGGACCCCTGTGACCAAAGGTCAGCACGCTAACCATTTAGCCAAGGAGCCGGAACAAGATCCTGATGAACTTCTTTCACTCATGGTACTTGGGTCTCTCTTCTAACCTGGAAGATGATGATCTTAATTGCTAGGCTTTCCAGTCCCATTCTTCTCAGGTGTCCATAGAAAGTCCGTCCCCTTTCACTTATCGAGTTTGAAATGTTCTCGCGTTTTTCATACAGCTCTTGATTTGATCTCAAATGGAAGGTAGACTCATTTCCTGTTGCTTTCTTTTGTCCCAGAATTGTCCTCAGAAATTTACGCTCTTTCTTTTCTATTTCGGCAGTCCCCGTTCCGGCAATTGTCTCTGTCGCATAGAGGCATTCCGGTTTCACCACGGTATTATAGTGGCTGATTTGGCTTGATAGGAGAGGGATTTGGACTTACAAGTTTCCTGGTACTGAATTCAACCTCCATATTCTTTGCTCTATCTTCGATATTGTTAGGAGTCAGAATCTCCCCTGGATATTTGAATTTGTGGACTCCTGTATCACCATACTTGGTCTTCATTGTCTATATCGGTTCTTTGTGATGTATGACCATGTACTTAGTTTTCTCAAAGGATATTTGCCGTCCTGCCTTTTATGCTGTTTCTTGCAAACCCTCTGTCTGTGTAGTGGCAGTCTATAAATTTTTCTAGTGGTTTAATACCGCACAAAACTTCGGCGATGGAAAGATGGAAAAGGGTAAGAACTGGGAAGGTAGCGGCCGTTGCCTTATTTAAGTACAACCCCAACATTTGCTTGTCGTGAAAATGGAAAAACAAGGAAACCATCTTTAGGACTGTCGATGGTAGGATTCGAACCCAACATCTCCCGAATGCAAGCTCACAGCTACGCGACCCTAACCACACGAACAACTCGCTCGGTATTATTATTATTATTATTATTAAATACATATTCTCTCTGGGAAGGAAACCGAGTTTCAAACGATTATTCGATGAAATTCTTGAATGTGTCGTAAATTTCAAAACTTCGCCTTCTGGTTTGAAAATCTTTATCCTCCAGGGCCTTTCACGAACTGTGCCTAAAATCTACTTCATTTATTCTCGATGGACTGGAGAACCCAATGCAGCAGAGGAGCAGTAGGAGGAAGGAGTAATCAAAGAAAGATACAACAGAAAAACATGCTGAATAGAAGAAGGGCGATAATTTCTTGGCGCAGTAAAGTTAAGCCATTCTGAACGTAATGTGCCGTCCTCCAGGTTATTCAGAGATAAAAAGTTTAATATCGTTGCCGAGAGAATGTTCTATAAAAGTTTGTGCTTGTTTCATGCAAGCCAGAAGATGATATACCCCGTAATAAATGACAGTAGCAGGTATGAGTGTTACAGGCATTCCTTAATGAGGCATTAATTATAGTCCCCGAGATTCCTTTTATGTTTCCACTGTCGGTGACAAAACGAACAGGTTTTACTGCAGTAGATGTACAAGTACATAGCTGATGTTTTACACTTGACTTAGCGAGCGTATCTTTGTTCACAATGTAGAGTGATATGAATTACTAATACATCTCTTAGGACGGAAGGATTAGAATTAAATTCTAAGCCACATATCAAAATATATATATGTGTTATTTTTGTCACTGTTACTGTTATTGTTGCCTCATACGTGTGCGTTTGGGATATTGCGGTTAATAATAATAATAATAATAATAATAATAATAATAATAATAATAATAATAATAATAATAATAATAATAATAATAATAATAATAGTAATAATAATATGGCGTAGTTATGTGACGACCCCATCGCCCAGTGGGAAATAACTGCAATCAGCAATCCAAGCGTTGGCGAGTAAACCATAACCTTTTGGGTTAGGAGAAAATGCCTACCCACAGCCACGAACATCTCGAGGCACTTCTCGATCTCAACAATCGAGTTGTATTTTCGTGATATTTCCCAGAAGAAGACCACTAGTTGTATTTTCAACTTGTAACCCTGGCATGATGGAATACACGCCACCAATGAAACTATCCCAGGGCCCGGACGCACGTCCGGTTTTCCCGATCGTCGGTTTCTGGGGGATCGGGAACATCATGCTTCAGAGAAGGATCCGATCTTCTCAAAATCCCTCTCTCTAACAAAGGAACTTCCTTGGTACTATTAACATCAACACCCTGATAAAAACTGGAAAGCTTAAACAACTGACTGACCCCCTGGACAAATTTGATAATAAATTCCTAGCGATTCGAGAAACCAGATTACAAGATGATAACCATTTTGACTCTGAAAACTTTAGGATATTTAAGGGTAAACCAGCCATAAATATCGAAGGGAATTGGGACGGCCTTTGCAGTAAGGAAAACCATCTTAGATTCAGTTATCGACTTTACATAACCATCTGAAAGAATCTCAGTGCTTACAGTGAAATCGAGCAACAAAGCATACGCCTTGATAAATGCCCATGCCCCCAATAACATATACTATAAGAAAAATCCATAGAAATTAGGTGACTACTTGAAGAAACTACTAGTAAGAATCCTAAGCATCACGTTAAAATCTTATTAGGAGATTTCATTGCGCAGGTTGGCAGAGAAAAGAAACAGATCAAACGTAGGATTTCATCCTGCATTTCGGCGGACCAATAAGAATGGAGAACGTCTAATAAGCTGTTGTACATCATTCACGCTGATACTCATGTCCACGCACTTTATGAAACATTTACATAAGAAGAAAACTTGGAGATCACCTAACTCATTACTAGGGGAATTCCAGATTGGTCATGTTGCTGTTTCCATAAAAAACATGCTTGAGAATAAGAATGTTGTCGATTTGGATCACTACCTTACACAACACATTACAGTCATCAGCAATGAAATTCGGACGTCCACACAGGAAACGTAAACACAGAAGGTGGAGCACAACCTGTGATGAAGCCATCAACGATAGAATCAAAGCATGGAATCAATGCAATGGATACCGAACAGTCGACAGATGGGAGAATTTCCTGAAGACTCAAAAACTGACCTCAAAAACAATCTGCTGCGAAAAAAGTACATACAAGAGAAACAGATTCGCAGAGATAGAATAGGATATAGAATACTCAGAATGTTTACAAGACATTCCGTGAGGACTTATCAGGGTACAAACCACCAACATTAAGTTTTCGCCGACCCAACGGACCACTAGAGACCAACAGTAAAGAAAAATGCACGATAATGGCTCACTGTTTCCAGAATCTACTGAATTGCGATCCACCAATTCAAAGACTACAGTTTGAAACACCTCCACCAAACCCAGACTCACAGCCCCCAACAACTCAAGACATAAACGAGGTAATCCAATCGCTCAAAAATAATAAAGACCCTGGGAACGATGGCATAACTGCAGAGATGTTGCAAATAGGAGGAGATGACTTCATCAGAAGAATTCATACACTCTGAACAGAAATATGGGAGACCGTGTTGATTTCGAAGGTCTAGAAGAATGACATTATCCATCCGTTACATAAGAAGGGCGATCGAGCGGACCCCAACAACTACAGAGGCATATTCCTCTTACCAGTTATATACAAGGTTCTATTTAATGTGCTATTAAACAGAGTTGAAGAGCAAACAGATCATTTGACTGGTGAATGTTGTAACAGGAAACGCCCGTACTTTAAGCTTGAGGAGCATGAGATGGTACGCAGGGCGTGTAAGGCACATTAAATTGGAGTGGGTAGAGAGAGTGAGAGGATTTGCTTTGAATGAAGTTTTGAATACTTTTTAAACTCTTTGTTTTATTGTGTAAAGTCAAGTTCATATCACCTCAGTACAGTAGAAGATGGATTGGGCGTGACCTATCTACACCCTGCGGCTGGCGATGTCCTGCATTGCTCTCATACACATCTCGTTCCTACCATAGAACAGGTCTCGGCACCATGGAACCACGTGTACTCCAAAGAGGGAAGCTCTTGATGTTCTTGAAGTTAGAAATTCTTGAAGTTCTCGAAGATCTTGAAGGTCTAGGAGTTTGGTTCGCCGAGATCACTCACTCGGAAGGGTAGCGCTAAGAAACGCATTTAAGCCCTTGGACATATTAGACGTATTAGTCTGAGGTGTAATTTCTGAACTCGCTTTAATCATTCCCATAAAAGGATCAGAAAATAAATGCAAAAATGCCGTGCCGAATGTCAATAAATCAAAAATAAATGTTTCTTTAAGGCAAATAATCTGGTCAGTTGAGAAAACAAAGAAATTAACTTTCATGCGGCCGAATGTCAATATAGTCGAATCCGCATTCATCTCAACATAAATTACACTTGGCACAGATTATGTATGTTCACGCGAAATAAATAGCTCACTTGTGCTTTCAAATGTTTTTGAAGAAGATAACACAAATACTTGTAGACTTCTACTGCTTCATGATTACATCGCAAGAATTTACAAAGTCTATTCTACACTGCTATGACACCATGAATGGTAATTACTTTACTTTCGTAGAAGAAGTTAAATGCTTTGCGTGTGAAATTAGTTCCGTTCACACGCACTGTTATACGACAAGAATGTAGCACTGTTACACTATTAATGTAGGAGTGAAATTAGTCCCATTTACTCACACTGTCATGATTCTGTTCAAACACAAACAATTAACACTGGTAAGACTTTAAAATAATTTAATAAGTTCCGTTTACTAATAGTCCTGCGTTTATTTAAAGATACTCTGAAATTATAATTTAATTCACACATAAAATATTAATGTTTTCCTAACATTCAAATTCCACTTGTAAAATACAAGTCCTCACGCACTGTTCAAAATTCTAAGTTCGCTATCTGCAGTAATATTTCAATCACTTTGAGATATTTAAAGTATCGCACTTCTCGATTCTACGACTAAGTTCGCAAGGTTATTGAAATGTTTCAAAGTTCTTCTCACCGTAACTTAGCAGAGTTGAGATCGTAGACTTCGATTTCGTATTTTCACAACGCAGCACCAACTTCTATCAGCCAACCGTCCTGGTTTGACTATGGGACATGACTGTGTCATGCCGAATTCTCGCTTCTCTTTTATACCAAAGTCGCAGAGATTGAAGCTGTGTCATTTCTCTCAATATCTTCCTTAATCCGAGGTAGATATTATTGAAACTTGGTGGTATTGGAGATGTTAAAATGGAGTGTGCGGTGATGTTATTCTTATGTTCGTATCATAATTCATTCATGAGTTATTTATGGTAGAATGTTTGGAAGGTTCTACGGATGACGCAACTTAGCCTTAGCGAGTTGGAGCTGGTTCCTGCGTCACTCGCCCCACGTAACTCACAACAGGTTCGCTGCAGCCGGCTGCTCTGTTGGCGCGGCGCACGTACTTTAAGTTTCAAATACTTGAACAGTGAAGCTGGACCAGCGTTTCTGGTACAATACCAAGCAGGATTCAGAAAAGGTAGATCGTGTTCTGAGAAAATTTGGAGTCTGAAGAGGATATTAAAGACACGCCGCAGTATCACCACATGTGTCACCTTTGTGGACTTTAAGAAGGCGTATGATTCTATCCACAGACAAACTGTTGTTGACACCCTACGAGAGCTAAGTGTGGACAAGAAGACCACAGAATTAATCTGCCAGACTCATAGACACAACATCTCAAGTGAACTTTCTAGGTAAACAATCAGAGACTTTTGAAGTGCATACAGGAGTTCGGCAACGAGACGGTCTCTACCCGAATATTTTTAACTTATCGTTAGTGTTAGACAAAGTCATCAGGAAATGGTGGAAAGAAATCAAAGGTATAAACATTGGTACTCGAAAACAAAGAATTAACGTGAAGTGCCTAGCTTTTTCTGATGCTCTAGCTACGTTTACCGAGACTAGTGAAGAAACCAGGTGTGCCATAGAGAAGTTACATGAGATAGCATCAAAGACAAGCCTCCAAATATCGTATGAGAAGACTCAAATCATGGTTAATATGCTCCAGAATATCCAAAGATTCACACTACAAACAAATTATGGAATAATAACACAGGTCTCTTCCTTCATATATCTAGGAGAAATTATTGTAACATCCGGATTGGTCAGGAAAGCTAATTTAGAAAGAGCCACCAAATTCTTGAAACTATACAGAATAACATGTAATCACAATAATAAAAGAGTGTTGTCATGAAACTCAAAACTTCGGCATTACAAGACTGTTGTTCTTCCCGAAGCTCTGCATGCCTCAGAAACCACATCTCTAGGAAACCACTCTAAAATTTATGAAATTGAAAAACAGGAACGAAGAATTCTTAGGAAAATATATGGCCCCGATCATGTAAATGGTATATGGATACAAAAATTGTGCAGATTTGTACAGAGCAATCGAAAAATTCACCGATACCGTACGCAGGAGACGATTGAAATTTTATGTCCACATCTGTAGAATGGACGATACTAGATATGCATAAAAATTGTTTTGTATAATCAATTCTTCATTTTGCTAGTTGCTTTAGGTCGCACCGGCAAAAATAGGTCTTATGGTGACGATGGGAGAGGAAAGGCCTATGAATGGGAAGGAAGCGGCCGTGGCCTTAATTAAGGTACAGCCCCATCATTTGCCTGGTGTGAAAATGGGAAACCACGGAAAAGCATCTTCATGGCTGCCGACAGTTGGGTTCGAACCCACTATCTCCCGGATGCGAGCTCACCGCTGTGCGCTCCTAACCACACGGCCAATTCGCCCGGTTATAATTAATTCTAAAAGGTCAAAATCTGCTGGTTAGAGCAAATAAAGCAGGACTTAAGAGAAAGAAGGTACCATCAGGGATCACCAGGCTTTTGGAACTCTGATTGCAAAGCACACGTTCACGGAAAAGGCTGAAAGAACCACAGGCAAACAATGGACGGAAGAACGCAAAAAACAGCATAGCGGGTTCATGAAGAGATTTTGGGAGGAGAAGAAGAAAGGAAAACCATCATCAAGCTAACAGGTTCCAACGCGCTCTGTAAACGCGCAAAACGAAGGAATAATAATAATAATAATAATAATAATAATAATAATAATAATAATAATAATAATAATAATAATAATAATAATAATAATAATAATAATAAACAGAGAAAGTCCTTGTAATTTGGACCACTTAATTTTAAACGTCCATAACTCTACTGACCGTAATGAAAATTTCTCAAATTTTATATACGATGGTTAGTACACTGTACCAAATGATTTGGTGAAATTAAATGTTAATATTATGTGTAGTATTTGTTTATAAGTAATATTTGTCCTAACCTTTGTTATCTTGTAATCTGGACCGATAGCGTGTAACTTGGAACAGGTGATTGTGTAATCTGCACTTGTAAATATAAACACTTATAAGTTGTTTAATTTATTTATTATAAAATACTGAACAATAAAATACGACGCTATGAATTGTGGTCGTCACTTCTGGTGTGTAAGACAAGGATAAAATAGTTCATTCTGAATTTTGGCGCAGTTATCATGAGCCCAGTTTTTGCAACGATTGCACGGAATCCAACTGTCATCATAATACTTGGCACATACAATGCCGCCTGATAGCTCCTCAATTGTAATCACGTAGGCTAAGCGGACCTCGAACCAGCGCTCAGATTCCGGTAAAAATCCATGATCGGCAATCGAACCCGAGGCCTCCTTGTAAGAGGTAGGCACGCTACGCCTACACCCTGGGGCCGACCTCGAATTATAATACAATTTCTTTTAGAATCACCAGTAAAACTACGGAGAATCGCAATTATTTCAATTGTTTCAACGGCCCAAATTACACACTCTCGTGCAGTCTAAATTGCATGATATGCAGAGATCTCATTAAAAATTAAATAATATGCAAAATATTTAAAATTTCTGAATGAAACAATGTTAAAACTTATTTAGACACTTTGTCAGTACTTGTAAAAGCTGAACACCCTCTTAACCTAACCTAACCCCATGGCACTAGAGCCCTGAAGGCCCTTGGCCTACCAAGTGACCGTTGCTCAGCCCAAAGGTCCGCAGCTTATGAGGTGTCGTGTGGTCAGCAAGACGAATCCTCTCGGCTGTTATTCTAGGCCTCCGAGACTGGGGCCGCTATCTCACCGTCAGATAGCTCCTCAGTTGTAATCACGTAGGCTGAGTGGACCTCGAACCAGCCCTCAGATGCAGGTAAAAATCTCTGACACGGCCGGGAATCGAACCCAGGGCCTCCTGTTAAGAGGCAGGCACGCTACTCCTACACCACGGGATCGGCTAAACACCCCCTTGGATGAAATAAATAGTTCACAGTATCCTTACTTGTCAGCGTATAATCTTAGAAGGAATGTGAGTATTGAGATGGTTTTCCTCTTCTCCCTTCAACCGTAAGCCCATTAGCAAAGCAACTTCGAGCAGGAAAGCTACCCTCGGCTGTTTTCCTGACCTTGCTCCAGACAGGGGTTGGCCAAAATTTTAAATACCAAAAATATTATCGTTTCAAATTACACGCTAATCCAAATTAGACGGACTTCCCCCAATACACACGTTATTATTTGAGAAACAACACGTGTACATATACGGACAAAATTAGTCATCATCATCATCATCATCTGTTTACCCTCCAGGTTCAGTTTTTCCCTCGGACTTAGCGAGGGATCCCACCTCTACCGCCTCAAGGGCAGTGTCCTGGAGCTTCAGACTCTTGGTCGGGGGATCCAACTGGGGAGTATGACCAGTACCTCGCCCAGGCGGCCTCACCTGCTATGCTGAACAGGGGCCTTGTGGAGGGATGGGAAGATTGGAAGGGATAGGCAAGGAAGAGGGAAGGAAGCGGCCGTGGCCTTAAGTTAGGTACCATCCCGGCATTCGCCTGGAGGAGAAGTGGGAAACCACGGAAAACCACTTCGAGGATGGCTGAGGTGGGAATCGAACCCACCTCTACCCAGTTGACCTCCCGAGGCTGAGTGGACCCCGTTCCAGCCCTCGTACCACTTTTCAAATTTCGTGGCAGAGCCGGGAATCGAACCCGGGCTTCCGGGGGTGGCAGCTAATCACGCTAACCACTACACCACAGAGGCGGACCAAAATTAGTTTAATATGTAAATAATTATAACATAATTTATAATTATATATTTTCATATTTTTCAGGATAAAAACATATTTCCGCCTCATTGTAGCGGTATTACTGAGCTCTTAAAAACCTAGTTTATATGAGAAATGTTTAAATGTTCTTGCACCAAATATGTGAACTGGTGGTGCCGTAGAAGAGCTCATCATGTATAGAGTTTACGGAAGTATACCTTTACATAAGAAGAAAAGGGATATAAACAACTAGAGAGTGCTTTTTTTCTTGCTAGTTGCTTTACGTCGCATCGACACAGATAGGTCTTATGGTGACGATGGAACAGGAAAGGGCTAGGTGGTGCGAAAATGGGAAACCACGGAAAACCAGCTTCAGGGCTGCCGACAGTGGTGTTCGAACTCACTATCTCCCGAATACTGGATACTTGCCGCACTTAAGGGACTGCAGCTATAGAGCAAAACAACTAGAGAAATATTGACAGCATGTTAAGTCATACATTACGGCTGTCTACATGTAATGTTCCATCATTTTCACCCACTATTAGAGAATGCCTTGAATGTCATTTGCCTATCAATGTGAAAAAAGTTAAATGAACCATAAGCCGTATTTAGCGCGCTACCCTATAGCTCACATAATATTCTTCTTCTTCTTCTTCTTCTTCTTCTTCTTATTATTATTATTATTATTATATACTCAGATGTGGCCTTGTTGATTCTCCTAAACTGACACTCTTAGATGAAAATCAGAGAGACAACATTTAATTCATTAGTGAAATAATTAATTATGATTTACGACAAATAACTGAGTTAGTACACAAATAAAACGGATGATACAGTAGTCACTAAGTCGGAGTGAGGAATTTTCATGGTAAACAAGGACATCGTATTACGTACAGATGGAGAGCTTAGCGCCAGTTGGTGCCTTTTTCCATTTTCTAAATGCTATTTGTTCGGGGAGCCGACCTAGACAGATCTTTTGCCCATATTTGCAGCATATTTGAGGAACCTGCGTGTATTTTGTAAATGGCGGAAGTGTAAAGTGTTGAATGTGAGGAAAGGAACGTTACGGACGACACAAACACCCAGTCTCCAGGCCAGGGATGTTAATCATTTACAATTAAAAAACCCTGACCCGGCCGGGAATCGAACCCGAGGTCGCCGGGTGACGAGCGGGCGCGTTGCCCCCCACACCGCGGGGCTGGACGAGTTAGAACTTTAATAGCACTCTATCACATTATGGAGGGTACATCAAATACGTACCACAACAGTTATATTTCGTTCAGTTTTTCCGTGGGTTTTTAACCTATTTGATAAGGACCTAACGAGATGAATTAAACTGTTTCGTTGACTTCATTGTCCCTTATATATCTGTCGACGACATTTAAAATCCTTGTGCGAGGAGATTTTGTATTCAATTTATATTACTATAAATTCGTTGCATTCTTCGTTTGCGTACCCTAATATTTTGCATACATTGTTTTATTACGATAATTGTTGACACTCCGAAGAAAGCACGCAGTTATTGTTACTTTCTATCCCTACAGCTTACTTAAATCGGCAATGTCTAAAAATAATGTGTTCTGAACCTGTCAATGTAGTGTAGCTCAACATTTATCAGCTGAGCAGGGTGTTTACAAATATTGTTTACCCTCCAGGTTCGGCTTTTCCCTCGGACTCAGCGAGAGATCCCACCTCTACCGCCTAAAGGGCAGTGTCCTGGAGCTTCAGACTCTTGGTCGGGGGATACAACTGGGGAGAATGACCAGTACCTCGCCCAGGTGGCCTCACCTGCTATGCTGAACAGGGGCCTTTTTGGAGGGATGGGAAGATTGGAAGGGATAGACAAGGAAGAGGGAAGGAAGCGGCCGTGGCCTTAAGTTAGGTACCATCCCGGCATTCGCCTGGAGGAGAAGTGGGAAACCACGGAAAACCACTTCGAGGATGGCTGAGGTGGGAATCGAATCCACCTCTACTCAGTTGATCTTCCGAGGCTGAGTGCACCCCTCTCCAGCCCTCGTACCACTTTTCAAATTTTCGTGGCAGAGCCGGGAATCGAACCCGGACCTCCGGGGGTGGCAGCTAATCACGTTAACCACTACACCGCAGAGGCGGACATGAAGAGGAATACCAATTTAATTTTAAAATTCAATTATGAACGTGAGTTGAAAACTCCGGTGGTGAAAATGAATAAATATAACTTATGCCGTGCATTGACGAGATTCGTGTTATTTATTACAGTAGGAAGCAGAGCTGATGGTGCATTAATGTGGCATCATCCACTGAGGTGCTCTACATATCGCAGAGAGAAACAGAATGTTAAGAATATATTACGATCTCTATCACATGCACAGTCGTTGATGTTAATTTCTACTTGGTTAGATGTCATACAGTAGGAAGATGTACGTTCCGTGAAATGTTTCAGTCTCGAAAAGAATGGCTGTAAGAAACACATCATGAATTTTGACGGTTGCTGGACAAATGCACGTAACATCGCCTTTCGTAAATCTGCACAATTTGTGTTGACTATGTTTCTATATTAAAACTATACGTTTTCTTACGGACTACTTGATTTTCAGAGTTCAGTCTGCAAGCTTCTCTGAATGAAGTAACTAAGCTCTTCTACAATCCTCCATTTTAACTAACTCCGTCTATAAATCACTCAAAATATAGTATAAGAGCAGTCTTTCTGATCTTCTTCTTATGGATAAGTTCATTATCCTACCCTTCTCCATTCGTCTTACATGACCGTAACAGTGAAGCCGATTAATGAAATTTTATCGAATTCATTTCTTTCATCTCCTCATTCCGAGTGCCTTCCTACCTTTTTTTCCCCATCTGTGTTTACTAGCATTCGTTGTCCTCACTTCCATGTCCGTTACGTGTAACTTATGAATACGATATTGTAAGCCGCACATCTTTCAATCCTGTACAACAAAGTCATTCTGAAAACAAACCGATTTAAAGAAGGAGCTGACTTCTACCTTCCAGTGAAATACGCCAGCCTCATGTCGTTAGATTTGCGGCCATGTAAAGGAACTCCTGGGAGACAAAGTATAGGATTCTTGTCTTCTCCGAAAAACCGTAGAAGTAGTTAGTTTTACGTAAAACCAATAACATTATTATATTTCTATCTTAAAAAATACCGTTAATGCAACTGTAAGCTCAGTGTATTACAACGGACACGGTGCTTGATTCAATTTTACTTAGCATGCTACAGTCCTGGTAGAATACACACTCTACCTACAACTGATTTTTCTTTTTCTGGTATGTCCGTCAGAAAAATTTATTATCTCCCTTTTATTGGCTAGGGGTTTAACGTCGCACTAACTAAACACATTCAAGGTTTCAGTGAAGGAAGGATGAAAAAGTGCTAGGATCGGGAAGGTAGCAGCAACGGCCTTAAGGTAGAGCCTCAGCGTTAGCCTGGTTTGAAAATGGGGAAACCATGGAATCGTTATCATCTGACATGTTCGGCTAGGACAGACACCTTTCATTTCAGATAATTTTATCATCTGAAAGAAGAGAAGCAATTCTTCTTCAAGTGCAATTTCACTCCACCGAATGTAGGCAGTCAATATGACCGATAGGCCGAACAATTCTCCAGTAGAGTGAATCCCTGACCGCTCTTTTGTATTCCTCAGCCAGGACATTTGTTTTCTACCACATCCTCTTCCGCCTACCATCTTGATTTTCAGTATTACTTGAAGCAGCTGATATTTTAGCTTCTAATTTTTAATGACAAACAAAACCTGAAATTCACTATTTGCTCCTGTAGGGCGTCTCTCCCGGTCCCTTTGTCAGTCCAGACTACTTTCAGCATTCTTAGACGACTCCACATTTGCAATGCTTGTAATTTTTCTACGGTGCTAACCTTCGATGTTCACGCCTCTACACCATGGAAAGAGAATCGGCTAGATAAAAATTCAAGCCATCCTTCGACGTAGTTTCGGGTGTAAGTTGCACTGTTGAAAAAGGATGAACAACTTACTGAACTGAGATGTGATCCTACAACGTCAAATTCAGTCAAAAGTATTGTGATGTAGTTTGATCATCAGTGAAAGAAAAATTATCTGCAATCTTGCAGAAATTTTGAATTACAATACTCCAAATTTCACATCGTATTTGTGTAAACAAGCTTCTTCATGTTCAATGTACATGCATACAAAACAAATGAATAGACTTTAGTTCGTCGAAATGGAACTTGCTGTTTGCCTGTGTAAGTTGCGGGTGTGAATAACAGTATTGTTCTTCAAGTGACAGGACCTAATGTTTCAAAATGAACTCCCATTGTCAACAGAATTACGGATTTAGAGAAATTTCACCATTTAACAGGGAGATTAAAAAAGACTATTTAACAGAGCTAACTTTAAAATCTGCTTTCTTATACTGTAGTTATAACAATACTGGTTCTCTTAATAATAGATGCTTTAAATTTAAAATTAAATGGAAAGGCGTTCTACAGAGCAGTGGGTCGGCCTTCGTCCGGAACAGCGCATGCATGCGGAAACTTTCGATCTCTAACCTCCCTCTCAATCTATTGTTAGCATGTAGTGTTCATTTTCTGTGTACTAACCTTGTTATAGCGACGGTGAAAGTGACGATCATCTGCGGTCATTCATTCCAGACACCTTTTGATAAAATTACAATTCACACACATGAGTTATTCGATAATGTTCTTAATTTATAATGTAATATTCCCCTGCAGTTACTCATAGTGCGAGGGTTATTCCTATAAAAAATTGTTTAGAGTTTGTCACAGATAAATGTCACACAGAGTAAGATTGGTGCACGAAGGTGTCATAATTCTTTATAATCAATCCTGTCACCAAGAAAACAATTCTTATTTCATCTAAGGAATCATGGGCAGTACGGGCTGCAACAAAATCCTGTTGCCCGTTGTTTCTCCACTCATCTGACAATATTTGAAAAAAATTCAAAAAACGGTACCGGTACCTGTATGATTGTACCACGATGTCTGTGTCCATGTATTGCGAAATAAAAAAGGTGGACCCTATTAATTGCCTTGCATTTAGGGCACATTTTACGCCTACTTTTTCGTAATACAATGATGATGGTGGTGATTATTGTTTTAAGAGGAAGTACAACGAGGCAACCATCCTCTACATAATACGAGTAAGAGAAAAAATGGAAGGGGTCCGACACTTCGAGAAATGTTATCGGCCGAAAGAACGACAAGGGCTACGAAGGGGTGGAAATGGGCTCCCTAGGTCTCGAGTGCTCTAATACCGTCGGGGTCGGGAAAGATAGGGAGTTTACCAAGTGAGGTCGGACAGGATAGATGAAAGTGAGGAGCCTGACACAAGGAAGTAGAAGCACTGCCAGGATTCAGCTAAGAGGCGGGTGATCGCTAATCTACGCTTCCAAGTCAAGAGCCTATGGGGTCTCTTTTAGTCGCCTCTTACGACAGGCAGGGGGCACAGCGGACGCCATACAATGGAACTTCATTATTTAATCGGGGATTCTCTGTGCTCCAGTATCTGTTGTTCCGTAAAATCAACTGACCATGTAGTGCGCATAGCGAAATATGTTAATAATAATTATATCGGCCCCTAATGGTACGAAATGTGACGAAATGAAATGACAAATTAAAAACCCAAAATCCTACACTAACCACAATTCAAAACGTGAGGACGTACAATGGATGGATGGATGGATGGATGGATGGATGGATGGATGGATGGATGGATGGATGGATGGATGGATGGATGGATGGATGGATGGATGGATGGATGGATGGATGGATGGATGGATGGATGGATGGATGGATGGATGGATGGATGGATGGATGGATGGATGGATGGATGGATGGATGGATGGATGGATGGATGGATGGATGGATGGATGGATGGATGGATGGATGGATGGATGGATGGATGGATGGATGGATGGATGGATGGATGGATGGATGGATGGATGGATGGATGGATGGATGGATGGATGGATGGATGGATGGATGGATGGATGGATGGATGGATGGATGGATGGATGGATGGATGGATGGATGGATGGATGGATGGATGGATGGATGGATGGATGGATGGATGGATGGATGGATGGATGGATGGATGGATGGATGGATGGATGGATGGATGGATGGATGGATGGATGGATGGATGGATGGATGGATGGATGGATGGATGGATGGATGGATGGATGGATGGATGGATGGATGGATGGATGGATGGATGGATGGATGGATGGATGGATGGATGGATGGATGGATGGATGGATGGATGGATGGATGGATGGATGGATGGATGGATGGATGGATGGATGGATGGATGGATGGATGGATGGATGGATGGATGGATGGATGGATGGATGGATGGATGGATGGATGGATGGATGGATGGATGGATGGATGGATGGATGGATGGATGGATGGATGGATGGATGGATGGATGGATGGATGGATGGATGGATGGATGGATGGATGGATGGATGGATGGATGGATGGATGGATGGATGGATGGATGGATGGATGGATGGATGGATGGATGGATGGATGGATGGATGGATGGATGGATGGATGGATGGATGGATGGATGGATGGATGGATGGATGGATGGATGGATGGATGGATGGATGGATGGATGGATGGATGGATGGATGGATGGATGGATGGATGGATGGATGGATGGATGGATGGATGGATGGATGGATGGATGGATGGATGGATGGATGGATGGATGGATGGATGGATGGATGGATGGATGGATGGATGGATGGATGGATGGATGGATGGATGGATGGATGGATGGATGGATGGATGGATGGATGGATGGATGGATGGATGGATGGATGGATGGATGGATGGATGGATGGATGGATGGATGGATGGATGGATGGATGGATGGATGGATGGATGGATGGATGGATGGATGGATGGATGGATGGATGGATGGATGGATGGATGGATGGATGGATGGATGGATGGATGGATGGATGGATGGATGGATGGATGGATGGATGGATGGATGGATGGATGGATGGATGGATGGATGGATGGATGGATGGATGGATGGATGGATGGATGGATGGATGGATGGATGGATGGATGGATGGATGGATGGATGGATGGATGGATGGATGGATGGATGGATGGATGGATGGATGGATGGATGGATGGATGGATGGATGGATGGATGGATGGATGGATGGATGGATGGATGGATGGATGGATGGATGGATGGATGGATGGATGGATGGATGGATGGATGGATGGATGGATGGATGGATGGATGGATGGATGGATGGATGGATGGATGGATGGATGGATGGATGGATGGATGGATGGATGGATGGATGGATGGATGGATGGATGGATGGATGGATGGATGGATGGATGGATGGATGGATGGATGGATGGATGGATGGATGGATGGATGGATGGATGGATGGATGGATGGATGGATGGATGGATGGATGGATGGATGGATGGATGGATGGATGGATGGATGGATGGATGGATGGATGGATGGATGGATGGATGGATGGATGGATGGATGGATGGATGGATGGATGGATGGATGGATGGATGGATGGATGGATGGATGGATGGATGGATGGATGGATGGATGGATGGATGGATGGATGGATGGATGGATGGATGGATGGATGGATGGATGGATGGATGGATGGATGGATGGATGGATGGATGGATGGATGGATGGATGGATGGATGGATGGATGGATGGATGGATGGATGGATGGATGGATGGATGGATGGATGGATGGATGGATGGATGGATGGATGGATGGATGGATGGATGGATGGATGGATGGATGGATGGATGGATGGATGGATGGATGGATGGATGGATGGATGGATGGATGGATGGATGGATGGATGGATGGATGGATGGATGGATGGATGGATGGATGGATGGATGGATGGATGGATGGATGGATGGATGGATGGATGGATGGATGGATGGATGGATGGATGGATGGATGGATGGATGGATGGATGGATGGATGGATGGATGGATGGATGGATGGATGGATGGATGGATGGATGGATGGATGGATGGATGGATGGATGGATGGATGGATGGATGGATGGATGGATGGATGGATGGATGGATGGATGGATGGATGGATGGATGGATGGATGGATGGATGGATGGATGGATGGATGGATGGATGGATGGATGGATGGATGGATGGATGGATGGATGGATGGATGGATGGATGGATGGATGGATGGATGGATGGATGGATGGATGGATGGATGGATGGATGGATGGATGGATGGATGGATGGATGGATGGATGGATGGATGGATGGATGGATGGATGGATGGATGGATGGATGGATGGATGGATGGATGGATGGATGGATGGATGGATGGATGGATGGATGGATGGATGGATGGATGGATGGATGGATGGATGGATGGATGGATGGATGGATGGATGGATGGATGGATGGATGGATGGATGGATGGATGGATGGATGGATGGATGGATGGATGGATGGATGGATGGATGGATGGATGGATGGATGGATGGATGGATGGATGGATGGATGGATGGATGGATGGATGGATGGATGGATGGATGGATGGATGGATGGATGGATGGATGGATGGATGGATGGATGGATGGATGGATGGATGGATGGATGGATGGATGGATGGATGGATGGATGGATGGATGGATGGATGGATGGATGGATGGATGGATGGATGGATGGATGGATGGATGGATGGATGGATGGATGGATGG
This sequence comes from Anabrus simplex, assembly GCF_040414725.1. Lineage (NCBI taxonomy): Eukaryota > Metazoa > Arthropoda > Insecta > Orthoptera > Tettigoniidae > Anabrus > Anabrus simplex. The sequence goes on along the minus strand of NC_090271.1, from coordinate 78,502,377 downwards.
ATGGATGGATGGATGGATGGATGGATGGATGGATGGATGGATGGATGGATGGATGGATGGATGGATGGATGGATGGATGGATGGATGGATGGATGGATGGATGGATGGATGGATGGATGGATGGATGGATGGATGGATGGATGGATGGATGGATGGATGGATGGATGGATGGATGGATGGATGGATGGATGGATGGATGGATGGATGGATGGATGGATGGATGGATGGATGGATGGATGGATGGATGGATGGATGGATGGATGGATGGATGGATGGATGGATGGATGGATGGATGGATGGATGGATGGATGGATGGATGGATGGATGGATGGATGGATGGATGGATGGATGGATGGATGGATGGATGGATGGATGGATGGATGGATGGATGGATGGATGGATGGATGGATGGATGGATGGATGGATGGATGGATGGATGGATGGATGGATGGATGGATGGATGGATGGATGGATGGATGGATGGATGGATGGATGGATGGATGGATGGATGGATGGATGGATGGATGGATGGATGGATGGATGGATGGATGGATGGATGGATGGATGGATGGATGGATGGATGGATGGATGGATGGATGGATGGATGGATGGATGGATGGATGGATGGATGGATGGATGGATGGATGGATGGATGGATGGATGGATGGATGGATGGATGGATGGATGGATGGATGGATGGATGGATGGATGGATGGATGGATGGATGGATGGATGGATGGATGGATGGATGGATGGATGGATGGATGGATGGATGTGAATTTCAAACGATCAGTGGAACCGACCCACAGTGTCTCACATGCATACAAGCTGGCGAAGAACAATAGTATTACTAACCAAGGGACTGCCTCTATAGAACGATACTGAAATGATGATGCTTGTAGTCGAATGGAGTCAAAAATCCAAGTCATCGGCCTCTCATAATGGTACTTATCGCTAGAAAAGTAGAACAATGGTATTTGTCATGTTGCGGTACTAATCAAGGGCAGCAGACTCGCGGTATTCCACACATTATGGTACTACACAAAGGTAATGAAATTCGCACATGTATTACAGACCTAATGTTTTTCGCACATTGCGGCGCCACTGACAGGCAACGCAAAGCTATGGTGTTCATCACCTAAGTGTACTAACCACAGGGACTCCTACTATCCCGCCGTGGTGTTCCTCACATAGTTGGTACTAATCATAGACAAGGCAGAACCATGGGTTCCCTCATCCCATGGTGTCGCTCATATAGTGCTACTAATCACATGTACTGTAAAAGCCGTCGAGCCCTCGTCTGCTACTAATCACAAACCCATTTGGTACCCAACACAGTGGTACTAGGCGCAAGTAAAAGCGACCCATGGTGTTCCCCGCGTGGTGGTACTAATCACAAGTAGTTTCATGGTTCTAATTTGATCATCCCTTGGTCGCCCCTTTTAGTCACCTCTTACGACAGGCTGAGGATACCGTGGGCGAATTGTTCGCCTGCGTCCCCCCACCAAGGGGGTAGTGTGTTTGGTCCGCGAGAGGTATTTTATTTCCCTCAAGTCCGCCGGCAAGCCGGTTAGGACCTCCCCTATCCGCCACCCGGGACGCGCAACGTGGGAGTATCACCTCTCCCCTGATACGCCAGCGTATTAGGTTCGTGGAATTTCCAATATTTGGAAACATTGTATCAAAATGAAAAGAATGCACTTGTAATGTATGGACATATTTTATCCAACAAGGCTCTGTATCCAACGAAAGTAGAAGAACAAAATGTGATTCTAGCTATTGCTATTTTCAACGGAAATAATGCAGCACTTGTGTGTGAGTGTGTCTAAAGAAAATGACCGTTTTTCTGGATTTGAGGCTACCTGCCAGTTTCAACGAATAACTTGTTGAAGGTGGAAGACAGCTATTGTAAAAAGTACCGTACACTTGGTTTTAGAGAACCAATTAGAGCTTATACACCCTGCCAGTGTGATAGCGCAACTATGACGACGCAGGAATTTAAATTTGAGGAATTAGTGTTCTCCATCGAGATGAATGAGGAACCCATACACGATCCGAGACAGCTGAAGTCAATTGAAATGTATTTAAAACATGGGCAAAATGGATGCAATGTATACCAAACAACTACACAGACAAACGTGATCGGAGAACGTAAAGGACTTACAAAGCTTCATGTTCGCGGTAGTGTCAAGATGTTCGCAGCTTAGAAATGAAATGAAATTTCACAGCCTGTTCCAGTCATTCGACCGGGTCAGGAATGGAATGAATGAAGCCCTATCTAGCGGCGAGGATAAGAAATGTGCCGGCTGCCGAAGCCTGTCGATATCCTCTGGGACAATGATAAACGACTGACACATGAAATGAAATGTTAATTGAGAGCGTTGCTGGAATGAAAGATGACATGAAAAACCGGAATACCGGAGAAAATCCAGTCCTGCCTCCGCCTTGCCCAGGACAAATCTCACCTGGAGTGACCGTTATTCGAACCACGGTATCCAGCGGTGAGAGGCCGACGCACTGCCGCCTGAGCCACGGAGGCTTCGTCTTAGAAATATTTTGAAAAATTAAATTAAATTAAATGATACGAAATATAGAAATTAATAGCTTATTGACTGCAGAGTTATGTTTAATGTTTGGACTTAGACTGATATAGCTAATAATAATAATAATAATAATAATAATAATAATAATAATAATAATAATATGGGCTCATTTACCGTGTACATCAACTTTAATTAGACGCCATCTAGGCTGCCTGCGTGTCAATTTATCTTTGGCTCTTTATAGCAGAGCTTTTATTTCATTTTATCCGGTAAACACCACATGTGTCACCAGAGATGCTGTAATTGACATACCAACATAGTACGATATGGAGTTACGAATAGATTTCTTTCCGCCCTTCAGTAATCCGACTATTTCCGCAGGATTTGATCTTTCTAACCAGATTCTTATACTCTGCCACTGATATTCAGAGGGATATAATGATAAAGGGATAGTTAATGATAGTAATCATAATTAATAATAATAAGAATGAGTGTGAAATTTCTCTGTGGGGAAACATAATATGTCTTTCAATAGATGAAGCTCAAACTGGAAACGATTAGTTTATTTGTATCTAAGGAATCGTTTTCGAAAGACATCCGCATAGAATTTGGAATCGACAAGTGTAGGATACAGTGCATGAAATAACAGAAGATAAATAAATAAATAAATAAATAAATAAATAAATAAATAAATAAATAAATAAATAAATAAATAAATAAATAAATAAATAAATAAATAAATAAATAAATAACCAGTTCTCTAGAGTGTGTTGAGGTGAGGCCGCCTTCATGGAAAGAGTTTTCTCTATGTCTCACAATCATGACCATCCATCAGTTCCTCACATCACAGCCTGCACAATTACTGAGTAACATTACGTCACACAACTTGTATCGCTAATTTCAAATGACTCCCAGCTTTAAGACATATTTTTTTTTCAATAATAATAATAACCATAGTTTCATTGCTACCCTCTCCCGTTTTTATGGCTGAGCTGAGTGAGGGCGTAGGGAAGAAGGCCCTATGATCGACGATCAATCAATCAATCAATCAATCAATCAATCAATCAATCAATCAATCAATCAATCAATCAATCAATCAATCAATCAATCAATCAATCAATCAATCAATCAATCAATCAATCAATCAATCAATCAATCAATCAATCAATCAATCAATCAATCAATCAATCAATCAATCAATCAATCAATCAATCAATCAATCAATCAATCAATCAATCAATCAATCAATCAATCACTACTGGTCTGCATTTAGGACAGTCCCCCAGGTGGCAGATTCCCTATCTGTTGTTTTTCTAGCCTTTTTGTAAATGATTGAAAAGAAATTGGAAATCAATTGAACATCTCACTTGGTAAGTTATTCGAATCCCTAACTCCCCTTCCTATAAACGAATATTTGCCCCAATTTGTCCTCTTTAATTCCAACTTTAACTTCATATTGTGATCTTTCCTACTTTTAAAGACACCACTCAAACGTATTCGTCTACTAATGACATTCCACTCCATCTCTCCACTGACAGCTCAGAACATGCCACTTAGTCGAGTAGCTCGTCTCATTTCTCCCAAGTCTTCCCAGCCCAAACCCTGCAATAGTTTTGTAACGCTACTCTTTTGTCGGAAATCAGCCACAACAAATCGAGCTGCTTTTCTTTGGATTTTTTTCCAGTTCTTGAATCAAGTAATCATGGTGAGGGTCCCATACACAGGAACCATACTCTAGTTGGTGTCTTACCAGAGACTTATATATCCTCTCCTTTACATCCTTACTACAACCCCTAAATACCCTCATAACCATGTGCAGAGATCTCTACGCTTCATTTACAATCATATTTATGCGATTATCCCAACGAAGATCTTTCCTTATATTAAGACACAAATGAACTGTCATCCCATCAACGCAATAATTAAAACTAAGAGGACTTTGATGACTTGACGATTTTGATGACTTAGTTAGTACTCTGTACAGAGACAAAGTAAGTAGCAGAGAAATACTGGCGAGAATGGGGAGAAGTACTGGAATGTGGAGAATTGGAGATAACTAGATCCAAACTTTATTCGTGAGCCTGAGGATGAAGGAAATAAAAGTTATGATAAATGGAACAAATATCCAAACAATTTAGCCAATTTAGCCAATAAGGTGGTGGTTTGAAGGGTGAAATAAAAAGTCGAATAAATCAGCATAGTGGAACTGTAGGAAGGCGCCCGATATGCTGCGTGACAGAAAGGTACAAGCATGCACAGAAATGGTGCCATGATATAATCAATCAACACTGCCCCATTCCAGTACTAGGATGGAGGGACTGAGTGAAGGGGTAGTGTTGAAGGCCGCTCCAGTACCAAAAGGAGAGGAAGGAAGTGAAGTGGTAGTGCTGAAATCACAGGGGGTATATTGCTCTACATCTATCACTTTGCCCATTTCAGTCATAACAGCCTTGTAGTGGGCTGCCTACCTGCAGCAATAAATTAAGCGAGGAAGAGGGGGGAACACGCTTTGTTTATTCCGGGACACCATTTCTGTGCATGCGTGTACCAGAATAAAATATTTACATGATAGACAGAGTCGCTATGATGTACGGAGTGGGAACTTGACCATGACAAGGAAAACGGCTGAGAGGATGAGAACGCTGAGGTTTGCAGTTAGACATACAAGACTCGATAATGCAGGACATGAGGTAGTGAGAGGAAGGGTAAACGGCTTTAAATGATGCAAACAGGAAACAAGAGTACAGATCGGCTCAATAGACGACGTATGGAAAATATTCTTTAAAAAAAAATATGTACCTACGTGGACATTATTGTACAATGCATGACAGTCCTCATGGAAGAAGACAATTTAAATCAACAAGTACACGTAGCCAGACATGCTGAAAAATAACAATTACATTTTTTGTTTCGGCATTTATACGTTCATATAGCTTTTTAACTGACTTCATGCCACAGATTTTGCAGTTTTATGTCAATTCCAAACCGCAATGAAGCGAATTTTACTGTAATTTTGAAATTCCTTATGCACTGGTGAATGAAATAAATTTGAGCAGCCATTTAAACGACTCAGTAACTTCTGTGAGTGCTTGAAGGGTCATTAGAGCCCCGTAGTGCAGACCATACGAGAGCTAATTAACTTGCCACTGAATCTATACACAGTACCTCTCAAACTGAAGTACACTCAAATGCCGACTGACTGTATGAGATGTTTGAATCGCACAACCGTAAAGACAGGACATAAGCATCCAATCAAATAATCAACATACCTACACGATAAATTTGAGGAGCCCTAAATGTATTTGTAAAACTATATGCAGTTATGTAAATAATTGCTATGTTTTATGATATTAAGAGGAGTTGACACTATAAAAACAGAAAAGAAGGGAATTCTTAGATTTTCATCCCTCAAAATATTTTAACGGTAATTTGGTGTATTACTTGTAAAAAAATACCCTCGTTTCATATACAAATTTCTGACGTTTACCAAGTTACGTTAGAAAGTATTCCATGTTTATTTGCCTTTTTTAACCTCTACATTTCCTAATCCCAGAAGGCCGTCCCCTACGGTGTAGGAGTAGCGTGCCTCCCACTTACCCGGAGGCTTCGGGTTCGATTCCCGGCCAGGTCAGCGAATTTTACCTGCCTACGTGATTATAATTGAGGACATGTTCTATTGGTGAAAAATATCTAATTCCCTCCATGAGAATTTAGAATTTTCCATTTGGAATTGCTAGGCGGGCAATAATTCCATTGTTGAGATTTATCTCCCGTATGCAGTTATCAGACTGTACCTCTTATAAGGGCTTCTGATAAGTTCACCTGCATACACCCCAGCGTCAGTGGGTGGGGTGTGACACATCCCACTCTGATGAGTCTAGTGTCAGACCTAAGACGAAACGCTGGTTAATAGAGCAAACTCCTGGAAAGCCTTACATCTGATATGTATTTGACATTTTTGACATGCTCTGTGAAAAATATCTAATTCCCTCCATGGGAATTTAGAATTTTCCAATTGAGGAGCTCTCTGACGGTGAGACGGCAACCCCAGTTTAGAAATGCAAGAATAAATGCCCAGAGGATTCGTCGTGCCGACCACCCGACACCTCGTTATTTTCAGGCCTTCAGGCTGAAGCAGTGGTCGTTTGGTAGCCCATGTCCCTTCGAGGCCGCTGTTGCGCCATGGTGTTTAGTTTAGTTTCGGTTTATAGATATAGAAGGCCTTGTTTCCCACTAATTTATAGGGAAATTTTTATTATGTACACTGGTAGTATTGTCATAAAAATATTATTGCTTCGATTGCAGTACTTTGTTACCATTAAGTGCATCATTGCATGAGTGTTCTTAACGAAGTGCTTTGATTGTAACTTCTAGCGTCAAATAATTTTATTATGTTCTTCCTCTTCTTCTCCTTCCTCTTAGCCTTTTCCCAATAATTTGAAGTCAGTACTTCATATGAATTAGCAGAATGTTACTACAAGGTACTTTTCCTGATGTGCACCCAGCTTCAGAGACAGATGAATTAAACAGTTGTGGTTAAAGAGTCAAACCCACTGCTCTTTGAAACGAAGTCCACTACACTGACCATTCGTCCAAAGTGCCCAACTTCAATAAAATATGTATGTATGTTCGTATGTATGTATGTATGAATGTATGCATGTACACAGTTTAATCTCATTATGATGTCCACCTGCTAGTATCTAGGACAGCCTTTCTGTCTCCCAGGCTCCGGGTTCGATTCCTGGCCACAACATAATTTTTGGCTGGATCTGAGAACTCGTTCGAGGTCCACTCAGTCTACCTGATTACAACTGAGGAGCTAACTGACGGGGAGATGATGAGCGCGTTGCATGAAGGTAAGAATGACGGCCAAAAAGATTCTTCGTTTCGACCAAACGACACCTTTTAATTTGCAGGATTTCGGGTTGAAGAGCGGTCACTTTGTAGTCCAAGACCCTTGTGGGCTGTTGCGCCATGGGTTTTGGTTTGGCTAGTATCCAGAGTGCTGGTAGTGACTCGGTTATGTGCTGAGAGGTCTCCACAGGTATCTGGCGCCGTGCTGACTGCAGTGTGCATTGCGTAGGAGACAGACGGCGAACACGATGATCAAGGCGGTCCCACAGATATTCAAGCGAACTGAGATTGGGACTGTTCGGGGGAAAAGAAGAAACTAACAAGACTTGACCGTGCTCTTCAAACAACGTACGAACAATTCTAGCCGAGTGGCAAGGAGCACTGTCGTTCTTGCAGGAAGATCCCATCTTCCCTAGAAAAGACAATCATCGTTGAGAGGTAGACGCGATCTTTGAGAATGAATCCTGGATTCATAACCAGTTCGATAAGAGTGCCTTCCACTAGGATGACGGGACCTGGAGAATACCACGAGAATATTTCCCAGACCACAACACTGACCCCATCGATTTATGTTCGTCCAGCAATGGTTGCAGAGTGTTGTTTCTCCGACGTTTCGCGCCAGACACGCTGACATACATCCATTCTATGAAAACGTGACTCGTCGGAGGAAGCTATCGTTTGTCAGTCAGCATTAGCCCAGTCGCCATACTGCCGAACAAATGCCGGTAGTTTTTGTCAATGCCCATGTGTTAGTATGGATGCAGTCACCCTCTGTCTACAACTAAGCCCCATTCGCTGAAGGGTTCGCTAACGGTTACGGTAGGAACTTGCCTGGATGCCTCCTGGCTAATTTTTTCGGTGACCTGTTCCACTGCAGACTTTCAGTTAGCCTTCGCGGACTGTCGTATTCGACGTTCACCTCCGATATCAATGGCGCGTGAAGTCCCCCAGTTTCCACAACGGTTGTTCTCAGTGGCACCATTCTTCCACTCATGATACACCTTTACCAAAGAGGCAGGTAAACAGTTCACAAACGTTTCTGTTTCCGAAATTCCGCCCCCTTAGCTCAAGCCGATTATCATACCTTTTCCAACTTGGTTAAATCGCTTACCTTGCTCATGACAGCATGAACAGCAATGCCAACTGCTAGCCTGTCTGTTGCATTATATTCTCGCTTCATCAGCCCACGTCAAGGGCCATAGGTCATGGGCTACGCACAGATGGCACTTCTAGCAAATGGCCATAATATGAACCAGGGAGTAATGAATACAAGGAGTGTCCCTGGAGCTCTGAGAGTGAAGCCCAGTGACAGCGCGTATATAGGCGCGAGAACGCACGCTGTTTATTGACAGTCGAACCCATCACAGCTCACTGAAGTGAATACGGTGAACGCAGATTGTAATTTAGGGAATTTTCAGACGTGAACACTATACGACACCAAAACGTAAAAGAGATACTAATATTACGTTGGTGTTGTAGCTATTACAATGTCGTGTTGTGCGTAAGGTTGCACAAAAATATTCCTGGAATAAGATTTCACATCTAATATTCTTACTATGGCTTATTATATGTAGTACAGTATATTATATAACGTCCATTGTTATCGTGCTAGTAATTCGTAATCCCGGAAGCACCCTACATATTTCGTAAGAATACTTGAATTACACTTATTTACCATCTAGTCCGACTCGTTAGCTGAATGGTCAGCGTACTGGCCTTCAGTTCAGAGGGTCCCGGGTTCGATTCCCGGCCGGGTCGGGGATTTTAACCCTAATTGGTTAATCCAATGGCCCGGGGGCTGGGTGTTTGTGATGTCCTCAACATCCCTGCAACTCGCACACCACACATAACACTATCCTACACCACAATAACAAGCAGTTACCGACACACGGCAGACGCCGCCCACCCTCATCGGAGCGTCTGCCTTACAAGGGCTATACTCGGCTAGAAATAGCCACACGCAATTTATAAATTTTCATTTTTTATACCATCTGTGAAATATGCAACCCGTTGTGGGTAGTAGTGGTTGAAAAAACTCACGCTATCCTCTGCCTGTCGTAAAATGCTACTAAAAGGGGCTCAACGGGTTCTTAACTTCGGAGTATGGGTTGGCGACCACAAGATGCTTAGCTGAGTTCTGCATTGCTTCCACTTGTGTCAGGCTCCTCAGCCATGGAAGACAGAAAATATTCTGCAGCTTATGAACCAAGGACGCAAAGTGAAAAATGTATGTAAAGTCCAGTACCAAGAACTAAACAGGACAGTGAGGAGGAAGTGTAGGGAAACAAAAGAACTATGGCTCATGGAGAGATGCAGAGAAATAGAACTTATCCAAGAGAAACATGACATGTTTAATCTCCACAAGAAGATCAAGGAACTTGTAGGGAAATATCACAGGCCATGTAAAGCTATACTGAGGGATGCCAATGACACCATTTTTGGTAGGAGTCGAAGACAAGTTGAAGTGTTGGAAAGAATATGTCGAAAACATATTTAGCGATGTAAGGCCAGACAAGCCACCTCTTATTGGCGAAGGCAGCGAAGCAAGTCTAAATATAACCCAAGAGGAAGTACTGTACACAATCAAACTCCAGAAGAATGGAAAAGCTGTGGGTCCGGACAAGAATCATGCATAAACTCTCAAATTCATTGCTGAAGGCCATGGCAGAGAATTAGAGCTGCTAACTACATTATTCAACGCAATATATAAATCTGGTAGAATTCCATCTGACTGGCTAAGATCTACTTTTGTTACCATACCTAAAAATGCTAGAGCATCACATTGTGATGATTATCGTATGATCAGCTTAATGTCCCAGGTATTTCTGCGTATTATCCACACTCGAATCTACCTCAAATGCGAGCGCCAAGTTGAACATACTCCGTTTGGCTTTAGGAATGGAGTGGGTACTCGCGAGGCTCTTTTTTCCTTGAATGTTTTGACCCAGAGATGCCTAGATATGAATGTAGATGTGCACGCTTGCTCCATCGACTACCGAAAAGCTTTCGATTGCGTATCTCATGCAAAACTTGTTGAGATTTTAAAATCTACTGGTGTAGATATTGGTGATCTTCGTATCATTACCCATTTGTACTGGAATCAAACGGCAGAGGTCAAAATAGATGGAACTACTATTGAGGACATACCTATACGAAGAGGTGTCCTCCAGGGATGTGTCTTGTCCCCACTCCTTTTCAACATCTACTCTGAAGCTGTATTCAGAGAGGCTATGGAAGATGCTAACATCCGATTTGCTGATGACACGATTGTGTTAGCCAGCAATCCTAATGATCTTCAAATCATTATAATCAACATCAAGCTGATTGTATTCTCGAAAACATCAAAACAAAATTATATCAGCAACAACATCGTCCAACAAGGATCTTCCATCACATATCTTGGAACTCTAGTGAGCCAGCATTGTGATTCAAAATGTGAACTTACCCAGGATTGGACAAGCAAAAAATATGTTCAATACCATGTGGACCTTAATCACCAGACGAGAACTCAACATCCAGCTCAGAGTTCGAATGCAACGTTGTTATGTCTTTCCTGTCCTTCTGTATGGTTTAGAAGGGTAGACGCTCAGCCCTTTATTGGAGAAGCGGATTGAATATTTTGAAATGTACTTATACAGAAGAATACTCCGAATATCTTGGGTAGAAAGGATGACAAATATCCTCAACAACTTGAACAAGAAGAAAGAGCTTCTCATAACCATCAAGGAGCGTAAGCTCAGCTAACTCAGGCACATCATGAGAGGTGAACGATATGAACTTCTCCGACTGATCATTCAAGGGAAGATTGATGGGAAAAGATCTGGGGTAAGATCGAGAAATTCTTGGCTGAAAGACTTGCGGTGGTGGTATGGACATACGTCGATAGAAATCTTCCGTGCTACCGTTTCGTGTGTAATCATTATCATTTGGATCGCCAACTTTCGGAGGGAGTCGGCGTAACAATAATAAGAAGTGGCCTTTGTCTTTATTTAGCAAATACCCTCAGTTTTCAAAGTGTTGGACCCCTTTCATTTTTTGCTAGTGGCTTTACGTCGCACCGACACAGATAGGTCTTACGGCGACCTTTAATTTTCCCCCCTCTTATGAGTGTTAATAGAGGATGGTTTACTTGATGGTTATACTTCCTATTAAAACAACAATCAACATCAACACTCGTAAGTAGGAAACGATGTTGCTAAGCCCACATTAGTGATTTATTCCACCATCCCCACAAGCATCTAGAATGAAGCATGCCATTATTAATAGCCTACTGCTTGCCTTTACTGATATCTGGTGAGGATTTACATCTCCTCTGCTCAAGATATACAGTTTTCAGCACCGATAGTCAAGTAGCGAGAGAGTGGATTTAAGTCGTGAGAGACGATTCTGAAGAGCTTAAATCATTCATAGGTATGTTGCCCAGAGAATTTTGTTGTAGTTATTGGCCATGTTGGTTTGAAAACGATTATACATAATTGTGCGAATCAAAATTTTCCTACTCCCGACCAAATGTCTTAGTTTGTATATATTCACAACGTAAGATCTACCATGTTTTGTTTTACATGGGTGGCGTGGCAGCTATTGGCTTCAAGCGACAGCCAGCCACAGATGGTAGTGTAGCGGACAGCTTCCTGTGTTCTTTACTCCCTGATGCGATCCGTCTGTATGTCTGTGCAAAGGTATGTATGGTAATCACCCCGAAGTCACATTGAATCGCCATGAGCTCACTAAACAGGCGGAGTAGTGAAGTGAGGGGTGATGTAGTTTTCCGTTGTTTTCTCACTGAGCCAGAAGGTGTTAATATACAGGTCCTACCAAATGGTTCAGGATCCCTGCATATTTCATCAACTTGATTCCTATCCGTACATTTTGGTCTCAGACATACAATTTTTACAGGGAACTTAGTAGCCTACACACAGTATTTAGAGGAACATTTCCTGCAATTGTATTAACTGATTTATTTATAATAGTTGGAAAGGAAAAAGCTATTTTTCATACTTGAGGAGATCTGGAGAGTACGATATGGGTAATGGGTAATACATGAATAATCTTTTTTATGAAGAAACACAGGTACCTATAGAATATTTATAATTGTAATAAAGTAACAGAATATGTTTCCATTTAAAAATATCCTCCGCGATATAGCTTGCAATAGAACCAGAGAAAGTGATAAAAAATGCAAACATTCGTTGACGTTGGATGGACAAGAAAGCCCTAAAGCTACAGAGATCGTTTGTGTGTTACTGTTGTGTAAATATCCCGCTAAAACGCTAATACACAACTGATCTCGGTAGCTTGAAGGGTTACCAGTCCAGCTAAGGTCAAATAATGCTTTTTATCACTTTCTGTGGTTTTATTTGGTGCTATTAAACGGGCTATATTTTTAAATAGAAAAACATTATGTTGCTATATTATAATTATAAATATTTTTGTAGGTACCTATGTTTCCCCGTAACGAAGATTATTAATGTAATCCCCATATGAACTCTCCAGACCTCCCCAAGCATTAATAGCTATTTTATTTCCAGTTACTAGAAACAAAACTTTAATAACTTCAAAACAAAGAGTGATATTTACATGAAAATTTCAACAAATGTTCCTCTAAATATATCCTAGGTCCCTGTAGAAATCATTTACCTGAAAACAAAAGTTTAAGGATAGAAAACATGTTCAAGAAAAATGAAGGTGTCCTTAAACTTTTGGTAGGACCTGTAAATCCACTGAAATATGCAAAATTACCGACCCTATGAGTGACACTTTCACACCATTCTTCACAGGGACTGGTTGGATAAAGAATGGTCTTATTAGTTGGCTCTTATCTCAGTCAAAGCTAAGGATTAGACAGAGATAGATCAATGAAAGTAACAAATTTGTCTTTGCCCAATGCACCATAAATTCTATGTCTCATCAGGAATGGAATTGGGCTTATTATGTAAATCGTCATGATCCAGTTTCTTAGAAATGATGTAGCTTCTTAAAGTCGCAAGTCCTAAATGCTTTCGAGGTGGAACGCTTTTGCGGAGTTCTCTGCTAGCGAACTCCCTTGTTCTCACTTGAACTCCAAGACTCCACTCCAATATCAGTTTTGTCCTTATCTCTAATGCGAGAAACATGACCAGCCTACTGCCATTTCGAGGTAGTTGTTCTCTCCAGGACGTGGTTAACCTGTGTAACCGATAGGAATTATTCTCTTCTATTTTTATCTTCTCGTGTAACAGTTTTGGCCTCTTCAGCCTGTTCTCAGGTTTTCTCTTTTGTAAATTCGTTCAGTATTCATTGTTATAAGTCAGCACGAGGAAAATGCACTGGTCAACAAGTGTTTTCTTAAGATTCAGAGACATATTTAATCTGAAAATTGCCGAATGCCTCTCAAATGCTTGAAAGCCTAGCCTAATGCAAGAAAAAAGTTCTGGTTTTGTATCTCCCTTCACCGGGCGAATTGACCATGCGGTTAGGAGCGCGCAGCTGTGAGCTTGCATCCGGGAGATAGTGGGCTCGAACCCCACTGTCGGCAGGCCTGAAGATGGTTTTCCGTGGTTTCCCATTTTCACACAAGGCATATGCTGGGGCTGTACCTTAACTAAGGTCATGGCCGCTTCCTTCCCACTCCTAGCCCGTCCCTATCCCATCGTCGCCTCAAGATCTCCCTTCATATTCGCAAGCTGGCCAAGGTGGATGTATTTATTGCCATTTTCTAGGGTGTGTCCAATACCTGTCAGAACTCGTTTTCTCAGACGTAACTTTGGTTTTGGAGCGGTTAGTGTCCAGTTCCACTGACTGGCATTCCGAGGCATGCCACTGTAGAATTAGAAAACAATGCATTGTCATCCACAACCCTCAGGTTGTTAGGCCTTCTTCTATTGCTTTACACTCCACCTTCTTAAGTTTAGCTCGACATTGCCAGTTTCAGGACGGTCGAAAACAGATTAGGAGAGATAAGATGGCCTTTTTAACACCTATTGGAATTGAGAAGATAATTTTTTAAAATTCATTAAAAAATTCATCAGTTTTGAAATGGTTACGAAGGCCACTGAAACAAAATCGTAATCAATATTTATCCATAAATGAATTCAAGAAAAGTACACAAAATATTATCTTCAGAATGGGTTTAAATAAATAGGAATGGTAAGTCTTATTCAAACGATAAGAATCACGAAAGACGCTGAAGAATTGTGAGAAATGGAATCGTCTTATTCAACACCTCGTCCATTGAAAAAAAGTACTAGCCGAAAAAGTTCCAGTCGTACAACGGCATCTGGCATTTTAAATACTAGAAAGGTAAGGCTTTCCAAATCTCCTTAGAAATGAACATACTCGCAGATTAATTGTAATACGAACGAGGACGAGAGTTATTCTAGAGGATGAAATATTAATAAAAGGAGTCAAACCCAATTTTTATTCTGGGAATAACTCTTCAAACTATGAAAAATCCAAAAATGAACACAACAAAATTCGTTCTGATGGACTGCGTACCCATATGTGGCAGGGAGGCGTGACCAGTCTTAAGGAGAATAATGGATAGGAAGAGTATTGTGGGATACAACGTTTTACCGGTGAAGCGACGATATGTATCTGTGTATAATTTTTTCGCATGAAATTCTAAACCTCACTATTAGATGTGCAACCTGATAGCTCCATTATTACTTAGTTTGCAGCAATTTTATAGAATCTGATGATGTCCTTTCAAGAACGAAACTTGTTATCCTATTTTTAGTTAAGTGCGTATATTTCTCGGGTAAAACTTTGTTACGATATGTTTTCTTTTTTTCAGATATTTTATAAATTTATTTATTCAAAATTAGTTTAGGAAGACTGAAGAACCGAACAGTTATAAATTTCAGCTAGCGCTAAAACAGGTTATCAGCGAGCTGATAAATAGCTATCAAACGCAATGTGTGGTAAGGGCGGGGGTAGAGTTGTATCTCTGTACTGCTGTTCCCAGAAGTAACAAACTTGGTTAGAATCTGTACATAAATCGCGAAACTTATTAACGAGAGGAAATTGGCATAGCTCAAGTCAAGCATTTTACTTTTCAGAAAGAAACTTCACACAAAGTTTTAACAGGCTGCTGCACTGCCTTATTCTTTACTTCATTTCACTATAGAATGTTATTTATTTTGTATAGGAGGAACTCACATTGCTCGCTATGTGGCAAATTACTTTCCTCATTACAATACCAGACTTAAGGTATACCTGAATGAACACACGGAATTTATTACTGGTTGCTGCTTAATATTCCTAGATTCTGCAATTCGACGGTCTATTATTTGAGAGGAACATTAAGAAGAAACTGATTCTAAGTCGAATAAAAGCTTAAAAATACAGCGTATCTCCAACATTTCCACAACATCAAATAACACCCTGCATAATATTTAAGCGTACGTTTTAATACATTACACATTCATCTTCTTTTTGTTCAGCTTATCCAGTTATTTGTGGGGTCGCTGGAGCCAACCAATCACTCTTATCTTTATCCGGGAGTTTAAGGCCTTTTTGAAATAAAATCTCAGGCCAGGGTAGACTGGAATTCGAACCTTTGTTTTGCTGGTATGCCACTGAGCTAATCATGTTCCCAATTTATAATACGTAGGTCATCCTGAAATTAAGTTTCATTATTTCTTTTCTTGTAATGTAAACATATTTAGTCGGGAAATATGAGCACGGGTGACAGATAGCATCATATACCGGCCGGATAATTCCCGCCTGGTGTCAGGAGCGCAGTAACAGTGGTTCGAAATGGTGGCTCGCATTCTTTCTCCCACCGCCTGCGATGTTCGGTCTGTGATAAAGTTTCTATGGAACTTTTGATGGGCCATTCAAAACAAGGGGCGTGGAATACTCGATGCGGTTTTTCTACTGATCCATGGAAATGCTCGGCGCTCAGCAACTGTTCTGCAGAAGTTCGGCTGGGAAGTGTTTGATCATCAGTACTGATCACTACAGTACTGATCTTGCTCCCAAACATTTTAATCTTTTCTTGCACCGGAATAAATTCCTATCCTCCTGTCAGAATCTTCACATGGACGAAGAATTGAAGACGAATGTCACACGCTGGTTCCAATCCTAGGTGGCAGAGTTCTACGACACCGGTATACTAAAGGTGATCCCACTCTATGTGAAGTGTCTCAATTCTGGTGGTCATTATGTCGAAAAGTAACTCCAACATTGCAGTATCTGGTATCAATAACGTTTTTCATTTAACTATGTTTCTTAATAGGGAAACTTTATTTCTGGTTAGCCCTGGTGTATTATACATGCATGTTTTTCTAACCCTTTACATTGGATGTGCGACCTATGTGACCGTGGCAGAAAAGTAAGGTAATCCTTTTCCTCACATATCCCTCTATGAGCTTGCTCGTTTATAATAGCTTTCTGGTTTAATAAGGTCTATAATCCATGCTCATCTCGTTGTGGTTAGTATCAATGTGGACATGATTAAAAGCAGTTGCGTTTTATAGCGGTCCGGCTGACCACACGTCCATGTTCGTTAGTTGGAGACCGAGCACAGCGTAGACTGACTGTTCCTACAGCACCCACATCACACGATCTTCATATATTAATTACGAACTCACAATGAAAGTTAATACATACGTACGAATGCAACAGGAGATGAACGGCTTTAATATTCACGTTAAAATGACAAAAAACAGCTATTTCTTTCAAGGTTTCCAGTTTGAACATGTCGTTTTTCAGTGATTGGAAATTAGCAATTGTAAAATCTCGAGCGACGATATCTGAGAAAAATGATAAAATATTGGATAAGATTACAAAGGGGAAACGGGGAGGAAATAATGAAATTAGTTCACCGACATCAGATGATACATTTACAAGAAGATCAAAGTTGAACCATGTGGAAAGAATACAAGGCAAAATGGGAATGGAAGGGTGCTAGGGTAAAGCAGTTCATAACGAAGAATAATTGACGGGAAAAAAAGTTAATACCAGAGTGAGATATGTAGAGAAAAAGTGGTCATGTCAGAACATCGGTAGAACGAAAAGAACGCCACAAAAATTCTGCGAAATTAACAAAATTAACAAAATAAAAATACAAGATTGAAAGACTTACAGAGATGTAGAGGTTAGTTGTGGTAGTTAACAGACATTCACAAGAATAAAGGTCAAAAGGAGAAATATGAAATATGGCGAGAATCATGGTATGTTATGTGCAGAGAAACAATGGAAGAGGCCAGTGGCGTATGCTGGGATCAATACGTGGTCTACCAATAGACTTAGGTTACCCCTTTTCGTTTCGAAGATTGGTTTAGTGAACGCAAAGACTTAAGCGTTTTGAGCTGCAGCCAATAGGCAACAGAGAAGTCTGCTTTGTTGTCAAGGCTGCTTCACAAGCTACTGCCCTGGCTTCCGCCACTGTCAATATCCAAACCCTGATAAGTGGAGATGGTAGCCTAACGTTTAGCAAAATCAAGTCCTTAGCAAAAATCCGCCTTTCTGGCTAAATATATAGAACGCTTGCCTTTGGTCTGATAGCTACGGTTCAATTCTCAATGTAAACTTGTTTGGGAACTGGATGTTTATGACATCTTCGCAATTCGTTTCATCCTCATTGGGTCACCGCCAACCTTATACAGATGACATGGAATATTATTATTATTATTATTATTATTATTATTATTATTATTATTATTATTAAGTAAAATTTTGACTTTTACAGCATTGCCATCGGTCGTACAAATCGTTCGATGGTTTATTAGCTTCCTAGAGCGATCAGTTTTGGTGTGCGACCCATATTCACGGGTTCGATTCCAACCAACAAAAGAGAACACTAAACCTGAAAGACTGCATTTCATTTTAGCAGATCTACCTATAAAAAAGAAACTGCATTACTCCTATAACAGCAGCCCTGCATTGCCTTCCTACAAGGATGTAGAAGTAAACGGGAGTGAAATACCAGCACTCTGTTATCTATGAGTGTGAGGTGAGTAAGTACACGATGTGGAACGTACGGTCATTAGTTAGCAGTGGCGATATGATGGAGCGAAGCCTAGCCCACCTGTACCCCCGGTCCCTTCACCTATTGGACATACAGCAGCAAGTCGCGCGAGATGGGCCGAGAGGAGAGGGACGCAGATCATGAGTTGAAAAATCAGTCTCCAAAGCCTTACTCTCAGAAATACGTGCTACGTGTTTTCTCATTGGTTTCAAGTTTTGTAAATGGAACAAACTGTCAGATGCTTACATTACAACGTGCTTTAGATTTCCATCGTTCTCACTTGAGGTTTGGGCTTCTCCGATAGCCTTCAGTATACGCCACCACTGGACGATAGTGTGTATTTCGGCATACGTACTCACAGTTAAACATCCGGATAGTGTAACTAATTTATCTAAAATATAAGGATTGAAATTATTCCACGTCACAGTCAAATTATCAAACAAAGAGTAAATTGCACCGGGAAAGATATCACGATTATTTTTATTATAAACAATACGCGCAAATGGAAAATAAATTAAAATAAAACAAGCACTAATATAAGCAATGAACGGTAGAGATATTTATAACGCGAAACGCTGCTAATTTTACGTTTGGAAAGGACTAAAGAGCTTGAATGTTTTTAATGATAGCTAGGGCCCGGATGTTTATGCAGTAATAGGTTAGAATGCAAACTTACTGCAGCGAGTAACAAGTAGAGTCTACCCGCACGACTGTAGTGCTATGAGGCTTGCATAAACATTAGGAATACAGCCCATTAGAACTCCCTATAATTATATTAGTAGGAAATGTCGACTAGCCCGCTCTGACGTTATGTAGTGGCAGTAACATAAATTCTAGGGGTTCTAATGGGCCGAACGCCTACTGTTTATGCAAACCTCATAGCACTACCGTCGTGTGGGTAGACTCTACTTGTTACTCGCTTCAGCAAGTTTGCATTCTAACCTATTACTGCATAAACATCCGGGCCCTAGTTATCAATAAAAACATTCAAGCTCTTTAGTCCTTTCCAAACGTAAAATTACCAGCGTTTCGCGTTATAAATATCTCTACCGTTCATTGCTTATATTAGTGCTTGTTTTATTTTAATTTAATTTCCATTTGCGCGTATTGTTTACAATACAAAATAATCGTGGTCTTTCCCGGTGCAATTTACTTTTGGGCCAAATTTGAAGAAATAATAATAATAATAATAATAATAATAATAATAATAATAATAATCAGGCTACAAGACACTTTCGGGGCTGCCTGGCCGAGGCGGTAAAGGTGTGCTCGGTTCACCCGGAAGGACGTGGATTCGAATCCCCGTCAGGAAGTCATAAAACTTAAGAAACGTGATTTCCACTTCCGGAGGTGCATATGGCCCTGAAGTTCACTCAGCCTACACCAAAAATGAGTACCAGGTTAATTCCTGGAGGCAAAGGCGGCCGGGCGTAGAGCTAACCACTCTAACCCATCACGTGCCGAGGTTAACAATGGTGGAAGCCTTAACCTTCCACTCCTCCAAGGGCCTTCATGGCCCGTACAGAGGTGACTTTGCTTTTTACAAGACACTTTAATATACAAATACACGCTCGCAGACTAGTTCAGTACGAGCAGCATAATTACAAGTACTTCCCGTCTCGAAGCGCGATCACTATCCCTATGGTGAATACAACGTTCTGCATAAAAAGAATAGAAACTCTTGAGAAGTAAAGTTCTAAAATTACTGTCAGATTTTAAACCATCGATTTTGTACAGAACTCAACAACCTTCTTTTTCTGAGGTTCTCTTTTTTTATAATTCCAGGCGAATAAAATGGTAGAACTTTTTAAAAAGTACGGAAATTAGCTGAGGTGCATTTTGTTAAGAGAACGAAGAAGAGATAAGCACTTACGTAAAAGTTAAAAGGAATTCCTCTGGGGAAATATGGTTAAAAACCTAAAGATGACCTACTTGAGAAAGAAGTGAGAATTATAAATGACAGAGTTCTATTGATATGAGAACTCAATTCTACTTGTTTTATGTGTTACATACCTGGACTTACTCATGTGATGTAGTCTGTGGTGACAGACGACATTAACATTTGAAAATTCTTAGCTCAGAAGGAGCGATATTATCTTATCAATTCAATTCAAGTCTAAACTCCAAATTTTCAGGGACTGTAAGAGAAAAGTGTAGTTTGTTTTGTGAAAAATATAATTGCACACTTATTACGATAATTTGATATCACTCACCTATGTCTATCAATTTGAAGAGCAAAAATCTATTTTAAAACGGTATATTTCAATAAAAATCAGAAAAACTATGTACATGTCTAGATTTGGATGGGTTGCTACGCGATGTTGGTGGTGGGTAAGGGAATCGATGAGCGGAAAGGAACTGGGCACCCTACCGCACGTGAACTCCGGCTCAGGCACACCTCTGCGGAGGTTCGTACCTGCCTTCGGGCAGAATACACCCCTACCTTACCTTACCTTACCTTACCTTACCTTACCTTACCTTATTCTGAAAAAAATGATTTAACTGTGATAATCAAACCGAAAAATGTCAAAGCGTGATATAATAAAGCTGTAAGTACAACCACCGGATCTGTCATTATCCTTTGTCTTAACATTTTGCTCAATGGCTGAATGCCAGGTTCTCCTTTAACAATTCATTATGCTTTAAATTTTCCGGTTCCTTAAGATACTGTATGAGGTTTAACAAGCCTGTCTGGTCAGTTTTAAATTCCTCATTTAGTCTGTAAATATTGCGACAGGTGAGCGGGAGGTGAAGAATAAGATATATTGGTTTTACTGCACATAAACTCTATTTTGCTGTCATACAACGTGCTTGTATTTGCTATCATCAACTTTATGAGTTTTGTGATACTGAAAATCAACAAAGACGTGCGCCTGAAGTACTATATAAGTTTTAAAGTCAAGGATTACAATAGAGCGAAAATTCCTCCATAGTCGCTTCACATTCGAATATAAAGAGCTACCAAAGCTCACTTCAGTTTTTAACGCAGGTTGATCATGAAACTTATGAGCGTATATTTTCAGTAATTTCAGTAAAGAATTTATAATTCTTGGTATAATATTGTCAGCATCAACTGATTCCTTCAGAACAGAAGTAACAGCCCCTGAAGTAAGAGACGCTATATACTAGGTTTTTCTTATATTTAACTGCTCCTTGAGCTGTTCATAGACTAGGAAAAAGTGCTGCCTTTACTGTCATAATTTTAATACGAAAGGACTCTCATTTAACTATAAATTATTTTTTAAAGTCATAAACATTGTTATAACTACTAAATCAGCTAATATCTAATCAAAAATATCTATAGTCAAATTTGTGTTCGACTGTTTTACTAAGTACTTTATTTTCTACTTAAGATGAAGGAGACAATCTTTCTATGCTTAGTTGCTAAGACTATTCGACTGATTCTTTCAATGAATTTCTTCTTTATTCCCTAATTATTATTATTATTATTATTATTATTATTATTATTATTATTATTAGTGAATGAGACTAAGTAGGGCTGCACAAAGTATTTACATACTACTTTTTATTTCCTTTGCGCCTATTTTTCCTTCATGTTCTCGCTGTGACTTTCTTTTCTCTCTAAGGTCCAACTTGTTCTGGCTATTTTCTTCAGTTTGTTGTCTTGCTCTAATTGTTAATTGCGAGTTTTGGAAGATTTCTTGCGTGATTCGTGACAATTTTAGGCCGTCTTTTATTTCTTTGGTCCATTCTTTGTGCCTGACATTGGTGTACTCCTGTTCTCATGGAATTCAACTATATGTTTCGTGACTGTCAGGTTTATGTCTTCTATCGTATCCGTAAAATGTCGCTGTGAAAGTCTTTGTGTTGTCTGAATTCCTATTTGTTGCTAAATGTGTATTTTTCGCACATGGGTTACGAGTCAAGCATTGTTATGATAATGTTTTCCATTCCCTCATTGTTTTTGATATCCATTTTCCTCTTGAAATTAGCATTTCTGATCCATAGAGGCAATCTGATTTAATGGCCATGTTATTTATTATTATTTGCTATTATTATTGAAGAATAAAAACCTACAACCTGTTTTCCAGTTATTGACCGGGTCAGGGATGGAATGAATGAAGCAGATATAGGCTGTTAGTACGAGGGGGTCGCCACTCCCGAAGTGATTTATTAATGACTGATAGATGCTATGAAATGAGAATGGAGAGTGTTGCTAGAATGAAAGATGACAGGGAAAACTTGAGTACCCGGAGAAAAACCTGTCCCTCCTCCGCTTTGTCCAGCACAAATCTCAAATGGAGCGACCGGTTTGTGAACCACGGTATACAGCAGTGAGAGGTCGACGCCCTGCCGTCTGATCCACGGAGGCTCTACTATTATTATTATTATTATTATTATTCGATACTATTATTATTTAAACAATTTAAAAATAATAATAATAATAATATACCAAGCAAGTGGCTGCACGATTTCGTCGCGTAGCTATCAGCTTGCATTTGGAAGATGTCGGGTTCGAACCCCTTTGCCGGCAGCCCTGAATATGGTTTTCCGTGGTTTCTCGTTTTCATACCAGACACATGCTGGGACTGTACCTTAATTAAGGCCATGGCCACTTTCTTCCATGTTCTAGTCCTCCCCTACCCGTCGACACCGTAACGCCAATCTGCGTCGGTACGACGTAAACTAAATTGTAATAATAATGATAATAATAATAATAATAATCATAATAATAATAATAATAAGAATAATAATAATAATAATAATAATAATAATAATTCCTTTTAACACTCTTAATATAATTAGATTACCGAGCTCGATAGCTTCAGTCGCTTAAGTGCGGCCAGTATCCAGTATTCGGGAGATAGTAGGTTCGAACCCCACTGTCGACAGCCCTAAAATGGTTTTCCGTGTTTTCCCATTTTCACACCAGTCAAATGCTGGGGCTGTACCTTAATTAAGGCCACGGCCGCTTCCTTCCCACTCCTAGCCCCTGCCTGTCCCATCGTCGCCGTCAGACCTATCTGTGTCGGTGCGACGTAAAACAACTAGCAAAAAAAGATAATTAGATTAATAAAACATGGCATGGACAGTCAAAGAAGGATGAAAGAGAAATGATCGAAAACTAAATCGGTGTTATGGTAATGAGCATGCTTAAGGATTCATCGAATTTAGTTCATTGAATATTGTTCGACACGCCATGTGCTTCTGGCAGCATGTGCTGTAGTGATGCCCTACTAAAACTTTATCTGTGTTTCCACTCAATATGCATGAGTAATGTATGAATTAATTAGTTAATTAACATAGTTATTGGGGTATATTATCATCAAACTATTATACGTTCAACCAGTTTAAAGAGCTCAACACACACACACATTTGCATATCGATATTTTGTGATAATCTATAATCGCTCAATTGTGGGTGGAACATGCTCAATATAAGTGCCACGAGAATGGTGTACCCTCGGTATTATCACACCAACATATGGTGAAATTAATCAGTAGAGATAAGTTCTCTTGCACACAGTAGAATTGTTTAATAGTCTAGCAGGAAGATGTCCAATACACTGAAGTGCCGCGATCTGACCATAGCCCTTCTTGTTCGTCTTCTCAGCTGCTATGCGTACAGTGTTTCTTTTTAGTGAGTCTCGGAAATGAATAGGTACTATGCGATAAACGTCAGAAGTGAGTATAACTCAGAATATTGGAAACTCCTTGGATTGTTAGATTCACCAGTATGGAAGTGCCGCGGCGTATTAACAAGGGGTGGAAATCCCCACGACGGTCAAGAGGACGAAGCTTGAATACTTCAGCCATGTTATGCGTAATATTAACACGCTGGGTGCTCCGTGCCGCCGTATGATGTCACACTGGTCATCAAATTAATCTGAGACGGCGTGACATCGCAGAGTTTTGAGTGTTGTTGTGTTGAAGGTCAGCTATGCGCGTTACATTGATACTACGTGAAGAGCGAATTACAAAGCCTGTTCCAGCTCTGCTGTATTTCTACTGTGTATTACCATATGGTGCCACAGTATTCTTCTACGAACCTCGCAACTGCGTGCGCACCAAACATCGTGGATTCTTTGTTCATGTCCGACTTTTTAACATATTGCACATATAAATACGCCACAATGTAAGGAAATAGAGGAAATAGGTGATGTTGTGTGTAATAATAATAATAATAATAATAATAATAATAATAATAATAATAATAATAATAATAATGTTGTGTGTCCTCCGGAGAGACATGATACAGGTCTTTCGAATTGACGCCGTATAGACGACCTACACGTCTGTGAGGATGAAGCCCTATCTAAAATGAAATTTAATGCTGAATACGTCACAAACGCCAAAACCCCGAGCCACAGGAATTAACTAGTGAAAGTTAAAATCCCGGGCCGACTGGGAATCGAACCCGGGACCCCTCGAATCAAAGTCCAGCATGCTAACCACTTAACCACGGAGCCGGGCGGTGTTGTGGGTAAAAATAGTAAGATGAATCAAAAATTCCCTGTACCTACCGTCAGTGAAAATTTATGCTTGCTGAAATGAAATGGCGTATGGCTTTTAGTGCCGGGAGTGTCCAAGGACATGTTCGGCTCGCCAGGTGCAGGTCTTTCGATTTGACACCCGTAGGTGACCTGCGCGTGGAGATGAGGATGAAATGATGATGAAGACGACACATACACCCTGCCCCAGTGCCAGTGAAATTAACCAATGATGGTTAAAATTCCCGACCCTGCCGGGAATCGAACCCGGGACCCCTGTGACCAAAGGCCACCACGCTAACCATTGAGCTATGGAGCCGGACATTTATGCTTGCTAAGACCATAGAAATAGTGTAAGAGAATTTAAGCCAGGCAACGACATCTACAAAACGGAAGTATACGCTTGTTAGTGTACCTACAACAATAAGCTTTCACTCTTTTTTTTTTTTTTTTGCTAGGGGCTTTACGTCGCGCCGACACAGATAGGTCTTATGGCGACGATGGGATAGGAAAGGCCTAGGAGTTGGAAGGAAGCGGCCGTGGCCTTAATTAAGGTACAGCCCCAGCATTTGCCTGGTGTGAAAATGGGAAACCACGGAAAACCATTTTCAGGGCTGCCGATAGTGGGATTCGAACCTACTATCTCCCGGATGCAAGCTCACAGCTTTCACTCTAATGTAACTTATGGATCCATATCTGGACAGTGGTAACTTTCTCTGCAGTGACAGTTACCACACATCTACAGCGATGTCCGAGATGTTCCTGCAAAGCAAGACACATTTAATTGGCAAGCTAAGCACAAATAAAAAAAAGTGTAACAAAGGATATTGTAAATGTGAAACTCAAATAGGTTAATGTGAGAGGTTCGAAAATACTTTGAAAATCGTAGAATTCAGAATTAAGAGTATATTTTATCATTCTTTTTATGGTTTCATAATCATTTGGCTTACAGAACTTATACTAGTTGGTATGAATTTGCAAATAAAGTTATCATATTCAGAATTCCTTGGGTGAATGGTCACCATCGAGGCTTTCGACTCAGAGTGTCCTGGGTTCGATCTTCGGTTGGGTCGAGGAATTTAATCCCGTGTGGTTAATTCCTCTAACTCGCAGTATGGGTATTCGTGTTTGTCCCAACACTCTCACCTTGTTAAAAGCAACACATCACACCACCACCGATCACAGTACCATTCAATAGTGAGCACATATGGTTGGAGTCGGAAAGGGTCTCGGGCAGTAAAACAGGACCCATTAAAAAAAATTACACCCGAGACTCCGCCAGGGTGTGGGAAAAGTATAAGAAGAAGAAGAAGAAGAAGAAGAAGAAGAAGAATATATTCAGAATTTATGTTCTTCATACCATCCCTTTTTCAAGGCAAAAAAAATTCTGTGACACCACATGGAGTCACGTTATATTTTATCTCAAAAACGTGGTGTGACACCCTATGGCGATGATGTGATACTGTTTACTTAGTGCATTCATATAAAAATTGTATTAGTAACCTACATCGTGTATAATTGCTTTGTCACCCACAGAACATTATTAAAATCACGCTTGGCACCAGTGGAATAGTCTGCTATAATCGGCTAGATACTCAACGTGTAAGTACCGCTCTTTATACTTGGTCATCCTGGGAAAAATTACAGGTTAATAGGGTCCTGGTCACAGAAGGACATCTTGGAAGGAAATATCGAGCAGTGATTCCAGCTCAGTACAAGTTCACTTTTCCAGATGACTAAATATAAAGTCCAAGTTATGCAATTGATCTCCAAAGTTCTTCGAGGACATGACACTTGAAAAACAAGACCACGGTATGTAATTCTTCAGGACTGAATGAGTAACGACGCCGGGAACTGTCAAAGTCGTTCTGTCATTAAAAAACACTATTTTTATAAAGGAAAAGATATTTAAATTTTACATTACACGAAATGAGCTCAAACCTTGAAAGTAAGATTTGTTTTAAGATTTACAGCATATTTGTTTCTAGGTTTCCCTCGGTTAGTTTTAACTATGTTAATTACTGTTTATTGTTTGATAACAAACAATATGCTTTCCCCATTCAGGTAAGATGATTTCTTACAACTGCCTGTTCGTTGTACCGACACAGACGGATTTTATGGCGACGATGCGATAGGAAAGGGCTAGGAGTAGGAGAGAAGCGATCGCCGCCTTAAGTAAGTTACAGCCTCAGCGTTTGCCTAGTATGAAAATGTGAAACCACGTAAATCCATCTTCAGGGCTGCCAACAGTGGGGTTCGAACCCACTATCTCCTGAATGCAAGCACACAGCTGCGCGTCGCTAACCGCACGGCCAACTCGCCCTGTGACTCGGTTCTTACGATCGGGTCTGTAAGTGTTGATTGGCTGTCATGTCGATATGCCCTGTGCTGCCTTTTTCCGAGATCCCTTGGACTACTTCATGAACAAGAAAATATTTTTTTATCATTTTTAGCGACAGCGGTGGCAGATCTTAATTGATGATGCTTCGAAATACGCAGTGATTCGCCGTACGAACAAGAACCCAAAACATGTGCAAGTGTTTTTAATACTGTGGATATTAGTTGTCGTTTCGGGGCCTACCAGGTACGTTTCTAACAGCACTGATATCAGATATCATCTTGATGACTTTTTTCCACTCTCCTCTCTCTGTTCAGACTCGTAAAATTGAGCAGACAGATCGATAGTATATTAAACTGAAATGAAGCTAAGTGTAGTTCATATGAAATTCATATTAATTAATGAGGTACTTTCTGGCACCTTAGAAACACACATCTTTGGGACAGAGAACCCAACATCCCAACGATATACCAATCATAAATTCCCAAACCTCTTGTAGGGAGTCAAGTTGGGAGGGGTATGATGTTAGAACTCAGAAGCAATGCAAGGTAAGCAGGCAAAAATACGCTTTTCTTCACTAAAGGAAAACTTTACTTAAAAACGACGGACTGTAGTTTTCATGAAAAATATCCTGAAAGCTCAGATGAATTCTTAATCTCAGTCCATTATCCACATCTTAGCCAACTGTCAACGTTAAACCGGCGAACGAGAAGGCAACTTGATGCCTAGTGTCTACTGCTCGACACTCTAAGTATTTCTACACATCAGTAGCTAGCATCTGTGTTTACTAAGCGCTCGGAGACTCGTCAGCTAAGTACCTGTTCTCAGAACATGAACATTCTAAACACCCTTGCACATAACACCAAACTCTGCAGCCACTCCTTGACGGTAGCTGCCGCGCGTACCAGACGAGGTACGGAGCCTGAAGCCAGCTTCGTCATTCAAAAACGTGTATAAAACTATTACTTTATTTTCCATTTATTTATGGTTATTATTATTATTATCGTTATTAATATTACCATTCGAATATTCTTAATACGGATAATTTTGATTGTTTTATGGGGTTTTTTAAAAATGAATTTATAGCAAAAATAATTATATTGTGTTATTCCACAGAACTGTTAATCTTGGTTTAGCGTAAGAGATGGCTTCAAAGCTTTAACTCAGCCAAGAAACACAAAGCAAATATATACACAAAAATTTTCGAGTTACTAAGAGTGAAAGTTGAACTAATAAATGGAAATCAAACTATAGCGATGTTTACATGTGCAGAACAAACAATTACTGAGGCAGTCCAATCCTTGGATGAAGGCCAGAATAGCGGGGTCCGGTTTATAGGGCCGTGGGTTCAATTCCCAGCAGGACAGGGTATTTTGATCATGTTTGGTTAATTTCCTTTTGTTTGGGGGCTGCTTGTTTTCATCATTTCAGGCGGAGACGTAGGCAAAATTACACTTCTGCAGTTATGTTGACTACGATTTAGACCTAGTAAAATGAAACTTATAAATTAATTACGAACTGTACAGCAGCATGCACCTTCTTCCATGTTTTCAATTTCGTAACGTATAATTTATGGCCAAAATGACAAACTACTCTTTATACATAAAAAAAACGTGTACTGTACCTTTTATTCAGACACTGAAAATGAAAACCTACAACCTGTTTTCCAGTCATTGACCGGGTCAGGGATGTAATGAATGAAGCAGATATAGGCTGTTAGTACGATGGGGTCGCCACTCCCAAAGTGATTTATTAATGAATGATAGATGCTATGAAATGAGATTGGAGAGTGTTGCTGGAATGAAAGATGACAGGGAAAACCGGAATACCCAGAGAAAAACCTGCCCCGCCTCCGCTTTGTCCAGCACAAATCTCACATGGAGTGACCGGGATTTCAACCACGGTATCCAGCGGTGAGAGGCCGACGCGCTGCCGTCTGAGCCACGGAGGCTCCTTTATTCAGACAATATTGCTGATAAAAATCCTAGAATTTGCTCAGCTTTAATAAAGACATATATATATACACTTTAGGGTAAGGTTTCTGTTTTATGAAAAATAATTTGAGAAATATTTAAAAAAATGTACTATTTTTGGAACGTCGTTTTTTCGAAAAATGACGATGATGTGTTTCTTTCCTTTTAAATGCTGTAATGCAAAAGAGAATTACGGGAAGAACTTGAAGGAACTGGGAATCAAAGTCGAAAAGATAGAGAAGCTAACTGATGTCGATTTATTCTTGAATGGATAACTCCCCTATTGGTAAATATATATTTGTCTTTATATATATATCTATTTCTATTAGGTTTTCTGCGTACAATTCTTATTCCTGAATCCGGCTCCATGGCTAAATGGTTAGCATGCTAGCCTTTTGTCACAGAGGTCCCGGGTTCGATTCCCGGCAGGGTCAGGAATTTTAACCATAATTGGTTAATTCTGCTGGAACGGGGTCTGGGTGGACGTGTCGTCTGACGTCTTCATTATCATTTCATCCTCATCACGACGCGCAGGTCGCCTACGGGAGTCAAATCGAAAGACCTGCTCCTGGCGAGCCGTACTTGTCCTTGGGCACTCCCAGCACAAAAAGCCATAGGCCATTTGTTTTTATTCTTATTCGTGATATTATACAGTGCCGTTATTATTTTATTTATGTACGTGCAATTTATCACTGGAGAAAATGATTTGGCAACACTGCCTCTGTGGTACAAAGTGCAAAACAAATAAGAACTACTATAATATGAAACGATGCACCGCTGTATTCTACATGAGTTCACCGCATCGTTTCAAAAAGTCAATGCTAACCATTAAAAAACTGCATTGGATCAAGTCAATGACCATCCATGCCAAGAAGATGAATTTCTGAAATTTCGTTGATAAATTAAAAGTCAAATATTATCAAAAAATTATTTAATTTCAAAATATTTCCCTGTCATATATCATTCCAGCAACACTTTCCAATATAATTTCATTTCACATGTAATTCATTAATCATTGCCCCAGAGGAGTGCGACAGGCTTCGGCAGCCGGCACAATTCCTATCCTCGCCGCTAGATGGGGGCTTCATTCATTCCATTCCTGACCCGGTCGAATGACTGGAAACAAGCTGTGCATTTTTACTTAATTTCAAAATATATTTTTCGGCTTTTTTTCTAAGGAAAGGTATGGTTTTCTCAGTATTCTTCCAACAATTCATAATAGAAATCTTAATTTTTAAATAATGGGCAACTAAGAAGTGTGCTACAAACACTTTGATATTTATTCAGCTCTTCTGGTGAACAGCTGGTCCGAAATGGATTAAGATAAAGTGCGAAGGAAATGGAATGTGTATTTACTCATCGTATTGTGCTCCTCTGGGGTTGAGCAGATGGACCTTACCTGCAACAAAAATTGACAATGATCTATAAAAATACAAAGTGAAGAAATTCTAAGTAGTTTTATTATAATGGCACTGATGTGGCTCACCTATTACGGGATTTTAACACGAAAATATCAGAGGAAAGCACAGTATATCTATGATGAAAATACACACAGAAAGGAAGATAAACTAGAAATTTACACACTAGTGAAGATATTAACAGAGATTGGAAGAAAACAGAGAGAACTGCATGATATTATCTGAGTTCACGTGGTCAGTATCTGTCCCAAGGGAGCACTGTAAACGCCATCACAAGGTTAGATCAACTCTAGCGTCAGCATTAAGGGAAATGAAGTGGCACGTTTATGAAGAAGTTCACTATGTTTCTACGGGGTCGAACAGAAGAGCCGACATCATCGCACACATCTTTAGTGTTGGATCCCTAAATGAAAACAAATGATACAAATGGAAATGAACAT
Organism: Anabrus simplex; assembly: GCF_040414725.1. Classification (NCBI taxonomy): domain Eukaryota; kingdom Metazoa; phylum Arthropoda; class Insecta; order Orthoptera; family Tettigoniidae; genus Anabrus; species Anabrus simplex. The sequence goes on along the minus strand of NC_090271.1, from coordinate 78,471,408 downwards.
AAGGGCACATAGTGAGGTTACGGACCTCTTAGTTTACAAAATATTGGTTTTGTAACAACACAAAACAGGATCATTTCTATCTGTATCATATCTTTAATTTCTTGTCTTCTTAGGTTAACACAGTTTTTAGTTCCAATTATGTTTTGTATTAACCCCCGTTTGCCTGAATTTTATGTCCGACTCGTTGGCTGAACGGTCAGCGTACTGGCCTTCGCTTCAGAGGGTCCCGGGTTTGATTCCCGGCCGGATCGGGGATTTTAAACTTAATTGGTTGATTCCAATGGCCCGGGGCTGGGTGTTTGTGCTGTCCCCAACATCCCTGCAACTCACACACCACATATAACACTATCCTCCACCACAATAACACGCAGTTACCTACAAATGGCAGATGCCGCCCACCCTCATCGGAGGGTCTGCCTTACAAGGGCTGCACTCGGCTAGAAATAGCCACACGAAATTATTATTATACCGAATTTTATCGCAGTGAGTTGTTTTTTCCTCCACATGATGATGTAAATATTGTATATTGTGCTAATTTTGTTTCCGTCTAGACTCTCTTTTGTTTCTTCATTTGTTCCTCAATTATGTTTTTGGCATTTCTCCGGAAAGCAAGCTCGCAGCTGCGCAACCCTAACCGCACGACCAACTCGCCCGGTACTGATGGATGTAAAGCCTACCATACAATGAAAATCCACAGCCTGTTTCTAGTCATTCGACTGGGTCAGGAATGGAATGAATGAAACCCCATCTAGCGGCGAGGATAGGAATTGTGCCGGCTGCTGAAGCCCGTTGTATTCCTCTGGGGCAGTGATTAATGACTGACAGATGAAATGAAATGATACTGGAGTGTGTTGCTGGAATGAGAGAGGACAAGGAAAACCGGAGTACCCGGAGGAAGACCTGTCCTGCCTCCGCTTTGTCCTACACAAATCTCACATGCAGTGACCGGAATAGAATCATGGAACCCAGAAAGTAAAAGGCCTACGCGTTCCTGCCTGAGCCACGAGGCACGAAAGCTACAGTTACTGTAATATACCGCTATTGTAATATGGACTAGAGTCAGTTTGGCTATGACTCTATTCACTTGCTCTTTACAAAGAAGCCATCTCTGGATGAGCAAATGATCTAACTAGGTTTAATACGGCATTGAATAGAACATGGTTTTCTGCAGCTACTATACAAGCTATATCGAAGATAATCTGTATAACCGTGCACCAAATACCAAATATGTATTTTTTAATATTTCCTACCGACTTCCGAGCACTGTTAGAGAGAACATGCCGAATATTCTTCGACATCTTCAGGAGTTTGAGAGAGAATAATAAAATTAAAAGTTTATTTGGGAACATCATGACGATGGACAGCCGCAGGTAAAAGAAAGAACATTTTCAAGTAGGTTTACAATAATGAGAATGAGAGTGGTCCGCCTCTGTGGTGTAGTGGTTAGTGTGATTAGCTGCCACCCCTGGAGTCCGGGCTCGATTCCCGGCTCTGCCACGAATATTGAAAAGTGGCACGAGGGCTGAAACGGAGTCCACTCAGCATCGATAGGTCAACTGAGTAGAGGTGGGTTCGATTCCCACCTCAGCCATCCTGGAAGTTTTCTCCGTGGTTTCCCACTTCTCCTGCAGGCAAATGCCGGGATGGTACCTAACTTAAGGCCATGACCGCTTCCTTTCCTCTACTTGTCTATCCCTTCCAATTGCCCCATCCTCCCACTAGGCCCCTGTTCAGCATAGCAGGTGTGGCCGCCTGGGCGAGGTACAGGTCATCCTCTCCAGTTGAATCCCTGACCCAGAGCCTGAAGCTCCAGGCTGCTTTGCTTCAATGCTTTCATTCCCCACCCTGAAGGGGTGGGGCGGGCCACCTAGAGGGTGTCGCCCTCTCTCTGGCCAGGAGAGATGACGGGGTTGAGGAGGGGTATTAGAAGAAGGAGATGGGAGTAGGTGAGGTAATTAAAGTGTGGAGGTGGCGAAGTGGGGTAATTATACTGGGTTAGATTGAGATTGGATACAAGACATGAATAGATAGGACAGCGATGCTATGTAGCGAAGGTTTAGACAAGGTGGGAGGGAAATAGGTGAAGTGCAACGCTATGATAGAAGGAGGAGAAGTTAACAAGAGAAGTGAGGAGAAGTCGAATGATGTCAAAGGAAGGTGGTGGTGGTGAAAAATAACCGGGTGGAGGTGGGGGTGGATAAGATCGAAGATATGGACTAGGTGGTTGGGGAGGTGGGGCAGGCCGGGGACGGCTACGAGATGTGGTGGGACGAGGCGAAGTTTGGGGAGGTGAACGAGATGGTTCGATCCGATGGTGACGGCCGTTGAGGTGGATCCCAGTGGCGATGAGTCGTGCGGCGTCGTCAGAAGTTGGAAGGAGAAGTCTGACTAGATATGTTGGACCGTCGGCGTTGTAAATGCGGAAAGCTCTTCGCACGGGTAGTCCTGCCTGGCGGAGTTCCTGGGCGATGATTGCAGATGGTATGCTAGGCTCTACACCGCAAACCACGCAGCTATAGGTGTTAGCATAGGCAGAAGGCGGTGGTATCGGTGGAAGATGTACGATGTTTCCAGGAGCATCTGTAGTAGAATTTCCCTCGGCAGGTGACTGAAGAGATGCGCTCTGCGGATGTGTTAGATCAGGGTTGGGAGGGAAGGGAAGAATAGACGTCATAAGAGGGAAGGAATGAGACATGACAGTAGTAGTAATAGGCAGGTGGGCTGAAGTGGTAATGGTGGTGATAGTAGTGGTAGTAGTGGCAGGAGTGGTGGAAATGGAAGACGAAGGTTGTGGTGATGAGGTGGAGGAAGATAGCGTGGTTACGGCGATCAGAGCGGCTGTTGCAGGCTGAGAGGGTTCGTCGTCCTGTAGCTGGAGCTGGACTTGAATATCCTTTGGAGTGGGTTCTGCTGGATAAAGACGACCACGAATACGGGCTCCAGTCTTGTAGATGGTGGAGAGGTCTGCTGAAGAGTGAAAATACACAAGTATAGCTGGTGCTGGTTGAGTCCCTTCGTAGAGCCTGGTGACAGAATAGGCGCCGGTGGGATGAAGTTCAGTAAGGAGGTCATCTTCAGAAAGTACAACGGGAACGTCGTGAAGAACACAGGTGAACAGCATGATGGGAAGGCCGACCTCCAACTTGGTGCCAGCCTATGTGCTTTATTGTCTCGGCGGGGTGCTAAATTAAAGATGAGCAGTCACCCGGCCGAAAAAAAAAGTTACGTTCCCCCGGAGGTGCAAAAGATTCGAGTATGGAGAGGAGATGAGCTCCAGGACACTGCGCTTGAGGTGGTAGAGGTGGGATCCCTCGCTGAGTGCGAAGGATTAAACTAACCCTGGAGGGCAAACAGATTAAGAAGAAGAACAAGAGAATGAGAGTGAGGAGGAAAGGGAAAAGCAAATTATTCACAGCTATTGGAAAGCAGGAAAGAAGCCGAGAAGGTGAATAAATTGGTTAATTTTACATAGTCCTTAGATGGCTAAAACCGAGAGCAGACAGAAATGTGACCGGTTGATGTTAGGAACACAATAACAATTTCTTCACCCAAACAGCCAACGGCCATACCATGTTGAATACACCGGTTCTTGTCCGATCACCGCAGTTAAGCAACATTGGGCGTGGTCAGTACTTGGATGGGTGACCGCTTGGGAACACCACGTGCCGTTGGTTCAATTTCCTTTTGCCAACGGCCGTAGCCGTGTTGAAACACCGTATCCCGTGAGATCTCCGAAGTTAAGCAACATTGGGCGTGGTCAGGAGTTGGATGGGTTACCACGCGCTATTGGTGGGGGGTAAGGGAATGGAGGAGCGGAAAGGAACTGGCCACCCTATCGCACGTAAACTACGGCTCAGGAACACCTCTGCGGAGGTTCGGACCTGCCTTCGGGGAGAATAACCCTTACCTTACTCACCCAAACAGAGCCAGGAATTTTAAGTGCGTCACCTTAATTCTTGTCCGGTTAAAATGCCTATATTATCCTCCCTTGCAAAGGAAACATAAAATGAACACCCCTAACTGTGTTTTAGTTACGCTTCCTTTGCACCTTTCCTCACTTGTTTTCCAGCTTGTTTAATACTTTTTTGGATCCTTTACCGTATTTCATTCCTAAATAAATTAAATAAGAAAAAGCGAACCGTTAGTCTGTAAAGATTGGCTCTACGTTGTTTCCCAAATCGTCGCTATGATCGCAGGCTACCTATACTGCACTAATCTGGAACTTAAGTCCAAACCCGGTGATTGTTGAATTATTAGCTTGCATTTTCTCAGACGTGTGATTTTAATAACATTGTATTCTGCGACTTGTTTTAGGAAGTGCACGGTAACTTGAATCAATTTTGTGTCGTATATGAGGTAAAACTGATTTTGGTGATGATTATATATTTACATTTAAAATTTGTACTTTTTTGCATTTCTTTCGACTAAATTAAAACACATTTTTTGCACCTTTCTGACCAAAATTATGCACCTGAAATTCCTAGATCCAGCCATAATTCAGAGTAACTCGCAGAGGCTCTCGGATTGATAATCCTCTATCCAGTATATTGAAGTATTCCAGGATTATCATGTGACCTACTTTACAATGCTGATAAAGCCAATGGATGAGTGAATCATCAGCTGAGTGAAGGCAAGCCATCGCTCGATAATGTCTAACAGCCACCGTTCATCCTCACACATGACAGCAATTCTCCTCGCTTTACAGCCATCAAAGTGGCAGATCCAGGAGAACAAAGGCGTCATAAAATGAAGTTCTGACCACTACTTCAAACATCCATCCCTGTGTGTTTAATCGCGCTCGATTAAGGCTTTTATGCTTATGACGTCAAATATTTACGTTGATTTGAATTGGACCGGAAAAGGGGAGCATTTGTCGAGGCGCAGTGATCGTATAATAGATCCAGCTATTCATTAAAATTAGAGTAATACTAATGGCCAAAGAGTCGGAAATCGTCTCCAACATCAGTTTTAACTGACGAATTGAAACTTTGTAGTATACCGAGCAAATGGCTGCACGGTTCGGGTCACGTAGTTAAGAGATTGCATTTGGAAGAAATGGGTTCGAACCCCACTGTTGGCAGAACTGAAGATCGTTGGGCTGTACCTTAATGAAGGTCACAGTCGCTTCATTTCCACTCCTAGACCTTTCCTACTGAACCGTCGCCGTAAGATCTGCATGCGTCATTGCGATGTAAATCAAATTGAAAAAAGAAAGGAAAACATTTTCATTATTCCCGTATTTAAAAACCATCCCCACATAGTTCTATTTCACTACCGCCGTAGTTTAATGGCAGTGAACCTGTGATATTTTATGCATGAATCCGGAAGAAATAAATAGGAGAATACGGAGAAAAATATTGGAATTTCAGACGGGTGGGTACAGTGGCAGGAAGACATTCACAATAAATTGAAAATGTAAAACTGATATAATAATAAAATCACCGGGCTGAGTGGCTCAGAATGTTAAGGGGCTGGCCTTCTGACCTCCAACTTAGGAGGCTCCATCTTGGCTCAGTCCGGTCTTATTTGAAGGTGCTCAAATACGTCAGCCTCATATTGGTAGATTTAATGGCACGTGAAAGAACTCCTGTGGAAGAAAATTCTGGCACCTCGACGTCTCCTAAAACCGTCAAAAGTAGTTAGTGGGACGTAAAAAACATTATTATTAAAGTAATCGAAAATATAATTCCACAACGTCTCAAACGGAAATTTATCCTCGACCTTAATCATTCATTCACATTAAGCTCCCTGTTTGGATCAGTGGAAGAGTGCGGAACATCGTATTTCAAGATGATGGGTTGAAACTCAGCAGAGGAAAAGCGATCTGCTCTGCAACACGTCAGCTTCATCCCCAGGAATAAAATACTTACCAACTTCTGTTGTCCCATGCGTAAACGTCAAACGTCATATTCCTCTCCATAGTACAAACATCGTTTGCAAACTCTTCGCTATCAAGAGGGGGATTGAAGTTTACGTACAGTACAATAATAATCTATTGATGATCTTTTTTTTAAATTCGTTTTACGTGGCACGGACACATGTAGGTCTTATGGCGACGATGGGTTAGGGAAGGCCTAGGAATGGAAAGGAAGCGACCGTAGTCTTAATTAATGTACAGCCCAATCATTTGCCTGGTGTGAAAATAGGAAACCACAGAAAACCATCTGCAGGGCTGTCGGCGGTGGGATTCGAACCCACCCTCTCCCGGATGCGAGCTCTCAGCTGGGCGTCCCTAACCGTACGGTCAAATCATACGGTAATTGACAATCTGTTCACGCATGTAGGCCTACACATGTGATTTTAAAAATCATTGAATTTTTATACCTTCAGCATTGCACCTTTCATTGCCTTACATAAACTACACTGCAAACACTGTCGTGAAATAACGATATAAATAATAATCGCACGCGCAATGTGGTCCAGCGTGAGGTTTGATGTATATTCTTCAAAGGAATTAAGGGCACAGAGCATTGACATTTCGTACCCAGTCTGATAATTTAACATTTCAAATTGTGGTAGAATGTTTAATTGCTTGTGTTAAATAATTTATTGTAATTTTAATTGATATCAAAGTTTAAATTAACACTGCCCTGCACGCTCAAAACGTATAATGGAGTTACACACATGACGGAGATTCCTTCGCCTTGTATAAATTACTTACTTCATGTCCAACCCTTATCGTGCATGAAGCGAGATGATTTTTCTTAGCGAGTTTTACGACCGGATGCCCTTGTCGACGTCAACCTCATTAGAGGTGTGAATACGTTGAAATGGATGACGTTATATATGATAGTAGGAAATGAGAGGATGAAACCCGGTGCCGGCACATAGCCTACTCCTGTCAAATAGCACCAATGTGTCTGCTCAAGGCTTTACGTCCCCATCCGACGGACGAATCACCATTAGAACACTTCGGAGAAGTTTGGAATTGAATCTAGCGATTAGAAATTGTACACCACCACCTCTCCTACCCAGCCAACATTTCATACTGAATTTTTTTTCGACAAACGGGACTCGAACCGGCTAACAAGCTTGTCGGACCATACAGACTTCACGATTTAATAATCACGGCCACCGGGCGGGCTCTATCATAACATTATTGTTTTCCTACTTTATTTTTGCAATTAATTCCATTATAATAGAGAAAATATTTAGATAATGACATTTCACTTTTTGCTAGTGGACTCTCGTCTACAATGGCGACGTTACACGCGTTAGCGGCATTTCTTCAACATGGCGAATATTACTGCAAGTAGCCTTATTATCACTCCTAGCTATGATTGGGCTTACTATTACCTATATGGTGATCGTGATTATTATACGACATTATTCACTTTAGTTTCTAGTAGAATACTTTAGTACGACTGATGACCATGAAACTAGAATTTAAGTAACATATATTAGTTACAAAATATTCAAAAAAATGATTTTGTTGAAATATTCGAAAAGAAACTATTGGCACAATAAACTCTAATCCAATAATATATAGTAAACCGTCATGAATTTTAAAAAATCTCCCTTAGAAGCTAAGTTCAGAATATATTCTACAAATAAATATCGCAGCACATTTTGTTTGATTCACTGTTTTCCATCACATTACTTATTCATCACTATCAATTTCATTTTCGGTGCAGTACTTGCAGTTTGTTGTTGTTGGTGTTGTTCCTACAGACAGGATGATTGCAAGTCAGGCAGCTGGTATTGGTTTCCCAATTCTTTTTTTTTTGGCGGACAATAGAAATACCTGAGTGGTGGTGGTGGTGGTGATTATTGTTTTAAGAGGAAGTACAACTGGGTAACTATCCTCTATATAACACTAATCAGAGGGAAAAAAGGAAGGGATCCGACACTTCGAAAAATGAAGTTATCGGCCAAAGTAAGACAAGGGCCCACGAAGGGCGTGAAAATGAAAGACTCCCTAGCCCTCGCAAACCTAATAGCGTCGGGGTCGGAAAAGAACAAAAGTTGACCAAGAGAGATCGGATAGGATAGATAAAAGTGAGGAGCCTGGCACAAGTAAGTGGAAGCAATGCCAGGACTCAGCTGAGGGCCCCGTGGTCGCCAACCTACGTTCCAAAATTCAGAGCCCCTGAGGCCCCTTTTAGTCGCATCTTACGACAGGCAGGGGATACGGTGGGTGTTATTCTACCACCCCCACCCACCGGGGGGAGAAATACCTGACCTCTTGCTCCTGTTTATCCACCTCACCCTCATCTAGTCCACGCTTCCGTGGGAAGATTATACGTGATGTCGTTACGAAGGACAGACATCATGTTATTACCATATACAGAGAAACGTAGGAAACGATAAAGGAACTGATATGATTGGATAACATTCGCTCAGTTATCGACTTCTCTATAAATACAGCGAAAGTTTTGAATACCTTTCTTCTAGAACTATATATACTTTAAAATCTGACTGGAAGTCAATAATAAATCTCTGATTCTCTTAACTCAGATTTGTTTTAAAAAGTCATCCTTCACTGTCAATATTTGTTGATGTTTGAATTAGTTTATCTTGTTCCGTTTCGTCACAATTCTTGTTATCACTTTTAGGAAGCACTTGAGTAAATCGATAAGAGGGTTTAAACTTTGCCAGAATCTCGTGTTTCTCCGAGGATCCAATATCCTGCCCAAGTTGCAGACCAGATTCGAGGATAAACTCTCAAGTTGTTCTCAACTTCCCCTTCCCCGCTGTTCCTCTCTTACCTCACAAAGACAGCAGAGATTACCCCAGTCTCAGCAAGGAGAAAAGGACAGACATACAATTAACTTCACCACAACCAATTAACTTACACCTTTTACAAAATAATATTGAATTTTCATCTCTTTAGACTACGCAGAATTCGATAAATGCTCAATGCACGAGATATAAACTAGGAGATACCCATTTAGAATGTATAGACAGAAAAATATAATAAGCTGCACCACTACCTGCATATCTAATAAAAGGTTCGAGACAAAGTGTTGATATATTCTTGGCAGATTCAATGTACAGGCATGCCTATCATAACAAATAACATCCTATTATCTGACTGAAGTTCAATTCGAATTCCCCAACATTTTCATTTACGGCATACTCCCATTATCTCCATAACCTCAATGGTCTAAAAAATTCTATAACCAATTAGGAGGCTGGTGTGGTTTGCTGATAAGAGGGTAGTACCAGTATCCTCTAAAATTCGCTGAATAATACATATCATGCATGTGAAGTATTAATGTGTAGTACTTGATAGGGCACCAAATCTTTATAATAATAATAATAATTTCGTGTGGCAATTTCTACCCGAGTGCAGCCCTTGTAAGGCACACCCTCCGATGAGGGTGGGCGGCATCTGCCATGTGTAGGTAACTGTGTGTTATTGTGGTGGAGGATAGTGTTATGTGTGGTGTGTGAGATGCAGGGATGTTATGGACAGCACAAACACCCAGCCCCCGAGCCATTGGAATTAACCAATGAAGGTTAAAATCCCCGTCCCGGCCGGGAATCGAACCCGAAACTCTCTGAACCGAAGGCCAGTACGCTGACCGTTCAGCCAACGAGTCGGACTACCAAATCTTGATTAATTGGAGGGATAACCGCAGTGGGAAAGATAAGCCGTGTATCTCTAGGAGTAAGAACTGTGAGAACCACATAGTTGTCCGAGTATTTATGGAATAATCAAGGTCCGTTTAAACATGTCGCAGTCTATTTATATACCAACAAATGAGAATACTGGCTAAAAAGACGAAAGTGATAAATTAGTCAATAGTAGATAAAGCACGGAATAAAATAAGATTAACAATGTATTTTATAGAGAACAAGGTTGACCTATCACTGGACTGGGAGAAAAATTGATTTAATATTCATAGGCACAGTCTAGATAAGGAGTGTTTGAATTATTATCTAGGAGGGTATACAGAACGCAACGCATTCAAAGTTACAAAAACATAAAATTGTCAGCCTGCTTCACGGAAACCCTGCAGAAGAAACACTTGCCACAACCATAAAACTTAATAGAGACTAAAACAATAAACAAAGCATTAACAGTACTTTTCTCACCCAGCCTTCCATAACCCTTTCTAACGTGTTCATGTAAGTTTAAATTTTATTGTCACAAAAAAATTCCAGTGAGGCAACACACACTGGCGGAAAATGAAATCCCAACACCAAGAAGTTCTCAATGGGTGACAGATCCGGTGATCTCGCAGACCAAGGCAACTGGTGGACATTCTGTAGAGCAGGTTGGATGACAGCAGCGGTATAAGGACGAGAGTTTTCCGAATAATGCAAAAGAATGGCTGCACAACCGGTAGAAATCCGGTGTCAAGATTCTTGGGATAACAATTAGAGTGCTCCTGCTCACAAAAGAAATAGCTGCCTAGTATGTGTGTCGATGCCGCAATAGCTTGGTTTCAAGCGTTCACTGGTCTCCTTCTTACCAACCTACGGCCATCACTGCGCCAAGACGTTTTTTCTTGCAATTTGCTTTACGTCACACCGACACAGGATGGTCTAATAGCGACGAAGTGACAGGAAAGGTATAGGAATGGGAAGGAAGCGGTCGTGGCCTTCCTGGTGTAAAAGTGGGAAACCACGGAAAACTACCTTCAGGGCTGCCGACAGTGGGGTTCGAACCCACTATCTCCCGGATGCAAATTCACAGCTGCGCACAGAAACGGCGGTGCCAATTATTACTCACCGTGACAGAGCAGCTGTTGTCCAGTTAAATTTAAAATATTGTATACCATAGCCCGAACTTAATATTTTTTAACTAAAAATGAATATGAGCTGTAGACCTAACTTCAGGAAAAGGCTCCTAAAACTCGGTGAGGGTGAATTAGGTCAAAACTGCATTATCGAGATTCCACAAAACCAGACTTCCGCTTGCTTGTTGTTTTAAGGGGCCTAACATCGAAGGTCATCGGCCCAAACCAGATTTCAAAATTTTTTGTAGGCCTACGTGATTTATTTATTTCATCTTTTTATTCAATTGAGAGCCTTTTTCTTGTTTTCGTTTTTGCAAAGGTATCAATTTTGTGCTCAAGAAACGAACAAGTCAATGTCATCAACCAACAGGTTTCCGCCAGTGCATTTTAAGAGTTTTGGGCAGTTTACACATTATCACTGGCTTCGTAGAGTTGTGCAACGGAACAAAATTGACTGCAATGGAGCTAGACAGAAGTATCAGAAAGAAAGTGTTTTTCTAAGAATAGATTTAGCACCTGATAATCCGCATAAACGGAGGCAATTACCTCTAAATGGTGTCTTCTCTGTCCCAACAAATAAGTCAGAATGATAAATTTTATAGAATCTGAGATAAATTTCTCCATTTCGGTGTTTACTCATGGACAGCTGAATGTAGCTTTCTCAAGAGTTCACATATCTATAGTAGTCAAAGTACAACTTCCACCTACAACTACACACCATATGATTTGTAAGAATACACTATCATACTTGTTACGATTTCATTCAAGTACCGTACATGTAATGAGCAAAGTATAACTTTTATTCATCCGGCCTGATGATTAGTGATCTTACCCGGAGACCGCGGGTTCGATTCTCAGACAGGTCAGCGATTTCTAAGTGAACGTAAGGACTGGTACGATGTCCACTACGTGATTGCAACTGAGGAGTTATCTGACTGTGAGATGGCGGCCCCGGTCTAGGAAGCCAAGAATAAAGGCCTAGAGGATTCGTCGTGTTGACCACATGACACCTCGTAATCTTCAGGCCTTCGGGCCGATTAGCGGTCGCTCGATAGGCCATGACCATGACCCTTCCGAGCATTTGCGCCATTGGGTTTGGTTTGGTGATTTTTATTCATAATATCTATTAACAGTCTACGCAAAATTTCCAATTACTTCTTAGTAATTACGACTGCCGATCTTGTGTATGTTTTATTCATAAGATACGTTAATATATTCATATCATATTTCCAATTACTTAACACATAGTACTGGTTCAAATGATTTAGGGTGCCGTGATGATCATGTAGCTGAACAACAACAACAACAACAACAACAACTACTACTACTACTACTACTACTACTACTACTACTACTACTACTACGTTTTCACATTGCTCCCCCGAAGGGACAGGCGGTCCTCCTAGAATGTGACGCTATCACTCAGGCCAGGAGATTTGTATCGAAGAAGGAGATCTGCGGAGTAGTTGAGAGGGTTGGCGGCTGTGGCCTCTGGTAAGAACTGCCCCGACATTCGCCTTAATGCAGGAGAATGGAAAACAACGGAAAACCATTCTCAGGACAGCCGACGGTGAGGGACAGACCTTTTCAGCCTTCCGAATACAGAAGCGTAGAGCTACTGTACAGCCGTGGCCACCCCTTCTCTGCTCCGTTGGCCGTTCAGAGTGCAGAGCTGTCGGACAACGGACCAACTATGGCAACTTGTGGGTTCGAACCACTCTGCGTCCATAGACCACATTACACCTAAAACTTGTTTGTCCTTATAAATGTCGATTTCTTTTTAACTCGACAGCTGGCTTCTAGAAAGGCAAGCAAAAGCATAGCATTGTGTACTCAATAATAATTGTTTTAATCTATACTGACTTATAACCTCACGCTTGATTTTCGGAGGAAGAGATTTATTATAACGCTACATTTTTGAAACAGCTACTGTACGCAACCAATTCAAGCCTTATCACTTAATCAATATACTGTATGGCCTATAGGACTTTCTGAAGAGATTTGTTAGCTCAACAGGAAGGAAGGTTGTTAGGAAAACTGTCCATGTACGACTACTACTAAAAGTGTTTTCATTCCTCCCCTGAAGGGGGAGGCGGGCCCCTTAGGCGGTGACGCCGTCTCTCAAGCCTGGAGATTTGTTACGGTGAAGGAGATGCTCGGAGAGAATGTAAAACCACGGTAAACCATTCTCAGGACAGCAGACGGTTGGGGCCAGCCATGAGATCCAGCCCTGTCCCGTCTCCCGAATGCAGAGCAGTTGGACTATGGACCAGCCGTGGCCAGTTGATGGCCGAGATCCACTCTGAATTTACCAACCCTGACCATGTCCGACATGCAAGTTCAGTAGAAATTCCCTAAGCGAGCGATTTACGAGTATATTCTCTCTGCCTGTTAAGTCAACAGCTTAGAGATAGGTTGCATGCACAAATAGCACCACAAAAGTTATGAGACTGAAAGAAAATCGCAAAATCAGATTGCGACGCTTTAATGAGGCGTATTTTACACTTTTACCCATGACCTATTACAAATGACCTTGTTTTAAAGAACGTAAAGGAGCATCGATGTTTATTAAATACGACAAAGAAGAGGAAATCAAAGTTGCTTGGACATGTACTGACTCTTTTCTCCAAACCACCAATGAAGGTAAAGTACTGGGAAAGAGACGCAGGGGAGGATCAAGGATGTCATACGTCAAGAACTCTGTCGGTGAACTGGTATGTGGTTCCTATAGCAACATGAAGAGGCTAGCAGAAGATCGTCAACGACAAGGCATTACCTTTAGTAGATGATGATGATGATGATGATGATGAGATATATGGATACGAAGCAAGCGCATTCGACCACCTTCAAATACCCTGTGAGCTGAGCCCGATTGAACCGGCCAATTTGAGCTCAGAAAGGCCAGCGCTCTTACAGTTGAGTAACTCAGCCCATCTTTGGCGTTTCCCTTATTCTTCAAAGACTCGGGACATCTTCCATTTCCATAGCTAGCACGGGAGATTACCAAGTTGTACTTTCCAATCAAACAATAATTAGCACCACCATCATCCCATTATCCGATCCAATATCAGGACCTGACACAGGCCTGTTTGTGTAAGATAAACTCGGCTGTAGCACTTCACGTCGAGATGTAAGCTTAATACTCTGGAGATCACATTCAAACTCTCACATATTCATCATGTGAGCTCAAAGTAGTAATTCAATTAGCCAGAGTTACCTAGTGTCAGAGGATAAGTTTCTTGTAACAAGTTTATGAGATTCCAGCAGATCTTGAACTCTTCACTGCCTTGAAGTGAAACTTGGTTCTGAATTTCTGGAGTTACTGTTCGTAAAAATTACTTTTCATTACGAAACGAGGAGAAATTGGAAGCAGTGCTCTCATCTTGGGAAGGAGGAAATTTCGTCTCAACAAGAACAGAATGAAAGCAGGGACTAATTCAAGAAGAGTATCGTTTAATTCTCGGGTGGTGAATAGTTGCCTCTTTGTTCGAATAACAATATGTTCATTTAATTGTCACCATTAGCATTTTATGAATAAACGCTGAAGTAAAATGTCGCCTCAGATGTGCTAATGTGACTGTCGGTGTGTTTACGACAAGCGATAATCTCAGTGTCCATGTCAAGCTAAACGTTTGAAATGTTATAGAAATATCAGCACTTACTTTGTTATGCAAGATTTGTAATACATAAACAAGTCATTATATCTCTAGAATTGCACGGTGATATTTTTGGACATATAAGGCGACACTAAATTGTTAATTGTTTATACCATATCGCTCAATAGAAATTATATATATATATATATATATATTGCTATTTGCTTTACGTCGCACCGACACAGATAGGTCTTATAGCAATTATAATTTTAAGAATAGAATGAGCTGTTACGAAATGTGGAAGCGATGCACAAAAAAATACCAATAAAGCATGGAAACACAGTTATTGACTTTTACCTGGACCGCACTTTTCAGTTATTCAATTGAAATATTTGTTAACGGGCGCCCAGCCCGATTAGGCGCAGTGATAATCTTTGCTTACTCTCTTAAGCATCAGCTAGTGCTATTGATGTGTTATGCGTTTCTGCAGTTCAGCATGGAAACAGTCGTAAAGACAGCGTCCACCATTCAGCTCGTTCAAAACGGTTCTAACTGTGCAACGCCCACAGAAATGTAAGTATACTTTTGATCTTACGTTTACAGTTCCAAGTGATATAGATTAATTCCACTGTACTGCTTCTTCGAGACTATTACTCTTTTTACAATTTGCCTTGCGTCGCATCAACACAGACAGGCCTTATGGCGAAGATGGTATCGGAAAGGGCTAGGACTGGAAAGGAAGCCGCCGTGGCATAATTTGCCTGGTTTGAAAATGGGAAAACACGGAAAACCATTTTCAGGGCTGCCGACAGTGCAGTGCGAACTCTCCACCTGCCGAATGCAAGCTCACAGATGCGTGCCCATATCCGCACGGCCAACTCGCTCGTTTCTTCAAGAACGATTTAGTAACTAATAGAGGTGGATACTTCATTATGTATGAATATGTCGCAGGGATAAAACGTCACCCGTATATGAAAAGGAGTAACTTGTTTTTATTATTTTCGCTGTCCGGCTCCATGGCTAAGTGGTTAGCGTACTGGCCTTTGGTCACGGGGGACCCGGGTTCGATTCCCGGCAGGATCGGGAATTTTATCCATAAATGGTTAATTCCACTGGCATGAGGACTGGGTGTATGTGCCATCTTCATGATCATTTCATCCTCATCACGACGAGCAGGACGCCTACGGGAGTCATATCAAAAGACCTGCACCAGGCCTCTCCAGAGACCACACGGCATTATTTTCGCTACTGGCATTGAAGAAGATATACTGAACAACCACAGACAGCATAAAGAACAGTCAAGAAGCTAAGGGTGAAAACTAAATTTACTTCATTTCCTTGTGAACAATAATTTAATATCTTAATGCGTAGACTTTTACGCCCACGAAATGACATAATAATAATAATAATAATAATAATAATAATAATAATAATAATAATAATAATAATAATAATAATTTTGGACATATTAGGTCTCGTAATGTTAATAATCTGCTGACGCGTTTCGATCCTGCGACGAGGATCTTCTTCACAGCAATAACAAATAATGTATTGGCAACTGTCACTCCATACTAACCAGACTCAAGGTAGAGAGACCCTGTTAGAAATGTAGTTCAATCCAGGGCCTCCAGAGTCACGGAGAAAGATGTTAACGAGTTAACTACGGAGGGTAGGGGCTGCCTAACCGAGGCGGTAAAGGCGTGCTCGGTTCGCTCGGAAGTACGTGGGTTCGAATCCCCATCAGGAAGTCATAAAAATTTAAGAAACGAGATTTTCACTTCCGGAGGTGCACATGGCTCTGAGGTTCACTCAGACTACACCAAAAATGAGCACCAGGTTAATTCCTGGGGGCAAAGGCGGCCGGGCATTGAGCTAACCACTCTACCCCATCAAGTGCCGAGGTTATGGATAGTGGAAGCCTTTACCTTCCACCCCTCCAAGGGTCTTCATGGCATGTAAGGAGATGACTTTGCTTTTTAACTACGGAGGGTAGCCATGATCTGCTCAGTATATTCGTTAAAATTATTCGGGTGTTTAGCCATTTCTATCGCTTCACGAATGATTCTAGGTATAAAACTTTTCCCTTTATATATGACAGAAGTAGCATATTTATATGTAGTGCAGTGTCGTGTTTGTATTTCCTGACTCGTGTATGTGTGTTCCTAAAATATGTTCCTCGCACACAGTGTATACTTTTTGCTTTTTAAAAAAACGCTAAGTCGTTACATTATTGTGATTAATTTTCGTAACCTACAAAATGATATAACACATATAATGTTCGAAGTGTTATCAAAGAATATTGTGCGCACCAAACACCATCATCCGCAAGGTAACGTGATACGGAGGGGCGCGTGCGGTCCAGGGAACAGCTTTTCACGACATAAGAATGTAGGTAAATCAAAAGGACATCACTGGACACTAAATCGTCACTGTTCGGGAAAAAACGATATCTCACAATGCTCTTCGTATCCATCATCATCATCATCATCATCTGTTTACCCTCCAGGTTCGGTTTTTCCCTCGGACTTAGCGAGGGATTCCACCTCGACCGCCTCAAGGGCAGTGTCCTGGAGCTTCAGACTCTTGGTCGGGGATACAACTGGGGAGTATGACCAGTACCTCGCCCAGGCGGCCTCACCTGCTATGCTGAACAGGGGCCTTGTGGAGGGATGGGAAGATAGGAAGGGATAGGCAAGGAAGAGGGAAGGAAGCGGCCGTGGCCTTAAGTTAGGTACCATCCCGGCATTCGCCTGGAGGAGAAGTGGGAAACCACGGAAAACCACTTCCAGGATGGCTGAGGTGGGAATCGAACCCACCTCTACTCAGGTGACCTCCCGAGGCTGAGTGGACCCCGTTCCAGCCCTCGTACCACTTTTCAAATTTCGTGGCAGAGCCGGGAATCCAACCCGGGCCTCCGGGGGTGGCAGCTAATCACACTAACCACTACACCACAGAGGCGGACTCTTCGTATCCATTATTTTCCTAAAGACTGGTCACGCCTCCGGGTCACATATGAATATTTCGTCCATCAGAAAAATTTTCGTTGTGTTCATTTTCCTATGCTTACATGTAAAACAAAATGAAGCTTACAATACCTCACTCTAGGAATGTATGTTTGCACGACTTATTTACGCACTCCTACAGTATAATGTGCTTAAGGTTCATTTTCCTTTACACGTTAGCACAGGAAAATGAACACAACAAATATTGTTCTGATGGACGCACATCCATATGTGGCTGGGAGACGTGACCAGTCTTAAACCAATAAAGGATAGCGACAGCGTTTTGAGATATGACCTTTTGCCCGAACAGCGATTAAATACTTCTTGACACATCAAAGTTGGCATAATAATTCAATAAAGAATGATAAGTGAGTTACCCGTTAAGTGATGGCTTTCATTCAAAATTAAACTTTCCTTAGATATGTTTATGGTAGTCCGCCTCTGTGGTGTAGTGGTTAGCGTGATTAGCTGCCACCCCCGGAGGCCCGGGTTCGATTCCCGGCTCTGCCACGAAATTTGAAAAGTGGTACGAGGGCTGGTACGGGGTCCACTCAGCCTCGGGAGGTCAACTGAGTAGAGGTGGGTTCGATTCCCACCTCAGCCATCCTGGAAGTGGTTTTCCGTGGTTTCCCACTTCTCCTCCGGGCGAATGCCGGGATGGTACCTAACTTAAGGCCACGGCCGCTTCCTTCCCTCTTCCTTGCCTATCCTTTCCAATCTTCCCATCCCTCCACAAGGCCCCTGTTCAGCATAGCAGGTGAGGCCGCCTGGGCGAGGTACTGGTCATACTCCCCGGTTGTATCCCCCGACCAAGAGTCTGAAGCTCCAGGACACTGCCCTTGAGGCGGTAGAGGTGGGATCCCTCGCTAAGTCCGAGGGAAAAACCGAACCTGGAGGGTAAACAGATGATGATGATGATGATGATGATGATGTTTATGGTATGGCTACAACTTCAGTATGAAAGTCCCCTCCTACTGATTGCATGAACCGTAAACGATGTGTCAATATTCTGCACAAAGACTCTCAAAACAGGAAGTAAAATATGTCACAGCCTGACAAGCCCTTATCAGTCACCCGTACGTTGGCGATCAATATGAAGAGTGCTCTTCGAACTTCGCAACATGAAATAATTCTTCGGTGCCCTTTATGCGGATCATCCTTGAATATTCTTAAGGCATGGTGCTTGCCTCCTGCCTTCTCCACTGCGCTCTTCAAGTTTACTTTTCAGAGTTAGTTGTAAAACTGCATAATTGTCACTACGTAACTCATGCTGTAGATATACTATTTTCTGAAAGTCATAATGATCAGCTGTTCTCTTTTCCTACTCAATCTCTGAATACCTGTTCATTAGTAGCATGTTTAACCCAGGAGGGACTAAGCTTTCTTTTATGAGACCATATATTTCTACAGCTTCTAGTCGTTTGAGGGTGATCTGCATTAATGACCATAGCACAAAGTTGATCAAACGTAAAATTTAACCATACGCTGCGTAAGATTCAATTTAAAGTGTCATCACGTAATAACATCTTAATTTCAATTAATGTTGATTTTGATCCTTATGTCAACAACAGGCCTAACGAACGAACGAACCATTCACTGTACAGTTGATTTTTAAAAGGATCTGCATGTTTTGTCTCATAGTAATACACGTTAGCCGTCACCAGATGACATTTGCTGTTGGAATTAACAGTGGCGCTCACTATATTGGGCACTACAGCATGAAATTGATGTGGTTCGCTCGTGAACCCCTGTCAGTATGGATTAACACTTGCAATTCCATGTCACAGCATGTCACACTAAGAGTGCTAAGTGACATACTGAAATGAAAGAATTGTGGGACGTACAATTACAAACTCCCTCTATACTATGCACTGTAATATAATTAAAATTCTGTCTATCTGTCTGTATATATGGATGTCTTTTTGTCAGTGTTCTGAACCCAACATTTATACTGATATCATTGGAACTGTAAGTATTCTTCTCTAATTATTCGTAGTCAGAGTGTTGTCAAATATTTCTTCTCGAAAATTATTTGAGTTCCTCAATAGATTTCATAGATCCTCCGTGGCTCAGATGGCAGCACGTCGGCATCTCACCGCTGGATACCGTGGTTCAAATCCCGGTCACTCCATGTGAGATTTGTGCTGGACAAAGCGGAGGCGGGACAGGTTTTTCTCCGGGTACTCCGGTTTTCCATGTCATCTTTCATTCCAGCAACACTCTCCATTCTCATTTCATAGCATCTATCAGTCATTAATAAATCACGTTGGGAGTGGCGACCCCATCGTACTAACAGCCTATATATGCTTCATTCATTACTTCCCTGACCCGGTCAAAGACTGGAAAAACAGGTTGTAGGTTTTCATTTTCAATAGATTTCATATCTCTGAAGTTGCATGATTTGTTTTGTCACATTAAAACTAGTTGAAATAAAATCGAAGCTTGAATACAACGGATTTGGGCTGATATAAATACTTGGACTCCTCAGTTTTCAATACATGCAGATTTCCTAATCCATCCGGGAAGGTGAACAAAATCCTTTCCGCCATGCCTAAAAACTGTAACTGAAGTTAGTGGGTGACATCTAAAAAAATCATTCAATAGAGACATTGTAGAAACCCTCAGTGTTTTTCTTTGGATCTCTTCTTTCATTTCAATTGTCTTTGTTGAACCTATCTAGGATTATGTGCGTAAAATTCTGAAATAGATTCAGAATTAATTCCTGTACATAAATACCTCACACCTTTCAGAGCAATGTCGTCAACAATTTTATGGGAATGACCTAAGAACAAGAATATCCACCAGGTAGTACTTGCGATTCTATTACACATATATCTACAGTAGTACAACGGCGTGACATATATTGTCTCTGTTGCAGGTAATGTGACTGTAAACTGTGAAGGATTGCGTGCCTATCGATTAATTTTGGATTTTTTGTGCGTGGAAGCACGCTAATGGTCACAAAATGCGAAATAAAGTCTCCACCTGATGAAGCTGTGTTTCTTCTGTAAATAGCGGAGTTAAAATCTCTAATCCAAGGGCACATAAAGTTTGGAACGATGTATCACCGGCAGCCTCGGATGCGAAGGAGCATCTCTCTTCTTAAAAGGGCAAGGGCAGTGGCTGAACTTGAACTGCAGATGAAAGTGTCCAAGAGGTACGTGAGGCATTTGAATGGAACTCAAAGAAATCGGTCTCTGTTGCCAGTTGTGAAAGCGGTATGCCACGAGCAACAGTGCACGAAGTACTGCACACAAATGTCCGTCAATACGCGTATGAAATGCAATTACTGCAGAAGTTTCAAGCAAAAGTCAAGCCACGTCGCTTTAGCCATGCCTCATCTCGTTGAGCCAGATCCCAATTGCTTTACAAATCTGCTTCAGTTGCGAATAAACGCTGCTTATAAACAATAGGCGTATATGTTGAATCAAGGTACCAGAGAATCGCCATTCGAACTTAGAACTGGAACGAGATAGCCCTGTGGTGAATGTTTCGTGTGGCCTCATGATAGCTGGAGTGGTGACATACCATTTTCTTCCACGAGCCATCTGTGATAGGCACCACATATAACGGGATGTTAGAACATTTTGTAATTATACAGATCCAAGATATTCCCAACGTAATTTTACAGCAAGGTTGTGCATCTCCTCATTAGTCTCAGAAGGTTTTCGACTGTTTAGATCAACATTTTCCACAGCGTTGGATCGGACGAGGGGCTCAAGAAGCGTGACTTTATCGTTTCCCCGATATCACCGGATGTGATTTATTTTATTTGTAGCTATAATATGGTTAAGATCTCCAAATCAAAGGTGACACCTATCAACGATCTAAGAGTACGCATCTCTGCAGCGTTACGCCTGGTAACAGACGACAAGCTTCAGCGCACATGGATGGAAGTGCGCAACGTTTGAGCGACGAATGTGGAGACATACTCACCAAGTTATAAAATACTTTTAAGTGTGGTACATGTTTATGGAATACAGATTCTTTGGTATGTGTCATTGTTTCAGGTACAGGTAACATGAAAGTTGAGTACATGGTATGGTAATACCTTACCGAATGTTATGATGACAGTTCATGAATTTAGGCAGACCGGTTTCTTGGCTGAAGTAACGGCGTAGTGGTCGTCGGTTCAAAGGTCCCTGTTTTCGATTGCTGGTCGGGTCTGGCATTTTAACTACGTTTTGTTAATTCCTTTAGCTTGGGGGCTGGGTGTTTGTGTTTGTATTAATATATATCTTCATTTTCACACAACACATCACACTGCAAACTATCACGGGAACACGCCATCAGTCCTCATATGAAAGCCATCCGGTCGTAAAACTTGGCTAAATCCACACAAAGCGCCGACCTCAGGAATTGGGAAAAGTCCAGGAAGAAGAAAAAATTCATGAATTTGTCCTCCAGAAACTTCTTCCTTACAATTTGTTTTACGTCGCACCTACACAGGTAGGTCTCATGGCGATGATGGGAGAGGAAAGGGCTAGGAGTGGGAAGGAATTCAACATGACCTTAATTGAGGTAGAGCCCCAGCATCCAGCTGGCTTAAAATGGGAAACTACGGAAAACTATTTTCAGAGCTGCTGAGAGTGAGATTCGAACCCATTATCTCCCGAATGCAAGCTCAAAGCTGCGCGCCCGGAAACTTCTAGAGTAATAGCGTGTGTGTTCGATATTACGCAGGCCGTTACGGGGTTAAGTTACTCGATTTATCGGGATATGTGTTCAGTTTCTCATGCCTACAGGTACAAAGAAATGCTCAGGTATATTCTATGAAATTACGAAAGAATATATACTGATAAAATGTTCTGAAAGAAAAACAATTTGAAAACATGTGGCCAGAATAAGAGACATTTTTATAGGACATAAGACACCCAAGACTTGTTCAAGTGGTTTTGGAGGATAGTACAGGAGGTAAAAATGGTTGTGGAAGGGGAAGACATTAATATGACAAACAGATTAGAGAAGATGTAGGATGAGAATAATTTAATTCATGATAAGGTACAAAAGAGGAGCTTCTGTAGTTCAGGTAGCAACGCTCCAGTCTCTCATCGCTGCGTTCCGTGGTTCAAACCCCGGTCACTCCATGTGAGATTTGTGTTAGATGAAGCGGAGGCGGGACAGGTTTATCTGCGGGTACTCCAGATTTCACTGTCATATTTCATTCCAGCAACACTCTCCAATATCATTTCATCTGTCAGTTATTAACTATTGCCCCAGAGGAATGTGACTTCGGTAGCCGGCACGGTTTCTATCCTCGCCGCTGGATGTGGACTTCATTCATTACATTCCTGAAACGGTCCGATGACTGGAAACGGGCTGTGGAATTTTATAGGGTGGAAATGAAAACTGCATCAAAATAGTATTTTCCACATGAAGATTGAATTTCCTTTCTTGTAGTATATTCCTAAACCGAGGATGAATTACGAAAGAATTTATACTAAAACAAGGCCCTGAAAGAACAACAATTTGAAAAAAGTGTGTGCATTGCAATACTTATTGTTTAACACATGGAAACGTGTCCGATTACTAAATAGAAGTGCTCTTAACTTTAAGACCAACGAATCCAGTAAATATAAGAATAGAATTTTGGCCTGCCTGTACTCTAGAAATAAGATGTATTGTACAAGTTTCTTAAATTGTAATCAGCTATATATATAATTCCTGGCCGATGACTTTAAATGCGAGGCTTAATGCAGAATTATCGAAAATAAATGGGGAAATTTTCACCAAAATTAGTGCGACGACATTTAGGATGGTATAGATTCAAGTATGAATTCGAGCAAGTGCGTGGGCATTGTTACCAGTTTTAACGAAGTCAAGATTGCTCTTGAGCCCCTGCTCACAAACTAACGAACTACTACTACTACTACTACTACTACTACTAACATCTTCAGTACTAATTGAATGGGTGCAATTTACAGTTTATTAACATTCCTCTGAGTATAGTTGATCAAATGCTGTCTCTAGAAAGTGTGTTACTCTTACAACGTCTCACGTAGGTAAGCAGTAAAAATAGCTACCAAGAGTGGAACACGTGCTGCCCTTAAACAATCTTTATATGCAGCAATCCTTTCAAATTGCTTTCGATATTAACTAGTCGAAATACATGAATGTTCCACAACACAGACTGTGAAATTGGTAATCACATTTCTCACCCTTACAGTTATCTGAGCTCTATATAGGTATCATTCCTTAGAATGAGACTTTGTCCATGAAACAGCCATATAAATAAATCTGAATGATAATGAAAGGAATTCATTCCAATGTTCTTCACAGAGGAGGGTTCGCTAACGCCAGCCTTGGTACATCTCACCGTTTTATCTTCCATTAACAGTCTGGGAATCCAATCTTACCCTTCCCTTATTGCAGCAATTCTCTATACAAGTGTCCCATCCCCTCCGCTCCAGCCTTTCAAATTCGCATTATGAAGCCAATGGCGTGAGAAACCAAGCCATTCCTCGACCGCCCGGGGAAAGATGAATGATAGAAGTCTTTTTATGGAGCGCTTTTCGTTCCTTTTTTGTTTGGGAAAAAATGAAGGAGTCTGTCTGCTGGCTGGAAATAAAAGCCGGGAGAAATTCTGGTATATAACGGCGTGGACATGAATTGAAAGTGTGAACATCAGCGTAAGATTCTTTATGAGGGTTCAGTGCAGGATATAATATTTATAATCTGTCTGCGGAAACAAAACTAAGATCGCTCCTCCTTGATCGGGGAGAAGACTAGATTAGAAGATCTAAATTTGAAGTTTTATGTATCTCCATCTCGGTCAGAGATTTATTTTACTGTAGTTTTAATTTAATTACAGGCGTGTAATGCTGATGTAATGCTTATGAGTTTCTCTTGGACAATTTTATGTTTCGCTCTTTTCAGAGTCCTGTCCGACTCATTAGCTGAATGGTCAGCGTTGAGGCCTTCGGTACAGAGGGTCCCGGGTTCGATTCCCGGTCGGGTGGGGGATTATAATCGCGTCTGATTAATTCTTCTGGTTCGGGGGCTGGTTGTTTGTGTTTGTCCTAAGTCTTTCCTCTTCATATTCAGACAACGCACATCCCTCCACATACGGTTGGCACCAGGAAGGGCATTCGGCCGTAAAATAGGTCCGAATCCACACGTGTGCCACAATTCGCACCCACGACCCTACACGGTGTGGGAAAAGTAGTAGCGGTAGAAGAAGAATAAGCTCTTTTGAGACTCCTCTCACTTCAATAAAGAGGGACAGGGACAAAATTTCGACAAAGGCGGGATCAATCTATAATTTATTTGACTTGAAATAGACTATAATTGGTTCTTTGG
The DNA here is from genome assembly GCF_040414725.1 of Anabrus simplex. NCBI lineage: Eukaryota > Metazoa > Arthropoda > Insecta > Orthoptera > Tettigoniidae > Anabrus > Anabrus simplex. Next base: position 78,446,823 of record NC_090271.1, on the reverse strand, counting down.
CGACGAAAGGGTGGGAAAGGATTAGGACTGGGTAGGTATCGGCACTAACGTTAATTAAGATACATCCCCAGCATTTGTCTGGCGTGAAAAATGGAAACAATGGAAAACGACCTTCAGGGCTGCCGAGATGGTCTTGGAACCCACTATCTCCCGAATGCAAGCTCATAGCTGTGTGACCCAACGGCACGCCCAACTCACTCGGTGACTGTCATTTTATTAGGTCGTTTGAATAGAAATGGTAACAAGTGGAAACCATGGTAACTACACAACAAAAATGTACGGAATGATACCGGTGGGAACCGAACATACAATCTCCGGCTGTCGTGTACGATTCTCACCTGATTAAGCGGCGTTTACGCACTGGAGTTCATAATAGTTACCCGCTGTGGGACATTGTACTTGAAATAGACTTTGCGGTCGTCGTATGTATTTCCTGTAATGTATGAGCTTGGTAATAATGACCATTATTAATATTAATATTAATTATTAAATAACATATAATTTGTCAAATTGTTTTGAATTTCAGTTCATGACACGCTGGTAACTTTGTGTCAAACAGAAAATACCCGTTTATGGAGAGAGGAATTAGGGATTAGGATAAAGGGATATGGATAATTTACCAATGGAGATGTTTGATATATTTTGAACCTCTTTGAAATCATTTAAGAAAAACTAGGTAAAAAACGATAGGAAGTGATGATGATGCTTGTTGTTTAAAGGGGCCTAACATCTAGGTCATCTGCCCCTAATGGTACGAAATGAGACGAAATACAATGACAAATTTAAAGTCCAAAATTCTCCACTGACCAGAATTTATAACGTGAGGACGAAGAATGAATGGATGGATATGAATTTAAAACAATCAGTGGATCTGATCCGCAATGCCCCACATTCACAGAAACTGACGTGAACCAATAGTATTACTGGCCAAGGGACTGCTTCTGTAGAAAACACTGAATCGATGATGCTTTTCGTCTAAAGGGGTCCAAAATCCTAGTTACCGGCCCCTCATAATGATAATTATAGCTAGGAAAGTAGAACCATAGTATTTGCCCTGTTGCGGTACTAATCAAAAGTAGCGTAGACTAGCGATATTCCACACATTATGGTACTACTCACAGGTAATGAAATTCGCACATGGAATACAGACCTATGGTGTTTCGCACATTGCGCCGCCATTTACAGGCAACGCAAACCTATGGAGTTCATCACATACGTGTACTAACCACAGGGACCCGTACTATGCCGTGGTGTTCCTCATATAGTGGGTAATATCACAGGCAAGGCAGCACCATGGTGTCGCTCCTAAGTGGTGTTAATCACAGGTACTGTAGAAGCTGGCAACGCACTCTGTTGCTACTAATCACAAACCTATTTGGTACCTAACATAGTGGTACAACGCGCAACTAAAAGCGACCCATGGTATTTCCCGCGTTGTGGTACTAATCACAAGTAGTTTTCATGGTTCTAATACAATCATCCCTTGGTGGCCCCTTTTAGTCGCCTCTTAAAACAGGCAGGGGATACCGTGGGTGTAATCTTCGTCTGCATCCCCCATCCACAGAGGGTTGTGTGTTTGGTCCGTGAGAGGTATTTTATTTCCCTCAAGTCCGTTGGCAAGACGGTTAGGACCCCCATATCCGCCACCTGGGACGCGCCACGTGGGAGTATCACCTCTCCCCACTGCTACGCCAGCGTAGTAGGTTCGTGGATGGTATAAACTAAACAAGGGACTGTTTCCAAAGCAAAATCTATTATATTTGTTGTCCAAAAGGTCCAAAATCCAGGTCACCGGCCAATCATAATGGTAAAGCAGACCACGGTGTTCCTCATGTTGCGGTACTAATCGCAAGTAACGTAGACTCGCGGTGTTCCTCACATAGCAGTACTACTCACAGGTAATGCAGACATATGGTGTTCCAGACATGATGCCACCACTCATAGGTAACGCAGATCCGTGGCGTCTCACACATATTGTACTATTCATAAATAACGTAGACCCATGGTGTCACTCATATAGTGGTACTAATCTCAGGCAATGCCCAGACCGGTGGTGTTCTTCATATAATGGTACTAATCACGGGTACCCCTGGAAACTTATAGTGACCCACTTCCGATGATACTAATCACAGCCCCATGGTGATCCTCATATAGTGGAACTAATCGCAAGTAAAGCTGACCCATGGTGTTCATAGCGTGAGGTAATCTCATGGTTCAAAATCCATCACCCATTGGTCGCCTCCTTTTAGTCACACCGTGGGGGTATTCTTCATCTGCATCCCCCATCCAAAGAGAGTAGGGTAGGAAATCTACCACCAGAGTGACGCGGATCATTGATTGATTGATTGATTGATTGATTGATTGATTGATTGATTGATTGATTGATTGATTTATTGATTCATTCATTCATTCATTCATTCATTCATTCATTCATTCATTCATTCATTCATTCATTCATAATCGTCATACAAATAAATCCATTATAAGCAGTGCTGATCACTTGATACTAGCACACATTAAAATTGGATGCGTATTATGTCATTTTAATGTATGCTGATGTAGACTGCTTTTTATTTTGCTAAGTGATCGATTGATAACACCATCGATTAAGTGGTACAGAATGGTGAACTTATTAGGTAAACAAGATTTACTTAGTAGTCTACTGTCATAAGGGCGTTGCATGCTTTCTTTAAATATTGCTTTTTGGCCGTGCGCGTAGAGGCGCGCGGCTGTGAGCTTGCATCCGGAGATAGTAGGTTCGAATCCCACTATCGGCAGCCCTGAAGATGGTTTTCTGTGGTTTCCCATTTTCACACCAGGTAAATGCTGGGGCTGTACTTTAATTAAGGCCACGGCCGCTTCCTTCCAACTCCTAGGCCTTTCCTATCCCATCATCGCCATAAGACCTATCTGTGTCGGTGCGACGTAAAGCTCCTAGCAAATATATATATATATATTGTTTTTAAGCTCCACGTGTGGATCATGAACATCCTAATGCATTAAAATATGGCAGAGAGAGTCTGAATCTTGAAGAGCGGATAGAATTCGATTCGGCTCAACACGTTGTACGATGCTAGCGTTTAAATATCCCTGGTGACACCTGCCCATCTCCGTAGTGTAACGGTTTGCGCGATTAGGTGCTGTCCTTGAAGGGCGGGTTTCGATTCCCGGAACAGACAGGAATTTAAAATTGGCAAGAGGGCTGGTATATGGTTAATTAATTAATTATAATTAATTTCGTATAGCTGTTTCTAGCCGAGTGCAGCCCTTGTAAGGCATACCTTCCGATGAGGGTGGGCAGCATCTGCCATGTGTAGGTAACTGCGTGTTATTGTGGTGGAAGATAGTGATATGTGTGGTGTGTGCGTTGTAGGGATGTTAGAGACAGCACAAACATCCAGCTCCCAGGCCACTGGAATTAACTAATGAAGGTTAAAATCCCCGACCTAGCCGGGAATCAAACCCAGGACCATCTGAACCGAAGGCCAGTACGCTGACCATTCAGCCAAGGAGTCGGACTGGTATGTGGTTAATAGATATAATGCAGCTCAACTCCATGCCATGGAGATGCGAATGCTCCGATTGATACTGGGTATCTTGGTTCGTTACTATGACGCCATTCGGAAGCAATTTAGTGTGTCATCAATAACACGAAAGATAAGAGAAATCCTGCTCCACTGGTTTCGACATGTCTTGATGGCGGTACCCTCTACAGTAGCCAAAACCACCTGGGAATCGAAGGCGAGCAAAGCAGAGGTGGAAGGACACAATTAATAAGAATTTGCAACCATTGGTCTGCAAGGTGAAGAATAATTATAGTATTATTGCCTTTGCAGTACATCCCACTAACTACTTTGTTACGATTTTCGGAGGCGCCGACGTGCCGAAATGTAGTCCCGCAGAAGTTCTTTTACTTGCCAATAAATCTACTGACACGAGGCTGCCGTATTTGAGCACCTTAAAATACCATCGTACTGAGCCAGGAACGAACCTACCATGTTGGAGTCCAAAGGCCAGCGCCTCAACCGTCTGAATAAATCTGCTCGGCGCAACCTGAAGACGCATTTGATCGAGCGAAGTGGCTTTCAAAGATTCGAAGTGTGGACTCTGCTCGTGCGAAAGTACGCTAAGATGATGAAGCCTGGTACAGGCGACCTGTGCGTCTGAGAGGATGAGGCCCTACCTAAGATGAATCCTGATGCTGAAGACGGCACACACACGCAGCCCCTGATCCATCGGTACCAATCAATAAAGGTTAAATTCCTCAATCCGGCAGAAAATCGAACCCGAAACCCTCTGGACCAAAGGCCAGCATGCTAACCATTGAACAATGGAGTTGGACGTAAGTAACTATAACGAATACTTTCAAATGAAATAGAAATCACCTAAAGACCTTTTAAAGAGTTTCAATTTCTCTACCGCCTTTGAAATGGAACTTCAAAATTGGCGCACAGAGTCTTGAACGCCTTCAGAACAAAATATCTGCTCATGGTAGCTCAGGCCAAATTATTATTATTATTATTATTATTATTATTATTATTATTATTATTATGTGCTGCTACTTGTCTTAATGTTCAGCATAGTCCCCTTCGGTTTAGAGGGCCATGGGTTCGATTCCCGTTCGGATCGGCGATTTTAACCTCAAAATGTTTATTTCCCCTGGCTCGGGTCTGGTTATTTATATTGCATCTAACATCCCTGCAACTCATACATCACACACAACACCAAACTTCACTACAAAAATATCTTGTTTCCATACAAGACAGATGCCGCCCACCATCGTCGGAGGGTCTGCCTTACAAGGACTGCACTAAATTCTTATTCTTATTCTTATTCTTATTCTTATTCTTATTCTTATTAATTTAATGAATATATCATTGTGGCCAGTGTGAGAAGAGAGGAAGCCATTTGGCGTGGCAGATGACTGTATGCCGACTGGAATACAGAAAAATTGCGTAAATTAACATGAGATTTTATATCAGTCGTTGATATGTGCCATATACATGATGAGTCTCTCCTCCATGGATAAAAACAAGGTGATGATTCGAGAGGCAAAAAGGAAAATAGTACAATTCACTACCGTTTCTGACCTACCACTGTACAGTAACTGCGTCTCCAGGTCTGCTTATGATGACGCTGGAGCAACTGTCCGTTTTTTAGTAGCACTTACAACATTCGGAATTTTAGCGTGGGTGTGAATAGTGGACATGTACGAGACATTTTCTTACTGTAGTCTGTGGTTAGACTCTTGACGAGTGAGCCTCATGTAACAGGATCTACACCGAACGAGATGGCCGTGCGGTTAGGGGCGCGCAGGTATGAGCTTGCATCCGGGAGATAGTGGGTTCGAACCCTATTGTCGGCAGGCCCGAAGATGGTTTTCTACGGTTTCCCATTTTCACACCAGGGGCTGTACCTTAATTAAGGCTACAGCCTCTTCCTTCCCACTCCTAGCCTTTTTCCAGACATTAGTCGCCACAAGATCTATCTGTGTCGGCGCGACATAAAACAGATTGTAAAGAAACAGAAAGAATAAAACAGCGTCTACACTTGACCGGGTGAGAAACGCGACAGCAACTGTTCGAAGTACACTAGGGGCAACGTAATGCGATGCGCTTTCTCACCCAGATTACATACTCTGTAACAATTAACAAAGAGTAGTTGTATAGGACAATACTTTTTGATGTACTACACCCCTTATCATCACCCCAGTCACCTCCCTGCATTTTTCTACAGAACAGAGACTCACCTTGTACTTTACATACACATGCTCATGGGTCGTACCTAATCTGATATTTTTCTAAAGAAACATACATGTAGGATTGTCCGTTTGTTTTAGGAAACATCCTTGTGATAACACAGACTTTCTCTCTTCCGTAACATCCCCTATTCAACGAAAATTAGCTGTTTAAATGTACAGAATTATGTATGTCCTGATGAGACCTTGTGTAGAGCCGATAGCGTAAAATGCTCGTTGGTCGACGTATTATCGTTGATAATTTCATGGAAAAGTGGAGTGTATTGTTCTTCTGTTTTTGGTGAATTTTCCTCACAGAAGGTGGTGGAATATCAAGGAGGATTTATCCGCTTCCTGACTCAGGATTTCCCTGGGGGCTATTAATATGGGAGCGTGGGTTTGCAACTAGGCAGCCCATATATGAATCCTGGCCTTGCATCCGCTTATTTGTGCCAGACTCCTCACATTCACATATCCTATCCTACCTCCCTTGGTCACCTGTTGTTCTTTTTCGACCCCGACGGTATTAGAGCATTCGAGGCCGAGGAAGTACTTCATTTTCACGCCCTTAATGGCCCTTGTGGTCGATAACTTCATTTTTCGAAGTTTCAAACCACTCAATGTCTTCCCTCTGATTAATGTATATAGAAGATGGTTCCCAAGTGTCACTTTCCTTTAAAACAATAACAATCACCACCACCACCTGACTCTGGATTGCCAAGTCGTGAACGTGTAATCACTATCGGAGGTTCATCGTGTACGAAAATCTGCTCCATCTATGTCTATGTTTCCATTCTGCCTTGTATTCTATGGTGAGTTGTACTAACCTGTACTTGTCATTTCGAAGGAAAAAAGCGACCGAAATACGCAGATTTCGTGCGTTTTGCGAGGGGTAAGACTTTGCATGATTTCCGGACACGTCGAGTACTTGATGGTTAGTGATGTTGTCTACTCATGGGATCTTGAACAATCTACTGTACATAAACTGGGGGGGGGGGTAATTTAGTTTATATCATGTAACAAGTTGCTGTAAAGTTCCCTTGATTTCAGTCACTTCTACACTAGGGAAGTTTGAACTTATAATTCCTCCATTGTGAAAGAAATATATGTCTTTCATCTTCATCCTGATATATTTTTAAGTGTTCAGTCTCGTAACACTCCTCTTTCCGTATAGCCCACAAATAAATTCTTATTCGCTAGGTCAGGAATAAAAAACTACCAAGGGAGACAATACCTAGTTAAGATCTAACTTGAGACTCAAGGAGGTATTTGAAGTCAAATTAAATCTTTTATTTGATTGTTAATGGGCAAAATTTCATCCATCTGAGAGTAATGGAAGTTCTCTAATTATATGAACTCACTCAACTTCTTAAAGGTACTGCATGGAGGTATGAGCACAACAAGTTTCGAATACATTACTGCTAATAAAAATCGCTTGCACAATTTCACAGGAAGAATTTATCTAAATCTGGGAATACTTGGACCCAACAACGTAATTATAACTTATTTCTTTCTTTTATTTTTGGGGTACGGGGGAGGAGAGGGTGATCCCAACCTTACAGTAGTTTTAATTAAATAACTAACATTTTAAATTTTAAATAGAAAAATTATTACTCTCAACGGAGCAAATATATAATTGTACATAATTGCACAAATAGGCCTAGTCCTAAAATATAACAGTTTTGATCTAGCCTCTTCACATATTATTTTATTATACTCTGAGTGGTCGAAAGTCGTGGGAAGGGGTGTCCCATTTGAAAATGTGCTGTGTGTACCCGTGAACGTTGCGGCTAGCTGCGTCGTAGCTGAGCAGTGTGTCACAGACACCAGTGTCGTGAAGATGGCAATACGCTGCGAGTTAATCGACATTGAACGTGGAATGATCATCGGCGTACGGCGCATGGGTCATAGCATTGCGGAGATTACACGCGAATTTGGGTATGCGAGGTCAACAGTGTCTAGGGTGGATCTTCATTATGACAAGGAGAATGTTACCACCCGCGTAAACCTCCGCACGGAAAGACCACTAGTGTTTAAAGAACGGATATCACGTCGCCTCCGCAGAACCAAAATGGGCGTTCGGCGGACTACTGTGAAGTCAGATTGCCGCCCAGTTGAATGCTGGGAGTCATGAACCCATTTCTACCAGGACTGTAAGGAGGCAACTACACCAGCTCGTGTCCCCTTGATGACACCTTGACACAGAGCTCAATGACGTGTATGGGCCCGCAAAACAGTGGCGGCGTGTGGTATGGTCCGATGAATCCCGCTTCCAGTTGTATCCAGCTGATGGTCACGTGAGATTATGGCGTATGCCCCATGAAGCTATGGATCCTGCGTGTCAACAAGGTGGTTTCCAGACGGGAGGTGGCTCAGTTCTGGTCTGGGCGGCGTTCTCATGGTCGCAACTAGACCCCATTGTCCGGCTGCAGAGATCGCTGACAAGTGCACGTTATGTGGACATTCTTTCAGACCAGCTGCATCCCTAGAGTACCCTGATGGAGATGCCACGTTTCAACAGGACAATTCACGATGTCACCGCTCTATGGTGGCACGCAGGTGGAGGAGCACTCCAGTGAAGTTACGACACTCCATATCACCCGATCTTAATCCAGTCGAGCATTTATGGGATGCTGTCGATGCTGGTGTATGCTCCATGAACTCCGCACCAACTATATAAGACCAATTGCAAGATGGGAGGATCCAGGAGGGAGATACGTGAGCTGTAAGTAAATTAGTGACATTATTGATAGGACGCAATATTTGATTATCTAACAAGTTCAATTGCATTGCTTTACTTCAATGAAGTCACCTACAGATTCGGGAAGCACCCTACTGCGCGGAGTACAGTCGCCACATCAGAAAATCGGCGGCACCTTGGCCCACCGTGCAACCGTCCTGTACGGTAATGCTTTCTTGCCACAGGCTTCTCACAATCTTCGATAACATTTTGATGCTTTTTTGCAACGGAAAACCTTCACTAGCGCTGATCATCTTTTGAAAACGTGATTTAGAGCGGTGAAATCGACACTCTTCACTTCAATGCCACACAGCAACAACACCCCCAAGCGGATGCCCTTCAAATGCACACTACACATCGAAAACGGCGCCACCTGACCGCTCCCGTATTCAATTTGCTCATGCCCGATCTCCTGCAAGTGTTCGGACTATGTTGCCACTACATTCTTTAGTCCCAAAATATACCGGATCGAGCAAACTTTAGGAGGAAAATTGCCTGAATGGGGGATGCATCGGAGAAAATCGTTATGTCACGCAACATCTCGGTGGAAGAGCGACAAAGGAGTAATCAAAGACTTAAGAACATCTGGAAGGAGTGCAGAAAAAAGGGACTAAGTTTAAGAGATAAATGATCTGGTAGATTGTGTAAACGTGTTCCATAGATGACAGCAAAGAATTAAACAAATATGTTTCAGGTATTCACTTGATCTTACGAGACCGAGTGTACGCTATTCCAAATCTCAGGCCAGAAATAAATTCACATATTCTTTACGCCAATGGAGAAAGAATACAAGGTATCATTACTCTCGACTTCATGGAGCCGCGCTCAGTGTGGAGTGCGCACGATACAGAGAATCTTCTCATTAACGAAGCCTTCGGAGGATATCGATTTGGGCTTGATTATCATCTTGTTTTCTATATAACTTTCGTCATCCCAGTGTATGTGTGGAATATCTGATACACATTGTTTACAAACACACGAGTACATTCTAAGCATGGCTTTGTTACCTAATATTACATTTAAAACTGAAATTATTATGTAACAATTTTATTTATTTTACGTCTCACTAAGTACTCTTACGGTTTTTGGAGACACTGAAATGCCGGAATTTCGTCCCGCATAAGTTCTTTTATATGCCATTAAATCTACCGACACGAGGCTGACGTATTTGAGCACTTTCAAATACCACCGGACTGAGCCAGGATCGAACCTGCTAAGTTGGGGTCAGAAGACCAGCGCCTCAACCGTGTGAGCTACACAGCCCGGCACATGATTATGTAGTACGTGTTCAGAATTTATATGGGTGTCTCTTGAGGGGTTTTGTGAGCCAATCCAAGTTTCATATCCCTACAAAATATTAAGTGAATATTTGGCATTGTTTACTGAGTGGTTGACTTTTCAATTTGAGGTAACATCAAACTTAAACTACTTGCATAAGCCTTTTCACCAGTCTGTTTGAAAACAATACTGCCAGTCCCCTTTTATGTAAATAATAATAATAATAATAATAATAATAATAATAATAATAATAATAATAATAATAATAATAATAATAATAACTCGAAAGGTAATTCCCGGGTGAAATTTCTTAGCCTGTTACTATTAACACAGCGATCCTGCAAGGAGATTGACTATTTCCTCCCTTATTGAACGCTGTACTTGAAAAAATAATCAGAACCTGGGGAAAGGGAATTGAAGTAGTGACCCTTGGCTCACTACTCGAAGATATGACTCAGATGACTTAGCAAACATTTCCAATAATAGACAAGAATAGTCGGCCTCTGTGGTCTAGTGGTTAGTGTGATTAGCTGCCACCCCCGGAGGCGCGGGTTCGGTTCCCGGCCCTGCCACGAAATTTGAAAAGTGGTACGAGGGCTGGAACGGGGTGCACTCAGCCTCGGGAGGTTAACTTGAGTAGAGGTGGGTTCGATTCCCACTTCAGCCATCCTGGCAGTGATTTTCCGTGGTTTCCCACTTCTCCTCCAGGCAAATGCCGGGATGGTACCTAACTTAATGCCACGGCCGCTTCCTTCCCTCTTCCTTGTCTCAATTTTCCCATCCCCTGTAAGGCTCCTGTTCATCATAGCAGGTGAGGACGCCTAGGCGAGGTACTGGTCATCCTTCCCAGTTGTATCCACGTACCCAGAGTTTGAAGCTCCAGGACACTGCCGTTGAGGTGGTGGAGGTGGGATCCCTCGCTGAGTCCGAGGGAAAACCGACCCTGGAGGGTAAACAGAATATAAATAAGAATAAGATGAAGACAAGAAGTAATTCATTCAGCTGAAAAAGCAATGAAATGACCATCAAAACAGGACTTTAAATCTCGTACGACAAAACTCATTAAATGGAAGGAACCCAACAATATCTAGATTGACAACGTTTAATGACTATATTCGGCAAAATTTCACAAGTAAATAAGTGTAAATACCTATGGATTAAATCGTAAGGCAATTAAAGTGAGGATCACTAAATTACAGAAAGCCTATCCGAATCACCTGGAATTCATGTAAGAAAAAAATCAATACCTAGGAAAGAAAAACTAAGGCATTATAATACAGTAATCAGACCCGAAGTCCGCCTCTGTGGTGTAGTGGTTAGTGTGATTAGCTGCCACCCCCGGAGGCCTGGGTTCGATTCCCGGCTCTGCCACGTAATTTGAAATGTGGCACGAGGGCTGGAACGGGGTCCACTCAGCCTCGGTGGAGGTCAACTGAGTAGAGGTGGGTTCAATTCCCAATTCAGCCATCCTGGAAGTGGTTTTCTGTGGTTTCCCTCTTCTCTTCCAGGCAAATCCCGGGATGGAACCTAACTTAATGCCACGGCCGCTTCCTTCCTCTCTTCCTTGTCTATCCCTTCCAATCTCCCCATCCCCCCGCAAGGTCACTGTTCAGCATAGCAGGTGAGGTCGCCTGGGCGAGGTACTGATCATCCTCCCCAGTTGTATACCCCGACCCAAAATCTGAATATCCAGGACACTGCCCTTGAGGCGGTAGAGGTGGGATCCCTCACTGAGTCCGAGGGAAAAACCAACCCTGGAGGGTAAGCAGATTAAGAAAGAAAGACTCAGACCCGAAGCATTATACGCATCGGAAACATTAACCATGTTTGGCGGAATATTAATCAAAGACATAGAAAAATTAAAAAAGTAAATTCTATGGATAAACTTCGGCCCAGTTTGTAGAGATGGAATCTGGAAGAAATGGAAATCGCAGGAAATATATTGTCATGCCGAAAAAATCACACCTAATCTTCAGAAAAAGGCAGTTAAATTCCATGGGCATGTTCTAAGAATGAACGAGGATAGAGTGACTAAAGATATTTCAACATTGCTCTCTCATTAAAAACCAAGAACAACTGGCTTAGTGTAATTGAAACAAACCTCCGGAAAATTAGCGTCACCGAGGAAATTATATGGGATGGATGTAAGTTCAGAACAGTCCGACTCCTTGACTGAATGATCAGTTTTCACGCCTTCGGTTCAGAGGGTCCCGGGTTCGATTCCCAGCCGAGTCGGGGATTTTATCGTGTCTGATTAATTATTTTGGCTCGGGGACTGGCTGCCAGTGTGTGTCCCAACACTCTGCTTTTCGTATTCATACAATACAGCACACTACTAACCACCACAAGAAAGAAACCACACAATAATAATTACATCCCTCCACATAGAGTTGACGTCAGGAAGGGCATTCGGCCGTAAAACAGGGCTAAATCACATATGTGTTACACAGTTCTCGTCCGCGACCCCACAGGTGTTGGAAAAGCGGTAGAAGAAAAATAAGGTGCAAATTCAGAACACTAATCGATAATCAACAATTTGCAGACGAACCCAAGACCAGAACCACTAACACCTGGACAGAAGAACTCAGGAAAATACTCAGGGAGAGGATGAACAGATTTTTGGAGAAGAAGGAGATAAAAACATCAGCTAAACGAATTCAACCACGCTCCTTAGTGGGCCATTACGATGAAATAATGATAATAATAATAATAATAATAATAATAATAATAATAATAATAATAATAATAATAATAATAATAATAATAATAATAATATTTCATATACCGCACGTAAAAGATTAGGCTAATTATTGTTACATCGATTCTTAGAGAACGGTTGACCGAGCTCGATAGCTGCAGTCGCTTACGTGCGGCCAGTATCCAGTATTCGGGAGATAGTAGGTTCGAACCCCACTGTCGGCAGCCCTGAAAATGGTTTTCCGTTGTTTCCCATTTTCACACCAGGTAAATGCTGGGGCTGTTCCTTAATTAAGGCCACGGCCGCTTCCTTCCCACTCCTAGCCCTTCCCTGTCCCATCGTCGCCATAAGACCTATCTGTGTCGGTGCGACGTAAAGCAACTAGCCAAAAAAAAAAAAGAGAACGGTTGAACCCATGCACATCGTAAAGCATTCTGGCGAAAGCTCTTGGCCTATAGATTAGCAGTGTGTCTTTCAAAGCCTGAAAATTTCTTGCCGTACATTTTTAAATTATTACAGAAAATGTAGCATCTGATTGGCTAATGCACTCACCGACTGGGGAGCTCAAGTCCGCCAGAACCGTGAGAGCGCTGAGCAGCAGGCACTATAGGGAGCTGGAAGAGCAGTAGGCAGTGTCTTACTGGTCAGCTGGTACATCGGGGACAGGGAAAACAGCTTTTCATTTTTTGTTACCCAGCTGTTTAACAGTGCATATTATATTCAACTTTCCTCTAAATTTAAACGAGCATTCGATGTCTCGTTTGAAATAAAATTTCAAAACAGCTGGTGATATGCGATTAGAACGGCTGAATACGGGATAAAGCCGCAATAGCAAATAGTCATTCATTAATCTGTGTGAATCCTCTTATAAAATACCATAAGTAACGATATTCCGTTCCTTCTGGTAAGAAAATTATTGTTCTGAAGATAGATTACATAAAGGTTTTTCCACATGTTTATCGTCAAACAATGATTTATTCATAAAACCAAACCCATAGTGTAAATGCCCCGAAGGGCCGTGGCCTACTAAGTGACCGCTGCTCAGCCAGAAGGCTTGCAGAGTACGAGGTGTCGTGTGGTCAGCACGAAGAATCCTCTCGGCCGTTATCTTGGTTTTCTAGACCGTAATAATTGTATTAAATAATCTCCTATTTGAACTTTTTACAAAATACGCCACTTAACTTGCGAAAAAACCATGAAAGAAATGGAATTCACTGATTTGTTTTGCATAAATCGGTAACGGTGACGGATCAAATGTTATTGAACTACCAGCCAGAATGTAAGCACATGATGATAACCTAATTGAAATTTTTAGAAAAATAATCACTTTTGTGAAAGATATAATTTTCTCGAAAGATGGCATTCTTAATTAATTAATTACAGTAAATATTTTGAAAGTCATTTGGCTTATACCGGTAATTTAAATCCATATACTAGCGTCAACAATTTAATATAGCAGAGTAAAGCCGGCTACTTCAATTTCCTATATAATTCTCGAAATCCTTGGAATTAATGGTTTGCGCCCATATACTCTTATTCCGCAAATTGGAGCCACAGTTATGCTCCTTAAAATTCAGAACGTTTGCCAACGGCTCTTAAACGGAACCAGATTAGGGTCTAATTCTGAGAAGCATGTACGAAAATTGTTTACATTTGGAAACAATAACTGAAGATGAGGCTGGAGAGAGGAGCTCTGACCCCTCGAACTGACTTAACAATATCCGATAGAACACTTCCATTTTCTTTCAAGAGGCATCAGTTTCCAATTCGCTTGGCATTTTGTATCACGATCAATGAAAACCAAGGGACATGAGGATCTCTATTTACCTCAGAGAGTTTTCAGCCATGGCCAGTTAAATGTTGAAAAATCAAGACTGTGATATTTTAAAGTTGCAATAGTGCCGAAAGGTAGCCTACAAGGTTTGGAGTACAAGGAATGCACCGAGCAAGAGGTTGCATGGTTTGGGCCACGTAGCAATCTGCTTGCATTCGGTAGATAGTAGGGTCGAACCCCACTGACGACAGCCCGGGAAGATGGTTTTCCACTTTCACAATAGACAAATGCTTGTGATGTAGCTTGATTGAGGCCACGGTCACTTTCTTCCCACTTCTGTTTTAGAATTGGTTTTACGTCGCACCGAGACAGATAGTTCTTATGGCGACGATGGGATAGAAAAGGCCTAGGAATGGGAAAGAAGTGGCCGCGGCCTTAATTACGGTACAGCCCCAGCATTTTTCCGGTGCGAAAATGGGAAACCAGGGGAAACCACCTTCAAGACTGCCGACAGTGGGGCTCGAACCCACTATCTTCCGGATGCAAGTTCAAAGCCGCGCGCCTCTAACCGCAAGGCCAACACGCCCAGTCCTTCCCACTTCTAGCCATTCCCCATCCCATCGTCACCGTAAGACTTAAATGTGTCCGTGTGACGTAAAGAAACTTGTAAAAAAAAAGTACAAGAAATGTCAGACATAAGGAAATACTTTAATAAATTTACCTCATTGATCATTACGTCTTGACGGGTTTCAGCTAATAATAATAATCATAATAATAATAATAATAATAATAATAATAATAATAATAATAATAATAATAATTATTATTATCTTCATAATCTTCCATCGATTTTCCCTGACCCTGTTGATGCCCAGGGTGCAAACTCTGTAGGACATGTACAGTTGACCCTTTTACTCTTCCTGGAGGGATGAATTCACAATCACGTGTTTCTGTAGTGATTGGTAGTGTGGTGTGTTGAGTTAATGCAGAGATGTGTATTTAGACAAAAACAGCTCCCGTGCCGGAGTTCAGGGCTAAACTTCCCGACCCGACTGGGCATGGAACACAGGACGCTCTGAACCAAACGCCGTGATGCCATTGTCCATTCAGCGAAGGAGCCGGACAATAATAATAATAATAATAATAATAATAATAATAATAATAATAATAATAATAATAATAATAATAATAATAATATAATTATCTCACAATGTCATATACAGTATATGAATGTAAACACACTTCTGGAAAAATTTACCACCTGTAAGAATTTATAGCGAAAATTCATGATCTGCGGTTTTCTGCAGTAATGGGAGATACTTTATTAATAAGATAAAATTTACAATGGGGTGACGCACAGTATACATTGTTTTAAATTATAATAAGTGCGTTTGTAAATACTATCAGTGAAAGAGAAATACATTAATAGGAGATACTCTATTCATAAGACAAAACAGAAATGAAGTGATGTACAGTAATGGGAGAAAAATGGGAAATATTTAGTAAGGACAGCTTAATACTAACCGTAAATAAACTTCACAAATGAGATATGTGCAAACCAATTTGAAAAAGAAATTCGCAAATTGGCATTACAAAATCAACATTGTTAACATTCAAGGCTATTTGATTATACTGTTCAAATATTCTAACCAATGATGAATTCCTCTGAAAAAATGAAATGGCGTATGGCTTTTAGTGCCGGGAGTGTCCGAGGACAAATTCTGCTCACCAGATGCACGTCTTTTGATTTGACACCCATAGGCGACCTGCGCGTCATGATGTGGATGAAACGATGATGAAGACGACACATACATCCAACCCCTGTGCCAGTGAATTTAACCAATTATGATTAAAATTCCAGAACCTGCTGGGAATCGAACCCGGAAACTCTGTGACCGAAAGCCAGCACGCTAACCATTTATCCCTGGAGCAGGACGGTGAATTCCTCTGACTAAGGGACATTGAAAGTCCACAGAAGAATGGCTGCCGTGTATGTTATCTAGACAATCGCATAGCCTAAATTGTATTCTTCTAATGTCTTCTTTGAGTTGAGATTTCATTTTCTGCTATTGTAGAATAAAATTACACTTAAAAAGTTGTAATAATCAACAACTATGTTACTTCTTGCATTCGGAATTTAATTTCGCATTCGAGAATCCGTTACTCCCTTTCGCCGAACCTTTATATCCACCGTATGTTGACCACAGTGTGGAGCTTATGTATATATAAAGATAGAGGGATTCTATTAACTAATATCGCTATCGATGCAAGCTAACATTTGTCTTCCGGCCTGGTAAACTTGTGAAATTAACTAAGCCACTAAGCAGGAGTGAATTGTTTAAAATCGATCGATTACCTAACGCCGAAGCCCTCAGAGGCAAATTACACAACCATAATGTACTTATTTGCGGTGGATAATGTGTGTGTGTGTCGTGATGTTTTCCCTGGAACAAGCTTCTCACAGGTTGATTGGATTAGCCTTCGGGTTTATTAGCTAACGAGCAATTGGATACCTTAACGCCACTAAACTCTACGGTATCATATTGAAAGAGCACTGAGAGTTACAGTCAAGTTTTCCCCATAAGACACGAATTATTATAAGGACACAAAACCTAAGCGGAGATTCTAGTATGGCTTATAAATAACTGAAATTAAAATTTCAAGCTCATATCAAATACTATATAAAGGAAAAGACAAAACCATAAAATATTTTTGTGTATTCTTGTGTTCATGTTTTGAGTGAATTTCAGGATTGAATTGGTTCATGCAAAATACGCACACAGAATCCAAAAGTTAATACACATGTAAACCGAATGATGTATATATAGTAGCGAAACGTCACACTAACACATAGAAAGTTTTCGGCGATGGAAGAATTGGAAAGGGCTAGGGTTTGGAAGGTTTTAGCCATGTCCTTAATTACGGTACAGCCCCAGAATTTGCCTCGTTTCAAAATGGGAAAGCGCAGCTGTGAGCTCGCATCCGGCAGATAGTGAGCTCGAACCCCACTGTCGGCAGCCCTGAAAATGGTTTTCCGTGGTTTCCCATTTTCACACAGGAAAATGCTGGGGATGTACCTTTATTAAGGCCACGGCCGCTTCCTTCCCATTCCTAGGCCTTTCCTGTCCCATCGTCGCCATAACACCTATCTGTGTTGGTGCGTCGTAAAGCAACTAGCAAAAAAAAAAAGTAATATGGGAAATCACAGAAAGCCATCTTCAGGGCTGCAGACTGTGAATATTTTTACTATTTACCTTATGCCGCACCGGCACAGACAGGTCTTATAGTGACAATGGAACAGGAAAGGTCTGGGAATGGGAAGCAAGTGGCCGTGGCCTTAGTTAAGGTACAGCCCCAGCATTTTCCTGGTGTGAAAATGGGAAACCACGGAAACAATCTTCAGAGTTGCCGACAGTTGGGATCGAACCCACCTCTCCCGGATGCAAGCTAATAGCTGCGCTCCCCTAACCGCACTCCCAACTCGCCCGGTGACGGTAGGATTCGAACCCATTATTACCCGAATGCAAGCTCACAAAATGGAATAATTAAGGATCATGCTGTTTTAAAATATTAACTTAACAAATGGAAAATATAAAAAAGAACCAGCAATCAAGAAAGGAGTGAGACAGGGCTGCAATTTGTCCCCTCTCCTTTTCAGTGTTTACATAGAACAGACGGTAAAGAAAACCAAAAAAGAATTTGGAAACGGAATCAAAATCCATGGAGATGAAACCAAAACCCTGAGATTTACCCTTGATATTGTCATTTTATCTGCGTCTGCAGAATATCTGGAGAAATTGCTGAATAGTATGGACCCATTGAATAAGGAGTACAAGACTAAATTACAGTATATATAAATCCAATGCAAAATTAAGCGAGTGCAGTGAAATGAAATCAGGCGATGCAGGAAATATTATACGAATTACGAAATGAAGTCTTGAAGGAAGTAAATTAATGTTGATACTTGGGTAGCAAAACAACTAACGATGGCAGTAGTAAGGAGGACATAACATACAGACTAGCACAAGCAAGGATGAGCTTTCTAAAGAAAAGAAACTTGCTCACTTCGAACACTGATAAGGAATTAGAAATATGTTTTTGAAAACTTTCGCGTGGAGCGTGGTGTTGCATGGAAGTGAAGCATGGTGGATAATTTGCTCATAAAAAAGAGAACAGAAGATTTTACGAAATGTCCTTCAGAAGAATGCTGAAGGTTGGACGCGTGGGTAGAATCATGAATGAAGGGATACCGAATCGAATTGATGGGAGGAGAACGATCTGGCGAAATCTCGCCAGGAAAAAGAGATACAATAAGAGATAACTTTTTAAGACACACAGGACATGTTCAATTGGGTTTTGAGGGAATAGTAGGCGGTAAGAATGGTACGGGCAGAACAAGACATGAAATTTCCTTCCATTTGACGTCAGTCCAACATTTGTACGAATGGTTTGAAAAGATCTCTATCATGATGTCGACGATGTGAACCTACTATGAACATTTCCACAACAAGACTGGAACTGGCAAGATTAGAAAACAAGATTCGTGGGTGATAGAAGGCCACCAAAATCTAGAAAAATGTTGGATAAAGATCGCAGCGAAAGTTGTGGAAGTGAAGGATATGTCCTTAGAGGAATTAAAAAGAAGAAATCGGGCATCTTCAAAAGATGGACAAACAATAGTGAGCCATGTAATGAAGAAGTACAGGTAAACGAGAGAGAAAAGTTCTTGGTAAAAAGGGCGAAATTGCCTAATACTGATATAGAATACAAGCTAAAAAAAGCGACATGCCCCTTAACTCATAACTTTGTGGATTTTTTTCTGTCATGTGTTTAAGGAGAAAACAAAGACGTTGAATTCTTATGCGCAGAGAATCGCTTTCTCTCCCTCTGTTTGAGTGACGGCTTCAATGGTATTCCCACTGGATGAGATCAAGCAAACCAAATCAAATCAAACCCCATGGCGCAACAACCCCGAAGGGCCATGGATGACATCAACAGAACAATGAAACTTGGATTTCAAGCTTATGCTCTAGGATTAGAGAGATAGCATTTGGAATTAACCTGTTCACTATTATGGTCACAGGTGGGTAATTCAATTTGCCACATTCAATACAGGATCAGTTGCCTCATCCTGTTTTAGCCGTTCCCAAGCAAAGTTCTTTAATACACTCGCATTTGGAGAGCTTGTAGGTTGTAAGGCATACATATTCATTTATACATAATGAAAGCCACAGGTATTTCCTTCAATAATTAGTATATAAATAATAATAATAATAATGAATAATATACTTATATTCATGATATAATCGAGCAGAGAAGCCTTTACAAAGAAAGTAGATGTGTGTTAAAATGTAGAGTTTATTAGCGTGTGTTATTTTGTTTTACTGATATTCGCCGAGACATTTGAGGTCTATACATGCGAGCTGCGAGCCTGTCTAGTGGGAGATGAGTGCACTCGCTTATGGATATTTCGTTTGCAGTGTTAAAATCAGCAGGACGCTTTTCCGTATATCTTCCTTGGATACAGAAAATGGACTGTATAGCTGGTGATCGCTGGCCTGTTGGAATTAAGTTTTGGATATATAAAAATTTCGTGCGACTACTGTGCATTAATTGTAAGACAGACCCCCGACAAGGGTGGGCGGCATTTACCGTGTATGGGAAACTGCTCGTTATTGTAGTGGAGGAAAGTGTGCGAGATGCAGTGACGTAGGGGCCGTTTCAGTCTCTGAGCCAAGGGAATTAATCTTTTAAGATTAAAATTCACGACCCGGCTGGGAATTGAGCCCAAAATTCTGAACCGGAATCCGCTACACTGACCACTGTGAGTGGGAGCGGCAGAATGACACCCACGGTAACCCCTGCCTGTCGTAAGAAACGACTAATAGGAGCATTGGGGGTTTCAACTTAAGAACATGGGTTGGTGACCACGGGGCTCTTAGGTAAGTCCTGGCACTGTTTCAAATTAGTTGTGCCAGGCTTCTCATTTTCATCGATCTTATTAGACCTTCTTTGGTCAACTCTTGTTCTTTTTTGACCCCGACGCTATTAGTTTCCGAGGATTAGGAAGGTTTTCATTTTCTCGCTGTTTCAATTTTCGAAGTGCCGAATCACTTCCATTTTCTAATTTCTCTGATTAGTGTTACATAAGAGGATGGTTGCCTATTTGTACTTCCTCTTAAAACAATAATAATCACAACCACCATCACCACCATAAGCTCATCCAAGGATTCGGACCGTTTTTTAACTAAACACTTCGTATACTTCGTATTATCGGATCGTCTCTTGACTTGAAACAACAATTCTTGAACTGAATAGACTAGACTCGAAACAATTACATTTATATGTTCAAAATTCTTGAACAGTCTATACTAGACTTGAAAAAATTGCAATAAGATATTCGAAATTCTTGACCAGACTAGACTAGACTTGAAAAAATCAAATTGAGATATTAAAAATTCTTGAACTCACAAGACTAGTCTTGAAATAATTACATTAATATATTCAAAATTCTTGAACTGACTAGACTAGACTTGAAACAATTGCACGAACATATTCAAAATTATTGCGTTGTAAAGACTAGACTTGAAACAATTGCAATACAATATTCAAAATTCTTGAACCGACTAGATTGAACTTGCAACACTTGCACTCAAAATTCTGGAACAGAAAATGGAAGTAGATAGTTAATGGAATATGAATTCTATATCGTGCATAGCCGAAAGTAAATGTCAAGTGTGGTGTGGATAGAAATGAAAGCCCACAGATTCGTTATACCTGCATTTTGTCCTTATCCTTCCTTATGAGCAGAAGGCTGATTCATATTCATTTAAAACTACAAACTACTCATATATGCACTACTGCATACTCTCAGCAATTTGTCTTGCCGAGAAATCAGCATCAAACACAGCAAGTGCCACCGTAGCGCGATCCTGTCAACTCGGAGATCAGTGTTCAAATCTCTCCCCTGACAAAGTTGCTTTTCTTCGATTGGTGCTCTAAGCCGGTCTTAACCCACGTACAGATTTAGAAACACCGCCTCGCAAAGCCCATTTGAATTCGCCCGCGAAGAGATCTGATCGCATAATTTCAGTAGGTGATAAAATTACAACAATGCAGAATATCGAATAAAAGGTGGGTAAGGGTGTGTTCTGCCCGAAGGCATGTCCGAACCTCCGCAGAGGTGTGCCTGAGCCGGAGTTTACGAACGGTAAGGTGGCTTTCCGCTCCTCCATTACCTTTACCTCCACCAACAACGCGTGGCAACCCATCCAAATCTTGACCACGTCCAATGTTGCTTAACTTCGAAGATCACACGCGATACCGTGTTTCAACACGGCTACGGCCGTTGGCGAGTATCGAATTATTTCTTTCAAATTATTTAAAACTCGTATACTCTGTTCACATATTTCCGACCTGCCTATATATATTTGCATACCTTATCACATGGTACAAGGTACGATGAGAGATATAATAAGTCTGAAGATAAAATAAGCTGCGTCTGAAACGCACGGACTTACTGATAATGAAAAAGCAGAATCATTAGCTAAATTAGCTGCTAAATCTCCTTCGGATATTGCATACTATAAATCTCCAAAGACAAAACAGGCAGTATATTTTATGCTCGACTATGCCGAAATATAGGTATTATATACCAGAAAACTGAATCTTAATGAGGCTAATTAGAGTTCATTATGATACACGTCCTCCACGAATCAGAGTTCAGATTTTCATTATGATACAACTGTTTGACCAATTAGATAAGGATAGCATCGCACCTACACTCAACGCACTAGCTCCGCACTTGTTTCCAAAATCAAACATGTCGGACACACATAACTTCAATCAACCTTCTACTTCCAATATTCCACAACCACACGGCACATTCCCGCAAATATACTTCACCAACTGTACAATAAACAATTTTTATTTAAAATAAAGCTAGGTTATTATAACCTTCTATCAAAGCTTTCAAAACATTGTCAAGGTCTCTGATCCACTCACGGAAACCCAGCGCATGTGCTCTGCCATCTGTTCAGTAAACTCAACTGTCAAGCAACATCTCGACAGAAATTTATGAATATTTTAAAAATAGAGTTTTAATTATCGTCGAGCATAAACAGTCGTATGCAACTCGCCTATAATGGTAATTACGACACTCGTATGGAAATTAAAAAACTCGCCTCGCTCGTTTTATAAACATACTCGTGCCTTAATTATTGCCATTATAGGCTTGTTGCATAGTGAAGTATTACGTAACTGGAATATTTTACGAACATGTAGTTTGAAAGGATCTGTTACACAAGAATGATTTTTTCCGGAAGTTCAAAATCGACTATTGTGTAAAGCATTAGTGCCGAAATTTGTTTTAACTCAGTTTTTAACTGGCCATGGTATATTTAAATCTTATTTAGAACGCTTTAAATTTAATATTACAGACGGCCACTCATGCTTTTATGGTTCAATTCAGATAGTGAATCATTTGATATTTAAGTGTCCAGTGTTTGAAATGAGAAGATATTTTGTACATTGCCACCTGAATGGTTGTAACCTGGAATTTTCTAAAGCACTGTATCATGCATCTTGTTTTTTGCGGTTTCTCACATTCATGAAAACATTTTATGTAAACTAAATTTATAAGAATTCTCTTTGTTATGATTTTAAACTACAACCCTAGTATACCTTTGGTAAACTAGGGTTCCTGTATTGTTTTGGATATTAAATAATAATATTAATAATAATAATAATAATAATAATAATAATAATAATAATAATAATAATAATAATAATAATAATAATAATAATGTACAGTGAATGGACCGATATCGCAATTGGCACCGTGTGGTAACACTGCGTGAATGTGTGTGTGAATAGAGGGACATCTCGGGAAGCACCACTTAGTGTTGAGCACAGGGAGCTGAAGCAGGTTTGTCTGCTGCTGCCAGTCGAACGTATTGCGTATGAAGATTCGTGTCATACTGCAATGGAGCAATTCAAGACTTCTGAGCATCTAGACTAAATGATAGTTCATATTCCATGGCAATGCAGCGACGTAAAATTCTCTGTCAGTCCAAGAATTTTTTAAAAATTCCTTCTTCTACTTTCTTTCCGTCACATTTATCAACGTGCAGTTCGTTACTCGTTTCCTCTTCTTCTGTCCTCGGATGAAAGTAATGCAAGAATATCCTGTAGTTGTCATGGATGCTGTGATGGATTAGTTCATTAGTACACTCGAAGTAACTTCCTCAGACCACTCACAAAACCTTCAGAATTGCTGGCATTGATGAATCAATTGCACAGCTGATTAATTTAAAGCGCTTAGTTTGAATATTTTACTTCTTATGATGCTAGCCATAGTCCATACAGAATATTTCATTGTCCACCGAGTGAATTAGTTGTGCGGTTAAAAGCTCGCAGCTGTGTGCTTGCATTCGGAAGATAGTGGGTTCGAACCCCACCGTCGGCATCCTTAAAGATGTGTTCTTTTCGCTTCCCATTTTCACACCAGGCGAATGCTGGGACTGTACCTTAACTAAGGCCAAAGAAGCTTCCTTCTCACTCATAGACCTTTCCCGTCCCATCGTCGCCATAAAACCTATCTGCGTCGGTGCGACGCAAAGCAACTTACAGAAAAATAATCATTGTCAAGGGCATTGAGGGTTTAGTGGAACAGACGGATGCATTCGTATTTGAAATAGCTGTACACCACGGAAAACATAATGACATTTGGAAACAGTGAGCGTGATGATGGGTCATGTGACTTAACAGCACGTTATGCCATAAAAGGTTTTGTGATTTAATTCACAAAAAAAAATGTCTGAGCTTGTTAATGATTGAAATTGTTTGAGAATTAAAGTCCTGAGCAGAAAGGAAATTAAAGCACGAGACCTGTAAATACCCCGATCGTTACTTCCTTGGTCGGAGAACAATATTACTTCAGACTTTCCTCCCATTACCAGATGACTTTTTTTTCTTTGTTTGCTATTTGCTTAACGTCGCATTGACACTTATATGTCTTATGGCGACGATGGGACAGGAAAGGGCTAGGAGTGGGAAGGAAGCGGCCGTGGCCTTAATTAAGGTATATCCCCAGAATTTGCCTGGTGTGAAAATGGGAAACAACGGAAAACCATCTTCAGTGCTGCCGACAGTGGGATTCGAACCTAATATCTCCCGAATACTGGATACTGGCTGCACTTAAGCGACTGCAGCTATCGAGCTCGGTTTACCAGATGACGCTTTGGTATTCAAGGTGAGTCGCAAACGGGAATACAGAAAATCCAGTAAGTTTCGATGACAGCAATGATTTGTTTATTTTGTTTTTAGACGACTTCGTTATCTCTTATCATATTCGTATTAATAAAATATGTATGAAACAGTTATCAGAACTATATCCGACTTCTCCCTGGACGTTACTCTGTTCATATATGGTCACCAGAATATTGAAAGCCTTTAAGACGTTGTAGGACACTGTGATCTTGGACTGTTTCTCAGAAATTTTCTTCATAGTTCTATCTTCTTTTCATTCTACAAGTTCTCGCACATCCTGTGGGTTTGCGGATGCAAATTGTGTCGCACATGTTGATTTCGCCTGTTTTAAGGCCAGATGCCCTTCCTGACGCAAACCCTACATGGAAGTATGTAATCACTATTGCGTGTTCTTATTGTGGCTTGTAGTGTGGAGTGTTGCGTGAATATGGAGATGAGAACGTTGGGACAAACACAAACAACCAGTCCCCGAGCCCGAATAATTACTCACATGCTGTTAAAATCCCCGACACGGTGGAAATCGAAACTGGGACCCTCTGCACCGAAGGCCTCAATGCTGATAGTCGTACTGGCGTCATCATTTAATGAGGTCTTCAAAGAAGAGTTTCCAAATAGGCCTACATGAGGGAGTCCTTATACATTGTTTGTTAAATTATACTCTCTTCTGTTTCTTCTGGATAAAATAGATAAATGGAGGTGAAATTACTCAAAAGACCAGCCAACGTGTCGACACTGGAATTACTGTGTCTGAAATCATGTGAAAACAGTTGACAAGACAAGCAAAACTTACTTTTGAGTTTTGGATATTTTCACATTGCCTTATGTGATTTTTTCACTCTAATCAATCCTGATATCCATATAGTAATACGAGGTCAGTTTGATTTTGAGATTTTCTAATTTTCTTGTTGTTAAGACTCAAGAGAAGAATTTAACTGTGGTAATAAAAATTATAGACTGTTATATATATTATAGACTATTATAGATTCTCTAATAAATTCACTGTATAATCTTAAAGACATATATTCTGAAAGAAGATATACCGCGCGAGTTGGCTGCGTGGTTAGGGGTGCGCGGCTGTGAGCTTGCATCCGTGAGATAGTGGCTTCGAATCCCACTATAGGCAGCCCTGAAGATGTTTTTTTGTGGTTTACCATTTTCACACCAGGCAAATGTTAGGGCTGTACATTAATAAAGGCCTCTTCCTTCCAACTCCTAGGCCTTTCCTATCCCATCGTCACCATAAGACATATCTGTGTCAGTGCGACGTAAAGCCACTAGCAAAAAGAAATAAGATGTTGGCAATAAAGTTACTAAAACCTTTCAAATGTCTTTTCCTCGGAGGTAAGGTTCTTGACTTAATGTGGTTGGCTTGTGATGATGATGATGATGATGATGATGATGATGATGATGATGCTTGTTGTTTTAAGGGGCATAACATCGAAGGTCATCGGCCCCCGGTTGGCTTGTAAACTGTATGCTTTCTTCTATATAAATGTCAACGCGTGGTTTGGATAAGAGTAAGTTTTTTAAATACTCAAATGTAAAGGACCACCCTACCGTTCGAACGAACCGAACCACAAAAGAAATCTGTCATAAGACATTTTTTTAATCTTTGAATTCACTGGACACTGTCCTTTCCTTGTAAAACCCCGCAGTTAATGAGTAGATGGCTAGTTAGTCATCCTTCACTCGCCGCCTCCTGCGCCAGTTGAGATTGTGCAGGTGCTTGTAAGATATGGCTCTTGTTAGTTGTTGTACGCAGTGCGAAGAAAAATGTTGTTCAACAATTAGTAATCAATCAAGTTAATGTATTGCTGAATATAAGATGGAGGATGAGTCTCAAAGATGGCATTGTCCTGTTCTATAAGTCGTTTGTATGTTCTCTTACATCATTGAATATAAACCATTAAAACATGTTTGAAATAAACTTCAGATTGCATTTAATTTAAAGGTGATTAAGGTGATGGGAAGTAATTTACTGAAAGCAGTAATGGCACTACAATCCCGAAGAGAGAAGATGGAAGCAGTCAGAGAGAATATGAACTTTAATTCGTAAAGAAGTTCTATGTACCATGCGTCGTAACAATATTTGATTATAAAAGTGAAAATGCTTTGGGCGATTAGCACGTCTGAGGGTATTACACACAAGAGAGGTCAATGAAGAGGCAACACATGCTTAGGATTAAATGTAATATTAATGGGATGGTGTGCCTCTGTAGTGTACTGGTTAGTGGGATTAGATGCCACCCAAAGAGACCAAGGTTCGATTTCCGGCTCTGCCATGAAATTTGAAAAGTGGTACA
The DNA here is from genome assembly GCF_040414725.1 of Anabrus simplex. NCBI lineage: Eukaryota > Metazoa > Arthropoda > Insecta > Orthoptera > Tettigoniidae > Anabrus > Anabrus simplex. The sequence goes on along the minus strand of NC_090271.1, from coordinate 78,420,024 downwards.
AGGGCTGGAACGGGGTCCACTCAACCTCGGGAGGACAACTGGCTATAGGGGCGTTCGATTCCCTCCTCATCCATCCTCGAAGTGGATTTCCGTGCTTGCCCACTTATACTCCAGGAAAATGCTGGGATGATACCTAACTTAAGGCCACGGCCGCTTTTTTCCCTCCTCCTTTACTATCCCTTCCAATCTTCTCATCTCTCGACAAGAACCCTGTTTAGCATAGCACGTGAGGGCTCCTGGGCTAGATGCTGGTCATCCTTCGCAATTGTATCCCCCCGACCCAAAATCTCACGCTCCAGGACACTGCCGTTGAGGCAGTAGAGGTTGGATCAATCGCTGCGTCCGAGGTACAAACCAACCCTGGAGAGTAAACGGATTAAGAAAGAAAGAAAGAAAGAAAGAAAGAAAGAAAGAAAGAATGGGAGGGAATATTTTCTAATATCTGAAGCCATCCCTTTTCAGGTTACACTCAGTTAACTTATAACTCTTAGGTTTTCAGTCTTCCAAAACTAACTTTGAGTAAAACGTTTTTAAACTACCTTAAACAAGAAAAACAGATGGTAACAGTATTGTAGCTGAATGAGAAACAAGTTCATTCAACTACACACATATTCATAAAAAATAGAAAGCACCTTGAATCATTAGAAATAGGAAGTTCATATTCACAGGACACGTTCATTAGTATGTTCTACAGAAACGATGGACATTTCAGTCGCCTAGGCTTGGCATGTGTCCTGTAACCTAGTTGGCACTGGGTCCTCCATGGGCACTGAAAACTTGATCCATGCGTGATGGCATGGATGCGCGTACGGTGCGAATGACTTCTTGGGGTATAGCTCTCCATGCTGCATTCACCTGGTTACACAGTTCATCTTTGGTGGTTGGAATTGGGTCGCAGCGCCGCAACCGTCGTTTCACCATATACCGCACATCTTGTATTGGCGACAAATCCGGTGATCGGGTGGGCCAGGGCAACAGTCTGACATCCGGTGACATCGAGAAGGCACGTGTTTGTGCAGCAACATGCGGTCGCCGCATTGTCCTGTTGAAATATGGTGTCAGGGGTGTCGTGCAGAAAGGGTATGTCTACAGGTCGCAGGATGTCATTCACGTAGGTCAAACTGGTCACAGTGCCCTGGACATGCACCTACTGTGATTTGTGGTTTGAATAATTCCCCACACCAAAAGGCTTTGAGTTGGCGCTGTATGTCTTCTGCGAATGCAGTCAATGTATGCCTCTCATCCTTTCTGCGGCGAACAGAAATGCGGCTATCATTTTCAAACAAACAGTACCTCGATTCGTCGGAGAACACTAACTGCTGCCATTCCTGTCCCAATTGACGTCGTCCCATACACCATAGCAGTCTAGCATGTTTATGCACATTAGTCAAAGGTAGGCGGACAAGTGGACGACGCGCCGGTAACCCAGACCGTAAAAAACGGCGACGCACTGTCACTCCTGATAGTGTACGATGTGTTACACTGTTGCCCCAGAGCCGAGAAGGACGCAGATCTGTCCTGCAATGCCATTCACATAAGGTGTCCATCTTCTTATGGGTTAGCCTGGGTGGTGCGACCAGACCCATTCCGTCGTGTTCTACTGCCCTCAGCGAACCATTATGTACACACCAGTTAGACTTCGTTCCACACGAGCAGCAATTTCCCGAATCACCGAGCTCAATAGCTGCTGTCGCTCAAGTGCGGCCAGTATCCAGTAATCGGGAGATTGTGGGTTCGAGCCCCACTGTCGGCAGCCCTGAAGATGGTTTTCCGTGGTTTCCCATTTTCAAACCAGGCAAATGCCGGGGCTGCACCTTAATTAAGGTCACGGCCCCTTCCTTCCAATTCCTAGGCCTTTCCTATCCCATCGTCGGCATAAGACATATCTATGTCGGTGCGACGTAAAGCAAATAGCAACAAAAAAAAATCCCGAATGGATGCATCACTTTCTCTCATGCCGATAATGCGCCCTCTTTCAAACTCTCTCATTTTACGGTTCGTTTCTCGTATACGTCTGCGATGCAACCTGCCCGTATGCTCTAGTCACACTGATCCATTAACTTCGGTTTATAGCGGTAACGAGAGACGCAGGCACATTTTACCAATCGTTTGTGGAGAGCCGAGATATTGATGTGGACCTTGAAATTGACGGCCAACATGGTTCAAATGCTAATGATTTCTTCATAAGATACTAATTCACATGTCCTGTGAATATGAACTTCCTATCTCTAGTCCTTAAGGGTGCTCTTATTTTTATGAACAAGAGTGGACTGTAGAATGAATTGTTTCGTTCTTGAAAGAACAACATCAGATTGTATCAAATCACACTCAGATATTTAGAATGTATACACACTTATGCTTGAGTAGAGAGACAAAGGGATATCATTAATATAAGTTCCAGGTTTCAAGTTCCGATGTATTTAAACAGAAATAAACATAAATTTTTAAATACATTTTCAAGTATTTGAATGTGATTTGATACCATCTGATGATGTTCTTTCTAGAGCGAAATATATAATTCTACTTTATTTAGGTTGTTTGTTTTTCAATTAGTTTATACATTTATTACTCAGAATTTTTTTCGGAAGAATGAAGAAAAGAAAATGTTGGAATATTTAGAAAATAAAAGAAGAAATGCAACCTTTTCCAAGGAAACCGCAGAGTAAAAGTAAATTTGGTTAAACAATATACAATAGCACAGTTTAACAAGGCGAGGGAACTGGGATATACAGTTCAATACCTCCACTTACAACATTTCAAATTCGAAACTAAAGTAAATATACGTATATTATAAAATATCGTCGCTGCCGGGACAAAACCTCCTATGTGAAATATTTTAGCTTAGAACTTTTTCCGGTAACGTTCTGCCATCTAAGATGCAATATTCTGTGAATATTGTCAAGGCATTCTCGCTCTTCATAACGTATGTGCTGCGGGTCAGTATATCCCCAAAAATATTTTCACATAGGAGGTTTTGTCCCGGCAACGACGATATACTCCTCGGTAGGTTAAGTCCTTGAAATATTAATGTACTGCAAAATTGAGCTACGCAGTGGCGATTTCAGCGAGGGTAGTCGAAGAAAAGGCGACTTTCTTGGCTTACCCTCTAAATTATCAACTATAGACCCCTCAATCTATGAGTTGAAAAATTATTGAACATAAAAAGCTCTATAAAAGGCGGACGTCAGTGAGGAATTAGAGACGTATGATAATTGAAAATTCGGCATGCCTCTTTTTAAATACCGTTATAACAATTTCATACCCTAAATTTGAATCTTCCAAGAAAAGTGGTATACCGGGTGAGTCAGCCGCGCCTGACGTTTTGTAGTGTTAGACATCCCACTGAACGACACTGGTGTCGTTATGGTCTATTCTCCTTTGCCGTACACCAAGCAACAATCGCCTTTAATCACTCACCGCGCCATTACCATTGCAAAAACATGTACCGTATGCGACAGGCATTTACACTATGCATCAGACTGTCATATGGCTATGGAAAATGTGCGTGCCAATTATGAGCTTTTAGTAGGGTATGAAATGAACGTTGAAAGCGATGACATACTGATATAAAACGTGTGTGCGTTTGTGAAGCGGAAGTAGTAGTCCATCGGCACCGCTTTTCACGAGAGTATAATCCTGATGTAAACAAATAGGCGGATCACCTTGCCTTTGCACGTGGACATAGACGTAGTTGATTGGAGAAGCAACCGTCACACTCACTCGACAGTATGCGAGCTCAAGGAAAGTAGTACATTGCATTTATTTTATTTTATTTTATTTTATTTTATTACATTTAGGGAGTTTGGAATAGTACCACAGTCTAATATATACAGTCGCGAAGCTCTAAGAAGAGGAAGGTTCATCCACTTGACAGCTGGAGCGACACTAGCACCTATAGCGGCGAGGTAGAGGCAACTTGCTAGCAGACAACAGGGAACGTATTACCACTACAGTCTAAAATGGTCATAACTTCTGAACCATTCATACAAATGATGTCCTGACAAGGTTATTGTAATCCTTATGAAATAGTGGAGGAGGTCAAAGAATTTATTTTGATGAGAAGTTCGAGGATAATATCGAAATATGTATTTAATCTTAAAGGAGTTATGTTTTTTTACCGCGGACATAACATAAAATCGCTTCTAGAGGGCAACCGGTTCGAAATAGGCATATACCATCGCGGGCTTTTTTTAGAGGTTTCTATGCTCTACATTGCTTACGCTTAAACTTGGGGTCTATCGTTGACAGTTCACGCAGCGTAAGCCAAGAAAGCAAGTGACGACCATGGTAGAGCGCTGCGCTGGCCTTAGCCCAACTTGGCAGGTTCGATGTCAGTCGGTCCCTTGTTTTCTTGGCTTACGCTGCGTGAACCGTCAACGATAGATCCCAAGTGTAAGCGTAAGAAATGTAGAGCATAGAAACCTCTACAAAAAAAGCCCGCGATGGTATATACCTATTTCGAACCGGTTGCCCTCTATAAGCGATTTTATATTATAGTCCGCGGTAAAGAAAAATAATTCCTATAGATTAAATAAATATTTCGATATTATCCCCGAACTCCCGATCTAAATAAGTTGTTTGACCTCCTCCACTATTTCATAAGGATTACAATAACCTTGTCAGGACATTATTTGCATGAATGCTTCAGAAGTTATGACATTTTAGACTGTAGTGGTAATTCGTTCCCTATTGTCTGCTAGCAAGTTGCCTCTACCTCGCCGCTTGGAGAGCTGTAGTCGCATCGGATAAAAAATATCATCAGAGCTTCGCGACTATTATATTAGACTGTGATAGTACGTAATGAAAAGAAAATATGGTTGTCAAGTATACCAGGATATATATATGTGTGTGTATTTTTTAATAAAATAGTAATTAAATAACGAGAAATGAAGGCACAAAGCGTGATGTAATACAGGAAGTCTTCTCGAAGTTGGGGAAGTCCCAAGATGTACAGCTGGAGAAAAGGTGTTGCATCTTGCAGCAGCAGTCAGCGGGTTTTCGTAGTGAGAGAAATGGAGCAAGAGGAAGGACCATCACGTGTAGTGAATTACAAAAGGGGAAATCCGCTCAGAAGTGAATTGTGCATTGTGAATGTGTTCGATAAACTAAGTGAACAGAATCCAGGTTTAGTCGTTTATTCAGAAGTTCAGACCTTCGCACTGTTGTCGTATGCGATGCGCAGCCCTGTATGTCCGAACACGAGACGAGACGTTGACGGGGTGGAGGAGGTCGGTACTACACGCTCATCGAATCACACAACTCTTTCTCTCTCACACAGGACCTGCTCGGGAATGTGACGATGTTATACGCAAACGTCGCTCCACCCTCCTAAACGCATTTGCGGTTGGTTGTTGTCTGTGTGGAAATATTTCCTGCTTCAGGCGCTGTGCTTCCTGTGCGTTCTGTCTTGCTTCGCCGTAGATGAGGGCCATGTCAACATACTCATCTGTTGAATACATAGCGAAGGAATGACCAGGACTGCCAGACTACACCAAGTGTCAGGCCACTAACATTCAACATGCATACTATTGGTCGAATGTGGCACGAATGGCCTCTTATTTGATCCTCAAAGTTTAAAATGTGATTAAATACATTTATCGTTCGTGAGATTCGAACCTACCTACCAAGGCAACATGAGTCAACACGTCTATGATTAGTCCACTACACCACGGTGACTGATGCCTCCAGTTTATCAGAAAGCTTACTTGATGGAAAACTACGTCCCGCTTTACAAACTCACACACGTTTTCTACCAGTATGCCATCGCATTTAGCGATAATTTCATAACCAATCGAAAGCTTATGATTGGCACGTACATACTGTATTACATATCGTATAGCACTTAGATGTATTGTGTAAATACCTGTCGCATATATGTTTTTGCAAAAGTCGTGCAGTGATGACCCAGTAAGTGCGTTAAAGGCAACTTTAGCTTGGTATACGGCAAAGGAAAATCGACCATCACTCCGGGATGTCTAACAGCATAAAACGTCAGGCGCGGCTAACTCACCTGGTAGTCTCTTGTACACTTATTAAAAATCCAGATACATTGATGTTAATAGAAGATCAATGCTCCTTAAAGTACTGTGTTGCCTCATAAATCTCCCTGTTCTCCTGGTGTACCTGGTGTTCCTCGCAGCCTAATAATAATCATCATAATAATGGTACTTTAATATACGTTATATACGTTCTCACTAATGAAATCGACCAATTATGAAACATTAAGAAATATTAATCGACTTTCTGAAAACAGATTTTACTGGTGAACAATTCGTTGTCAAAAGCAGAAGCTGAGAGGGAACGAAGGGGGCACGTACATTAGACGATGAATCTTCTTTCCACGACATTTGTCTGAAGTCAAGTTTTAGGACCAATATCATAACGACTTTATGAGTCACGTGCTAGATATTGCCTGGCGCTATTTTTCTCGTTAACACTTTCAGAGAACACATTTCCAGGAAAGGAGGAAGTTTTCCAATGAAATCTCCGGAAGAAGGTGTTTTCATCTCTAACACGAGTTACAAAGTACTAAACGAGCGAAGTTTGGCTCATTTTTCTATTGATTGCCTTTCTTTTAGTGTTCTAGATTTACTGAGGATAAAGTAACACCTTCAGCAGATTTTAGAAATTACATCCTCCTCAAGATACATTGTGTGTCGAAAGTAGAACACTTTCAGTTACGAGGGCGGAATATCGCCTCGAACTGTACACAGTAACAGTATACTCAGAAACTGATTACAGAGGTAATTTGCCCATAAGACGTAGACACTTTTTTATGGATCTATTACACTACATTAATAGAATTGTAAAATTCAACTCGTTTAAATTTTCCGATTCCTGAGTACAGTCCTTACAGAGGACAGCAGATGCAGCACAAACATTTATAGAATTGTAGCACTGTCTGAACGTGCATTTCAAGGTAAAAGGGTCGTACTTATTTATCAGTCACACAACATCAACATAGGAAGGAAATTCGTTAACCCTCTACCACAGCATGTGCCTCTACTGAATGAGTTATTTTTTGTGACAAAAATTTCAAAATTTGAACTTGAACTAGCATTCAGTGTCATGGTTAATTTTCCCGGTTTAAAATCTAATTGTTAGATCTATAACGAATACATTTCTGGTGACCTTTGAATATGCCAAGATGTCTAGTTGAACCGGTGTTTTTGCAACACAGGATAATTCCTCCTAAACATCATATGATTTGTCATTCAATGCTGCTGCTTTTAATGACCTTACTTGATTGTGTCTATCGTTACTCAGTAATGAACCACGGTCAAATTGCCGTTGAACGTGGGCAATGGTTTCATTGTCCGGGCATCCATACCTGCACTGGAAACCATCCAAGGACCGACCTGGAACTACTGCACTCTTACTGCTGTAACATTGCCATTAATTTTCATATAGGTATCCCATTCAGAGGCAGACAATCCTGGCTTGTTGGCTATCCAATTATTGGCTACGGCGACCTCGATCCCTTCGCCTTTTACATACAATGCATTCCAAACACAATATTCCCTCTAAAGAAGATTTTTCCTGAGTTTTCTAGCAGCTGGTTTACTATAATGTGTTGTATAAGGGAGATCGAGATGAGTGCATGATCCTTTAAGTTGTACTTGCACAGGCCTACCAGTATTCACTGAAGCAATAATGGGTAAAAGGAGAAGCATGGCTTCATCGACAATGCATGACTTTATGGAAGATAGTGACATTCCAAGCTCTCGCATCCCATCTTGATCAGTAATAATAGTGTAGAACGCTATCAAATTGGTGCTTCATGAACCAAAAGACATCTTGGTAAAGAGGAAGGGTGTACTGTAAGTCTGTAACTTGCAACCGTTAAATGTAGTTGTCTTTCGATATAGGCCAAACTATTCTACTCCACTGCCGAATATACTCGTCAAATATGGCATGAGTCAGCGCAAACAAATCAGGTTGACATTGCTCTTAACGAAAGATGCAGAATCACTAATAACTACCTGAAACTTAATCCCATTGAGGAAATCCAACGCTAAGCTGGCTTTTCTCCTGGTGGGATTGAGAAAGATATACCGGAAAGCATTGGAAGGTTTAATCCATCTAAAGAGTGATCCATATAAAACGAGTTGTATTAAAACAGTGTATCTTGGTTCATACTGCACACATATTCTGGTGGTTCACCCGAAGAGGGGGGGGGGGTTGAAAAGAGAATCCGATCACATCCCACCAGATTTTTCCCGGCGGGGGTTTACGTAGAAGAACACTTGTTGATTTTAAGCAGAATATTATCACTTAAATCAACAATACTTACCCTGAGGCACTGAAACGAAATCCCATACACATGCTGCGGATAAGTCTACAGGCAGAAGGAATATACTGTGAGCAAATTTCCAACATACACCTGATATTTAGAAGCGTATTGCGTGTTGATAACTATGACCAGACAGTAAAAGGTAGAATTAAAACACACGCATTCAACCTTTGTGTACATTTCTGCCTCACTGAGAATTAAATCTTGGAAGAAACACATTTATTTTGCATTATTTGAATATGAAGTTCGCTAAGTAATTAGGGATTTTGATGCAAGGCCATACCTGGACTCTGTTGTTGATGAAGACACACATACAATATTTTGTTATATATATAATGGAATAAATATTTATCTTATTCATTTGTCCACGTACGTCAGCAGTCGACCAGAACATTTAAAATAAAATATATCCGCAACTGCGTAGAAACTTCAGTTGCAAATTTTGCTTGGAGAGGTGCAAAATTGAACCGGAGATGTCCGTAGGGAAAGTGTTAGAACTTCAGAAAGGAATTTCACTTGTCCATAAATACAACCTTCGGTCCTGAAGATGATAAGCATCACACACCAGGAAAACGCTCGAAGAATAATTGAAACTTTTCTTTCAAGACATGAATGATTATGGTCATTATTGTGGAATAAGAGAACTATTTTCATATGGGCATATTCCACTGAAATGCTGTTTCCTCCACAGCCGTAAATATCCTTCGAATGATACTGTCAATTACCGCCCAAAACAAGATAAAGCAAATACTCATTTGAGACCCATGAGGGTACGTTTGATTATTTTGCAGATATAGTATTTGAAATTGCGTGTTCTTTCTAGATTTACTCCCCTGTACGTAGAAGACTGCACGCCATTCCCGATGGCTGTTTGTGGCCATGGAGATATATTTTTTATCGAGAGATGATCATGAGATAATCCCCTGTGATTATTTAGTCAGCTAATGCTGTAATCCCCTGTCAGGTTCGTATTAATAATTAACTTCATTTCACTTGGGGGCTTCTAAAGTCATTACATGCGTTCAGAAATTGTAACTGCTAACTACCATGCCTTTGCATCATCATCTGGTAATGTAGTGTTTTGAATGCTAAGTGGTTCTATTCTTGATCCTTTTTATGGGATAAGGAGATTAGTTCCTTAGTTCTGTATATATTTCTCTCAGAATATCAATACTATATCTGAACTATTATGCGTACAAGAGTGTCTGAAACGGCACTAGTTCTGATTGATGGTGAATTTATTTCTTCAGTCTCCTAATAGCTTTCCACTGTGGATCTGGGCATATAATATCTCTCTGTCGTAAACGGTAACTAAATGGGGAGACACAGCATGGGCTCTCAACTTTGGTGACCACAGGTCCTAAAAAAGGCCGGTGTCAGTTCCATTTAGTTAAAAAAATGCTGTAACTTAGCTAAATACCACTCTGGTCACAAGCGATATTTTTCAAGTTAAGAGCCGCTGATGGTTATCCCTAATGAACACCTGTTGCGGAGGAGATACCATCGATGTATTCCATCGCTCTCACCCGCAGGATATAAACTGTGAGGTAGCTATTCACCTTCAGTAGGGCTTAAGCCCTACGGTCACCATAAATTTGCTCAGTTCTCTCAAATTAAAGAGAAAAAGTGAACTGGAAAAATATTTAATTAAAGCCAGGCCACCACCATCCTAATCGTAGCCGTTTCACATCCTTCAGTCACCGAAAACCTTCGATAAATTAATACGAATTAAAAAGAAATTCTACCAAAATAGAATTATTTACCAAGCGTTTATAGATTTTACAAGTAGTCTAAGAGAAAAACCGTGAATAAGTGTTGTAGTCTTCCAGTGAACTCTCAGCCCTCGACCGATTTTGAAATAACACTTTTTTGTAACCAGATTTTCGAAAAGCAGGGTACACTAAAGAGATGGATGTAATAGTCAATAGTTATACAACATAATAATGGGGCTACGAGAATGCAAATATAATATTCGATTTATAGTTTTTTTTACAATCATCTATAGCTAAAAACTGAAAAAATGTTGGTTAAGGTTTACAAAAGGGAAACGGAAGGAAAATAATGAATTCAGTATACAATGTTTTACAATTTGCTTTAAGTTGCGCCGACACAGATAGGTCTTATGGTGACGATGGGACAGAGAAGGCTTAGAAATGGGAAGTAATCAGCGGCATCCTTAATTAAGGTACGATTCCAGCATTTGACTGGTGTGAAAATGGGAAACCACGGAAAGTTATCTTCTTGGCTGCCGACAGTGGGGTTCGAACCCACTATCCCCCGAATTTAGTGTATCAATATCAAATGATATAATACGCAGTATAGCCATTACGTTCGTGGCATGGGAGTCCAGTGTAGCTGTAGAGCTTTATAGCGGAGAGTTTGCACCACAGGATGTTGCCGTGACAATTCTTCGCTAGTCCCAGTAAGAGGCAGTTGCGTGCTTACCGTGTGAGCACAACTACGATCTCTTTTGAGAAGGGTAGTTGAATGTCAGCGGCGGAATTTGAGATTGTCGTAGTCTGAGCAACGGGCACATTTCAAGTTCTGTCGAAAATTATGCAAATTCGCTAGCGAAACGTTTGACATGATCAAGTCAAAATCACCCGGATCACCACGACGGGAGAAAGATGTGGAAAGGGAGATCAAAAGACTATGTGATCCTTGAACTGTTTGCGCCAGTCTACGAACATACTGACTGTAGCACGTACACAAGTGTACACTGTGTTGCCTACAGTGTAAGCGCCTGTCCAAGAAGTTATTGACTGCAGTACAGGAGTGTACGCCGTATTGCCTACACTGTAGGCGCCAGTCCACAAAATTATTGACTGTAGTAGTACATAAACGATTATTACTGTGTAAATAATATGAAAGGGATGCTAGGCAGAATATAAATGAGAGATGGCCGAGGTCAAGAGTTTCAGAACGAATAAAAGATGCTGAGTAGGAAGCTAACATCAAGAGCAAGAAATAATGAGAAACAAATGGCAATGCCACAATATATAAAACAACAGAACATTACTAGAATTCTGTAATGAATAAATAAAGAGTTTACAACATAGAAGTAAGATGCATGGTTGATGATTAAAGGGTACGAGTATGAATAATGGTCAAAGAGGGAAATATGACCAGAATTGTTGTTTATTGTGAGGAAATTCAAAGAGATGTGTAAATCTGTTTTAAAGAGTCCGTAGAGAGAAGCAACGAAAAATATCGATAGTGAATATGTGGTTAAAATAGAGACAGTGAAAGAATTCCTCACAGTTGTCAGAGTGTGGATCTCACGGGGTGAGAGAGCGAAATTATTTTGTATTTATAAATATGTAGCAAAGGAAATTAAAGGGCATAAAGCAACACGAATGTAAATAATAAAGGAAAGGATATATGTTTTTCTAGAAGATATGACACCGTTTAAGGTTTAGAAATATAATAAAGATTCAAATGTGTGTAAAGAAATAATTAGACATAATTGTAATGTTTAATGTACTCGATAAGCAAACTAACTGTAGTAAGGATTACCTAATATGCATGACTCGAAATAATTCGGCTTACAGTAAACGAATGCAATCCTCCTAGCTTCTGGTGATCTGGAAATAGAGGAAGAGAGAATTTTTTTCATTCTAATGCCTGATTCTGGGTGGACAGACTCTAAGAATGAAGTTTGGTCGAAATGTATTCAGCCGTATTACCGTGATGACTGAACAAATGAATGGACAGTCATGAAACATAAAAAACCTACTATTACGATCTTGAGTTAAACTTAAACGGATAAATATCCCCCCAAAATTCCAACGGAACGAACTTACTAACAATACTCCCCGCTATGATATTAATATAAATATGTTTAGCATATGAACACAATTTTTGCAAAGTGTAGAAATACCGTGCCAGAATAATTCACAAAAGAAGAATACATATTGAAAAATACCTCTGATGAAACTAGGTCAAAATTATTCAAATTCAATTAAAATAGCCACACTGAAATCACTGAAAAATACAACTTAACTGAGAACGGAGGCTGAAACATTAGCCACCAGTATTGAATTATTTCTAATGATGGACTTGTGTTTAACATTGCATTAGTCGCGTGTCATCCGAGCGATACACAGTGATGATTTTCTGCTGAAACTTGAGCTTGCTTGAGGCTAGAAGCCCATCTCCCCTCCTACCTTCCTGTCTTGGAAGTGGTGACATCTAGGAGTTTTGTGATCTTCATGCAATACAAATGTCACGAGCTGCTGCCAACTGCATCTCACAGGTACGACGCGAGTAAATTTGTAACTTTAAAGTGAATTCTATGTTGGTTTCTGTCTTCCATAAATTATATACCGATTGTGTAGGTGGACTGAATTTATCTCTCATATACGACGCGAGCACTGGTGCTAATTTTAGGACACGCCTAATGCAGTGTTAAAATATAGTCACAAGAAATATTCGTAGTTGTCATATAATCAGCTACACTATACGTACATTTGAGTTATGCACGTAATATAGATATGCAAGTCACCATCTCCATTTATCATAATAAGCTTATAAATTCCATGAGAGATATTCACGATAATTTATTATTGCACGCGAAACTTGAAAGGATGGATTGATTAGCGACTAGAATATACTCCATGAAATTAGTTGAGTGAAATAATCAGTGTTATCTCATCATGGCGATCTGAGTTCGAACCCAGATCAATACATGTGGGAACTTTGAAACGAAAGGTAACTTCTCAGAGATTTGGAAGTGATGTAAAAGTGCCGTGGCTATGACCACGACATCATCAGTCACGTGCGACTTCTTGTATATTAATTTGATAACTCAAGGCGAAATAGCGTGGTTACGCTGCGCGATCAATCAATAGCAACATAATCAGGGAAGTTCTGGGAAAGTAGGTTACAAGATAAACGATCTTTCTCAGGTAGGACATGATTGTCACTTCTGATAATGAGCTAGAAATAAACATGGCGGTATTCTGAGAGGAAAGTAAAAATACATTAACGTTACTCCTTTCAACTTGTTCTACGGGGCTGGAACTAAATGAGCGGTTACCACCATAGTAAAATTTTCACATTGTTGGACCAAGGTATTAATATCCTTAGAACCGATCTGCACTAATTTTCTACCCCGTGTAGTCCATTTCTGGAACAGTTTATACATTACACTGTAAAAGGATATCTTGATATTAATAATCTCTTCCTATTGGATTGTTAAAATTACTTACGGTATATTATCCCTTAAACCACCCAGTGATCTCAATCCTCTTTCTACAGTATATCTTTAAAGTGTGACTTTTCTGAACTATAAAAAATTCCTTTCTCAGTAAATATTATTTTTAAGACTACGTTTTATTTAGCTTTTTCTTTCAAACCTTCTTTCTTGCTTTCTTTCTTTCTTTCCTTCATTCTTTCTTAATCCGTTTACCGTCCATGCTTGGACTTTCTCTCGGACTCAGCGAGGTATCCCACCTTTACTGCCTCAAGGTCAATGTCCTGGAGCATGAGACTTTGAGTCGAGTTATGGTTTACAAAGGGAAATGGAGGGAAAATAATAAATTTGCTATACAATATTTTACAATTCGCTTTACGTCGCACCGACACAGATAGGTCTTATAGCGACGATGGGATAGGAAAGGCCTAGAAGTGCGAAAGAAATGACCGTGGCTTTAATTAAGGTACAGCCCCAGTATTTGCCAGGTGTGAAAATGGGAAGCCACGGAGAATCATCTTCAGGGCCGCCGACAGTGGGATTCGAACCCACTATCTCACGGATGCAAGTTCACAGCTGCGCGCTCCTCACTGCGCGGCCAACTTGCCCGGTTTATTATTATTATTATTATTATTATTATTATTATTATTATTATTATTATTATTATTATTATTATTATTATTATTATTATTATTATTATTATTATTCAGGTTCAGGATGTAGAAAGCGGACGCTTGGCATACAGGTATGCCGTAGTAGAAACAGCAAGATAATGCCTAGGAACAATTGAGTGTGAAAAGGGGAAAAAGTGATCATCTTGGTGGAATGATGAAGTGAGAGCAGCATGTAAACGTAAAAGCAAGGCTTATCAGAAACGGCTCAAAACAAGGGCTGATGCATACAGGGAATTGTACGTAGATGAAAGAAACAGAGCGAAATAAATAGATGTTGAATCCTAAACGAAGTCGTGGGAAGATTTTGGTAATAACCTGGAAAGTTTAGTTCAAGCTATAGGGAAACTTTTCTGGACAGTGATAAAGAATAATAAATGGGGAAAGAGAAATGAAATGAACGGTGTTTTCGGTGATTCAGGTGAACTGACGATAGATCCAAGGGAATAACTGGACAGGCGGAGGGAATATTTTTAAAACCTTCCCAACATAAAAGGAAATATTCATGGTGATGTTGCGAACAACCGAGCTCATGGGGTGGTGGAAAATGATATAGGTGAAATTACGCTTGAGGAAGTGGAAAAGGTGGTAAATAAACTCCATTTTCATAAAGCAGCATGAATAGAGGAAATTAGACCTGAAATGATGCAGTATAGTGGGAACGTAGGGATGCAATGGCTCCATAGAGTAATAAAAGTGTCATGGAGTGTGGGTAAGGTACCTTCAGATTGGAAAAATGCAGTAATTGCACCTATCTATAAGCAAGGGCACAGGAAGGATTGTAACAACTATTGAGGTATCTTATTGGTTATTATACCAGCCAAAGTATTCACTGGCATTTTGGAAGGGAGATAGCGATCAGTGGTTGAGAGGAAGTCGGATGATAACTAGTGTAGTTTCAGACCAGAGAGGGGCTGTCAGGATCATTTTTTTCAGTATGCGCCAGGTAACTGAAAAATGCTACCAGAGGAATGTTTATGTTTCGTAGATCTAGAGAAATCATATGACAAGGTACCGAGTGAAAAGATCTTCGCCATAGTAGGGAACTATAGGATTAAGGGTAAATTATTAAAATCAATCAAAGGCATTTATGCTGACAATTGGGCTTCAGTGAGAATTGATGGTAGAATGAGTTCTCGGTTCAAGGTACTAACAGGGATTAGACAAGGCTGTAATCTTTCACCTTTGTTGTTCGTAGTTTACATGGATCATCTGCTGAAAGGTATAAAGTGGCAGACAGGGATTCAGTAAGGTGGAAATGTAGTAACCAGTCTGGCCTATGCTGACGACTTGGTCTTAATGTCAGATTATGCCGAAAGACTGCAGTCTAATATCTTGGAACATGAACCTAGGTGCAATGAGTATGGTATGAAAATTAGCCTTTCGAAGATTAAATTGATGTCAGTAGGTAAAACAATCCCAGAGCATTGAATGTCATATTGGTGATAAAAAGCTGGAATATGTAGAGATTTTCAAGTATTGAGAATGTGTGTTCTCCCATGATGGTAATATAGTATGTTAGTTTGAATCAACGTGCAGTAAAGCTAATACAGTTAGCTCGCAGTTGCAATCGACAGTATTCTGCAAGAAGGAAGTCATCTCGCTGACGAGACCACATATACATCGGTCTGTTTTCAAACCAAATTTGCTTTACGGGAGCGAAAGCTGGGTGGACTCAGGATATATTACTCATAAGTCAGAAGTAACAGACATGAAAGTAGCGAGAATTATTGCTAGTACAAATAGGTGGGAAAATGGCAGGAGGGTACTCGGAATGTGGATATAATGGCTAAGTTAGGAGTGAACTCGATGGATGAAGCTGTACGCATGTGTGGTGAATGGAGGAGGATAGGTTACCTGGGAGAATAATGGATTCTGTTATGGCGGGTAGGAGATGTAGAAGGTGACCAAGACGATGGTTAGACTCAGTTTCTAACGATTTAAAGAAACGAGGTTTAGAAATAAATGAGGCCACAGCATTAGTTGCAAATAGAGGATTGTGCCGACGTTTAGTAAATTCACAGAGGCTTGCAGACTGAATGCTGAAAGGTATAACGGTCTACAATTATGATGTATGCACGTTATTATTATTATTATTATTATTATTATTATTATTATTATTATTATTATTATCATCATGATCATCATCATCATCATCATCATCAGCATCATCATCTGTCAAGTCGTCATCCTGGAGGCTGGTTGGATCCTCAAATGAAGCAACAAAGGTTTTGCTTTTAGAAGAAAATTGCTAAAACCAATGGCATTTCCATTATGATGCATACTGGGTAAGATGATGAGTGAGCTAATTTACCATTACTTTCCTATGGAGTCGGAAATTGCTTTTATGGCATGACTGATTGTGAGCAGCACCTTTCACATTATATAGACGAACTAGTCGTGCTCTGAATGTCGTTAGTAGTAAGCACTCACACTTCAGTAGCTTCCATATTGTCACAGCCAAAAAGTGAGACTGAAACTTCAGTGGAAATTATATTTCGCTATGGCTTGTACCAAGTGATAGGTGTAAATATACTGCATCCACCATGATATATCAACATGCGAATATTTATTATTATTATTATTATTATTATTATTATTATTATTATTATTATTATTATTATTATTATTATTATTATTATTATTATTATTATTATTATTATTATTATTATTATTATTAATTGATTGATTTAATCCCACTAGGAAGCGCTTATGACTAGTTCTTTTTGCATGTTCGTTTTCGTTCCCAATACGTCCTGAGTCCTGCTTTCCTGTGAAAGAGGTTTGCGATATTTAACAACATTTGGTAGAGGAGACCACTAGTTTACCATTTTAGTAAAAAAATAGGTAATTTGCATGAAATCATTATATTCATTACAATCAACTTCTTATATGAAAGTTTTGAAGTGGAATTTTTTTATTCCTTCGTCTAAACTCCTTTGAATCAACCATTTTCTTGTTAAAATGTTACTTAGTTCCTCCAGACTGCCCAGTTTGTGTTATTTCTATTTCCTCTCCTGAAGATGACATTAATATTTATTTCTCCTGCTCAATTTCCCTGGAGGAGAATCCATCATTAAAAGTTCGTTTTACTATAATATGGAACAGGGAAAATAGTATACTGTATGTGTCGGTGTAATTACACGGCGTATCTTAATAATTCCGTTCAGGTACAAGAAATATTTAATTTGCTCCATGTGTCGCTGGCTGTATCCTTAGGGCTATGGGAGGTTTAATTAAGCGTCTGGTTATTATTCCAGGCAATGCAATTTCATTAATTACTTCTTTTATTCCTCTTTCTACCCTCCCCAAATGGATACGAGTGGAAATTGTTGTTCTTGTCGTCCTCCTTGTTTTCTTGTTTGAAACACTCTAACATGAAATAGTACTGCACACTTTCTCTTACAACCTGGTTATGGGTTCCGTGCTCACTGCTTGTTAGATGTCGCTGTAACACTCGTAGATTTAGGGTTATGGGATGGGTAAGGACTATATTTGGGATTTTATTTCAAAGGCGAGTGGCCTTCAGAGAGGTCTGGCATAGTTATTTCCAGTCGATCCGCGTGTCTGTGATGAAGTCCTGCCGGGCTGAGTAGCCCAGACGTTTCAAGCGCTGGCGACATACAGGTTCGATCCTGGTGGTATTCAAAGGTTTTCAAATACGTCAGCCTCGTAACGGTAGATTCATTGGCCCAAAAATTATCTCCTCAGGGAAAAAAATTCTTGCACCTCGGCGTCTCCGAAAATCGTAAAGATAGTCAGAGTCACGTAATGCCAATAACATTATTATTATTATTATTATTATTATTATTATTATTATTATTATTATTATTATTATTATTATTATATTATTATTATTAAGATAGCGCGGAAACTCCCAGTCTCCGAGCCTTTGGAATTAATCACAAAAGGTTAAAATATCCCCGCCGGGCTGAGTGGCTCAGACGGTTGAGGCGCTGGCCTTCTAACCCCAAATTGGCAGGTTCGATCATGGCTCAGTCCGGTGGTATTTGAAGGTGCTCAAATACGACAGCCTCGTGTCGGTAGATTTACTGGCACGTAAAAGAACTCCTGCGGGACTAAATTCCGGCACCTCGGCGTCTCCGAAGACCGAAAAAGTAGTTAGTGGGACGTAAAATAAATAACATTATTATTATTTAAAATATCTGAACTGGCCGGGAATCTAATCCTGGACCACCTGGGCCAAAGGCCAGCTTACTAACCATTCGCCACGAAGCCGAACATTTGGAAATAAAGCATGTTTGACTTTGAGTAGCTGTGATATCATTGTCGTGCAGTGAGATATCCAAGGAGGTACGGGTTATTTCAAACAATAGTTCCGAAAAAAAAGTTGGTGGACATGACGATAAAGTTGGAATTCAAGAGGACAAATTGGGGCAAATATTCGTTTATAGCAAGGGGAGTTAGGGAATGGAATAATTTACGAAGGGAGATGTTCAACAAATTTCCAAATTCTTTGCAATTATTTAAGGAAAAACTAGGTAAAGAAGAGATAGGAAATATTGCCGCCTAGGCGACTGCCCTAAATGTAGATCAGTGGTGATTGATTGATTGATTGATTGATTGATTGATTGATTGATTGATTGATTGATTGATTGATTGATTGATTGATTGATTGATTGATTGATTGATTGATTGATTGATTGATTGATTGATTGATTGATTGATTGGATTGATTTCGGCTGCAATCCATAAAGAAGACATTGCCATGTAGACCACCAACATCCGGTAAAATAACATATATCATTTTAAAAACTTCCCAGAAACTTATAAACATGGTTTTGTTTCACGTAGGTGAGAACTTGCATTTGGGAGATGGCTGGTTCGAACCCCACTGTCAGCAGCCCTGAAGGTGGTTCTCCGTGTTACCTCATTTTCACACCAGGCAAATTCTAGTGCTGTACCTTAATTAAGACTATAGACACTTCCTTCTCTGTCCTAACTCAGTTCTATCCTATCGTCTCCATAAGACTTACCTGTGTCGGTGCGCCGTAAAATAAAGAGCAAAAAATTAAGAATAAATTTAAGTGAGGTACAGCCTGATGTGCAAATGGGAATCGACCTAAATCCATGTTCGGGGCTGCCTGCGGTACCCCGAATGTTTATGTGCGAGTTGCTCTGGGTAGACCTGACTTGCTGATTACATTCAATGTGTCGTCTCTCTTGTAGATATCCCTTAATTGGTTTAACGTCATTTCACTTGCTTACTGAAGGGATGCAGAAATAATTTTCCCCAAAGATGTTCTTTAAAGGTGTCGGATTTTCTATCTTCGGAGAAGGACAGCAACTAAGAGACTATACGAGGTGGTGGTGATTACTGTTTTAAGGTCATATACAAGAAGGTAACCGTCACATCTTAACTTCAATCACATGGAAAGCTAGAAGGACACCTAAACCCAAACCCCATACCACTACAGCCCTTGAAGGGCCTTGGCCTACCAAGCGACCGCTGCTCGGCCCGAAATCCTGCAGATTGAGAGGTATCGTGTGGTCAGCACAACGAATCCTCTCAGCCGTTATTCTTGGTTTCCGAGACCGGGGCCGCTATCCCACCGTGAGATAGCTCCTCAATTCTAACCACGTAGGCTGAGTGGACCTCGAACCAGCCCTTCAGGTCCAGGTAAAATCCCTGACCTGGCCGGGAATCGAACACGAAGCCCCCGGGTAAGAGGGAGGCACCCTACCCCTACACCACGGGGATTAGGACACCGACTATTTGAAAAATGAGTGTACCAGCGGAAGTCAAGGACGGCCACGATAGACTTCCTAGGAAACGAAAACTTAAAAACATCGCCGTCCGATAGGAAAGTGGAAGTGAGAAGGCTAGCATAAGGAGGTGTAAGCAATGCCTGTCTTTTCTAGAAGCCCAGTTGATGCCAACCCCTTCCCCAAGTTTAGAGACCTTGCAGGCAATCCTTTTCAGTCTTCTCTTAGGTCACAAAGCAGATAATGTGTATATAGTATATTCCACCATCCCCATCAAAAGGAGGATGCGTTGCGCTACTAAAGCTAGTTTGATTATTTACTTAAATCCATATGTCTTATTTTAATATTTGATGTATGGTTCATGAAAGTGTATTTAATAATAATAATAATAATAATAATAATAATAATAATAATAATAATGATAATAGTTTTATTTGCTTTACGTCCCACTAACTACTTTTACGGCTTGCGTAGGCTCCGAGGTGCCGAAATTTAGTCCCACACGAGTTATTTTACGGGCCAGTAAATCTTCCGACACGAGGCTGACGTATTTGAGCACCTTCAAATACCACCGGACTGGGCCAGGGTCGAACCTGCCAAGTTTGGTTCAGAAGGTCAGCGCCTCAACCCCCTGAGCCACTCAGCACGGCGAAAGTGTATTTATCGTGAGTCCTAATATTGGTCCAATCTTAACATTCTGCCCAATAATGCATATGAATCACCGATGAGTAGACATGGGAATTAATAGGCACGAATAGGAGCAAGTGTGATATACCCTCACAATGGTTCTGTCCTCCTCCGTAACGTAACGGTTAGTGTTATTAGTGCCGTCCTCGGGGGCCGGTGTTACCAGATGTGTAAGAATGACAGAAGGGCTGGTATGTGGTTTAAGCAGTACATGCAGCTCATCTAAAAAGAGCTGCACCACCTCGATTTGAGGACACGAGTTTGCATTTGCTATTAGCGGTCTGAACTATCAGAACCCCTGAAACTTATGGAACTCACCGGCGTAACTACAGATCGGCCAAATTACACTCTTGGCTTGTTTAAGTACGTTTGCACTCTAACATATTCATGCCTATAATTCGCATCTCTGCTGATGATTTATAATGAAAAAACGAGGAGTAACTCTGCCATCGCTTTCCTCACATGGTAAGAAGATATTTTACAAATAAATCTTCCTATACCAACTAACTGTGTGAACAAACTGAACCTTATAATGCCTCCTCCATAG
Source organism: Anabrus simplex (assembly GCF_040414725.1). Lineage (NCBI taxonomy): Eukaryota > Metazoa > Arthropoda > Insecta > Orthoptera > Tettigoniidae > Anabrus > Anabrus simplex. The sequence goes on along the minus strand of NC_090271.1, from coordinate 78,398,905 downwards.
AACTAGCTGAATTTATTTATATCTTCAGAGTCAGATGTGAGACCACGAGAGATGTAAGAAACTTGTTATACCACGCTATATAAGGTAATTTTTTTTTGCTAGTTGCTTTACGTCGCACCGACACAGATAGGTCTTATGCCGACGATGGGACAGGAAAGGGCTAGGAGTGAGAAGGAAACGGCCGTGACCTTAATTAAGGTACAGTCCCAGCATTTGCCTGGTGTGAAAATGGGAAACCACAGAAAACCATTTTCAGGGCTGCCGACAGTGGGGTTCGAACCTACTATCTCCCGAATACTGGATACTGGCCGCATTTAAGCGACTGCAGCTATCGAGCTCGGTATATATATAAGGTAAATTTCAATGTAAATTATGCCACTGCAGATGGATGTGTTGTTTTACAGAAAGGTAAAATATTGAAATTACTGTACTTCCACGTCAGCAATTCTAAAATCAGGTCATCCTTTCATTACATCATGAATAGCGTAGCTAGTCTTAATTACTATGACTCCACGCGCTCTCCAACGTATACATATTTTATTATTTTATATTACTAATGTAATGAATATTCCCTAGTTCAAATGAATGTAGAAATAATACGGCTTCTACCATGCCATGAACAGATGCTGCCATCTGACTGCAGTACAATTTGCTGGTGCGCAACAGACGTCAATAATGGCAAAATAAACTATCCTCACCTTATCTTGTGTATATTTGATGTCATCAAAACCACTAAGGATCATTTCGAATTTTGAACTGGTATTTTGAACAGGATACCGTTCCTGACACTTTTATAAATCCAACCCGAATTTAATCGCCATTCACATTTTAAAGCGAATACCAATTTCATGTACTTTTAGGTATGCAGTACCAGGAATCTATGGCCACTTTATTGCGATGTATATAACTATATATAGGGATAAATTGTATCAGCACTTAGGAATCATGATGTAGTGATTTCAGAGTTGTTTTCAATTTCGAATTAAGGGAAGCAGGTTTGTAAACTAAACATTGTCCCATCAGTACCCTGGAGATAACTTGAAATTACGCCAGTTTTTCCAAAGGTCGCTGGAGACAACCTGTTTCATTTTGGGATTCTTCTGGGGAAGGCGGAGTTCGTTCCGTAACATCACTGAACGTTTCTGCTGCAGATATCATCCCAAGTTTTAAGCAAGATTTGAACCTTGGCGGTTTGAAGGGGAAGTCAGCAGTTAATCCACTAGGGTCTATGTTCATCCCGAGAATATGGTGAATGGTGGATAACAAGCAACCAGGTAGCAAATAAAATTCAACTGATATACGCAGCATATTTAAAGCTTACCTGTGGTGCCTATGTTAGATAGAATATTCACTAAAAATTATTGAAGGTCCAGCGAACCATGCGAAAACTGCTCAAGCAAGCAGGAGCCGTTCCAGCGTGTGAGATAATCTTGCGAAGTCCTAACTCTCTCTAAACATACGAAAGCAGCCTGTTTCGGTCGTATTTTCCGACGGCTTGTTACGACTGGTGGAGGTGGAGGTGAACATTATCTTGGGTGTGAAACCCACGAGAGTGGTTTGACATTAATGATACGGCAATACTGACACGAGAATTACCTGATAGTTATTCCCTGGTGGTCACCAACCTACTGTGAAGAAGAGGTACTAGGAAAAGAACAAGGAGGTATGGAAAAACTGATGGGCATAAAATGAATGCAGTGGTTTAAATGTATTGCAAATAATCTGAGAAATATAGGAGCGAACTGATAAAGAACAGCAGCAATGATTAGAAAGAATTTAAAATACAAAGTGGTGGCAGGAAGACACTTTGCTAAAGAAGTAGAAGGGGAAGAATACCACACGTAGCACAGTTATTCAAGCCTTTAAACTTGTGCTCATAAGTCAAAATGGAGATGTCAGATGAACATGAAAATGTACGATTTTTTAAGTATTATCCTTAGATGCTACATTCAGGGACACACCCTTATATTGTAATGCACTGTATTGTATGCATGGAGAGTTCTTCATCCATTAATCCACAGATGGTACATTATTAACAACGGAATAATCCCTGCAATCGCTGGCTTACATTAAGCCATCGAAACAAAAATGATTGTGTTCTGTATGTAATCAGATTACTGAAAGAAGATCAATGATACAAAATACTTTGATTCTTTACACTATATTACACTCAGTTTTAAAGGAAAGCTTTGTATACATAAATGTTTAGCAGAGTCCAAAACTGAACTGTATTTGTGTGATCCCTTTCTTTAGTGAAGCCAGACCTGAGGAATGCCTCTTATCTGGAGCCTCTGAGATTGATTTCCGGACTGTAGAGGGTTTATATTTCTGGACTGAATGCTCATTTATTTATTTATTTATTTATTTATTTATTTATTTATTTATTTATTTATTTATTTATTCTTCTTAATCTGGTTACCCTCCAGCGTCTGTTTTCCCTCGGACTCAGCGAGGGATCCCACCTCTACCGCCTCAAGGGCATTGTCCTGGAGATTCAGACTCTGGGTCGGGGGATACAACTGGGATGGATGACCAGCACCTCGCCCAGGAGCCCTCACGTGCTATGCTAAACAGGGTCCTTGTGGGGGATGGGAAGATTGGAAGGGATAAACAAGGAAGTGAGAAAGAAGCGGCCGTGGCCTTAAGCTAGGTACCATCCCCTCATTTGCCTTGAGAAGAAGTGGGAAACCACGGAAAATGACTTCGAGAATGGATGAGGTGGGAATCGAACCCACCTCTACTCAGTTGACCTTCCGAGGCTGAGTGGACCCCGTTCCAGCCCTCGTACCACTTTTCAAATTTCGTGGTAGAGCCAGGAATCGAACCCGGGCCTCCGGGGGTGGCAGCTAATCACACTAACCACTACACCACAGAGGCGGACTATTTATTTATTTATTTATTTATTTATTTATTTATTTATTTATTTATTTATTTATTTATTTATTTATTTATTTATTCTCACTTTCATGTGGCGAAGTTAGAGCGCCTGGCCCTTTCTTTCACTGAACCACATTTACAATACTTTTATGCAGATATATTACCTCATAATTTAGCAGAGTTACATTATGCTAACACACACACACTCATTTATAAAGGAATTAAAATAGTATACTGTACATTAACTAATGTGAACTAATATTTTCCAATCAAACACACAAAATAAACTGCACATATTACACACATATCAACTGGATATACGAGAGAAACACAGTCCATCTCCATACACACACTAAGCTGTACAATGCACGCGTCAGTCTGTAGCTTTCAACAGGTAATCTCGGCAGGACCTCTTGAATATAGTTAACCTTGGAGAGGGCGCGTCACGGTCTATTCGACCAGGTTCAGAGTTAAATGTTTATAGTTCTTAACGTAGCGGGCCGCTAGCTTCCATCCCCTCAGAACCTTACACTAGACCCGTCCACTATCAGCGTGCGTAAATAATTCACCCCTCACGCTCCTCAGTTTCAGCCAAAGTGCATTGCTTGACTCCTGGGGGGCCGATGATCCTCGATGTTAGACCCCTTAAAACAACAAGCATTATCATCATCATCATCATCATCATCAAAACTCCTGGCGCGCCCCATGACGTATGCGTTGTTATGAGTTAAGTTTTACTTCATTGTCTCAATTACTATACCAAGAATATATCAGTTGTTTTGTGTAAAATAGTGCCTTCTTATACAATGAAGTCTAACGCACAGGGACAGAAACAGGGGAAGAGAAATCGAAGGACTTATAAAGAGCGTTACTCAGTTCCACGCACAACGAACCGTTGTTCTAATGACTTTGTTTTTACTATCTTGAACATTACTCGAATTAATTCATGTATTATTTAGAAGCATGCGAAAGGTAACTGTAACATTCAAAGGCGTAATTATTTGAAATAACTAAACCAACAGCTATGTGTGAGGTATTTGCAAGAATGGTATTCAAACTCTCCCAACGGGGCTAAAAAATATAACATTCGCTAAATGTCAGGAATGTCTTAAGAGCAGCCCTTTGCAGCTCCATAAGAACTAGAAGGGCCTGGAAGATGTGCCTACTGCAACAGAAATAAAGAAACCAACAGAAAAACCAAGACTAGATGCTGTGTATGCCAGTGACATGTGTTTGGTACAGTATGGAAAGTCAAGAATCGAGTGGTGACGCAGAATGAACGACAATTGCTTAACATCCAATTTCTGTATTGTCAAAATACCTGTGAATATTATTTAAAAGTTTGAGAAAAATTATTTACTAGTTCTGTAACATAAAAAATAGTTTTTGCTTAATTCGTGCTATTTTTCATGACATGGTCTAAAACACCGTGCGCGCCTCCTCACGGGATTATTTTTACGCGCCCTCTCCAGGGTCAATGAATCACTGTCCGTAACACTGACTGGTAAGGAATTACAAAGTCTGGAACCGGTCACATTCAAATAATTGTTATACGTAGATGAATAGTGAAGAGAAATTCCAAGGGTAGATTCAGAGCGAATGTTACAGTTATGAAATGAGAAGAGAAAGGGAAATTTAGAGGAAATATACTAAGGCGAGTTAGGATGTACGAGATTATGTACGAGTATTAACTCTTGTATGTGATATTTACGTCATTTGTCAGGTTTTAGCCAGTGAAGTTCTTGATGGTATTGAGTTATATCAAATACAGTAGAGACAATACACGACACTCAGCGAGATATCGAGGACAGCTATTAGAGGTCTCTCTAGCGGGTAGACCTGAGAACTACTGATTCTGTCATAAGAGCACGTGTATTTGTGTTTGAAGGTTTTGGTGTTATTTATGCGTTTTCAGTGAGTTGACATAATTAAATAATAGTGTGTGTCATTCCTTGATATCTCCTCTTAACATGAGGGGAAAGGTATGTGCTGTGTTTGGCTGCAGTAACTATGAAGTAGAGAAGAATGCGTGGTCTTCCTTTCGCTACCCTCGTGACACGATCTTCTAATTCTTATATGAGCGCAACCTCCCGTCTTTCTTGTACACCTCATCATAATCATTTCTGTGACATTTCAAAACCCACAGATCACACCTACAACAACACATCGGTATTGAAGGTTAACTGCAGCACTGTACAATAAAACATGCGTATTATATTTTAAGCCAGTTAAAATAAGGGTCGAGCAGGTCAGAAGATTATGAAGTACTATAACAGTCTCTTTGTCACTGGAAGAATATATATGCAAACACAACATTACTTACAAGAAAGAAGGGACGTTACGCTTATATAAGAATTAGGAGATCTGTTCAGATCATTTCCAGGCCAGCGACTTAAAAATTCCTCGACTATACAGCCAAGGATATGTTACATTTTTACTCTAATTGTACGTAAATATTCCTCAAAGCATCACTATCGACAACATTTTCATACTTTTCTTTCTTTTATCCCTATTCTCAGATTAAAGCCGGGATTCTATAGATTTTCTTTCTGTTAGTAGACTTCATGTTAAGAGGAAAATTGTCCAGCATGTAAATGTTATAAAAACAGAATTCATTGCATCATGTGTGAAAGGAATGTGCTGATATTTTTATTGACAAGTGTCTTAATGAGATGATACAATGTTTTTAAATGAGAAAAAAGACAAATCCAACCGTAAAAGTTCAGGAATGAATGCCAAAGCAAGAAAGTAATGCATAAATGAAAGATCAACCCATTTCACAGTAGTCAATTTCACATCTTGTTTATATGTCTAATTTCAGTCTTTAAATAAGAACCATGTAAATAATTCTTCAGTCATTTATCCAGAATTGCTTTAGCTACTTCGAAGTTAATATCTCAATAATAATTTATATCTAGACGTAATTTATTTATCCATTTTCGTATATGCATTTCGATTGATATTCGAATTTAGCGCGACTTTTCAGGTCAAGTCACTAGGAGCGCCACCGTCGAATTGTCTCCCATTTTAACACGGCTAAATCCGTAAGTGTCGCGTATTGTCTCTTCTGTATTTTGTTATATGTACCTCATAGCTTAAGTTAAAAACGACTGTGAAGCGGCAGTTCAAAGCTCGCTGCATTTTTACCGTCTGTTGCTTAGTCGCGTCTACAAGAATTACGTGACATTAGTCGAGGATAGGAAGAATTTAAGTCCGCACTATTCTTTGCCGCATGTTCGGTGGTAAGATGTCTTCGTTTCTTTTCTATGGATAATAATTACGTGTGGCTATTTCTAACCGAGTGCAGCCCTTGTAAGGCAGATCCTCCGATGAGAGTGGGCGGCATCTGCCATATGTAGGTAACTGCGTGTCATTGTGGTGGAGGATAGTGTTATGTGTGGTGTGTGAGTTGCAGGGATGTTGGGGACAGCACAAACACCCAGCCCCCGGGCCATTGGAATTAACCAATGATGGTTAAAATCCCCGATCTGGCCTGGAATCGAACCCGGAACTCTCTGAACCAAAGGCCAGTACGCTGACCATTCAGCCAACGAGTCGGACTTTTCAATGGATGAAGCGAAGCTAAAACCTTCTGACAAACATTTTTGGCATGTTCCGTCCAATTCATATAGTTTTAGTCATAGTGACGCCAAGGTTTCTCACTTTAATACTGTAAGGAATTATTTTATTATTTATTAGCAGAGGTGGACTATGATTGTTGTGATTTTTTGGGGGGGGGGTTTGAGAAGGCTATTTGCTCGTGCGTATTCGCTTAGTTGTGAGACAATGTTTGATACGAGAGGCAGGGCAACCGGTCAAGGCAGCCATTAAATACAGCTGAAGATACTTTCAAGCAAGCCACGTGGTACTCCAGTAGCCCGTGTGTCTGGGTAGCAGTCATCTTTACAGGCCAAGGACGTAATGAGGTCTTGCGCCGCAGGCATTATCTTTTGTAACCCTCACTGTGAGACATCACATTGGAGTGCAAGGGGCTCCAGTTGAGATAGATTCGATTTAATTAAAATGCCTTGAATCGAAATAATGTATAAGTGGGTTCTATAGCGGGAAAATTATGGAAAATATTTGAAGCAGCTTTTACAGTTAAAATCTGCTAAATGCGGATTAAGATTTAGTACATATGGAATTGCAAATTAACTCGGATATAATCGGGATTTACAGGAAACGAACAGATGAAAAGAATACATGTTCACATTAAATATCAATTCTCGTCTGCTTAAAATTTTGAAATTGCACATATCTAAAATTCATACACTCACCTGAAATTCAAATGAGGACTTAATACATTTCCTGTTAGGCGTACCTTTCCTCATGCTGTGGATACTAAATCAGGGAGCGTTGAATACACGATAAGTAATTAATTTGTTTGTAATTTTCATCAATTTTCTTATTTGGGAGAAATGGTTACATTGTAGGTTAATATCTGGGCAACTCCACGCGACATTAATGCTAGATAAATTAGATTAGCGACAATTTTCTCGTGGATGCCCGTTTTATCAACTTGGATGTGAATGATCAACTTCGCCAGCCGATCGATACTTTTCTATTCCTCGCCACAAGTTGAGACTTCTTTGTTTTATGGTTTATTTGTCACCATTATTTTTCGGCAATAATGGCTCAACAACTCTCCATCGAAGCAACTTAATTTTCTCACAGGCTGTGCTAAACCATATGCTCCCAATTTCTTGACGCTAGTCAAGATCATAAGAAATTACTGTAAATGCGCTGACCTGTAATACAAGTGGTGAGGAAAATCATGAGGCCACCATATGAGGAGCTATTTCCTAGACAAACCACCAATGACATTTTTTGGATTTCTTGTATGCTACTTCAGGAGCTATTCATGCTCTCCGCATAGTTTACTACATTTATGGACCACGCGGTTTCGACTCTCTTGGGTCTTTCATTCTAGCTCCATGTGTTTACCTCCTGATGAACGTAGTGTTGTTAGTGTGGAAGGTTCTAAGGAATTTTCGATCCAAAGAACTTTCTATATCAGTCTCTGTTGTATATTATAGAAGAATCCATTTCATTTTGCCCTAGTACTTTTTCCTGCGAAATGAACTCATTAAAAAATTGACTTTAATGTATACATTTTCTTGGTTTTCTTTCCTAGTGATGCATATTAGTAACGTTTGCCATGCCATCCGCTAAACTGTATTTATCATAATTGAAAAAATGACGAAGTGAAAGCAGTTAGAGAAGGATGCGTCCCATGCCAATACTGGTGTTTTAATTCCCAGAAAAGTCTATTCTTTCAGCCACATTAATTCTCATTTATAGTGTATTCCTAATGAAACCGTGTCTATTCCCCAAAAAGTCTGCAAAATTTCGTCAGATATCCCGAAATGTGGCACAGTAGTATATACATACATTTCTTACATGCATGGATGCTTCGAGAAAAATAGTCCCGATATAATTTGCCAAATATCCTCATTTCCCTTAGTACTTTATATTACAACTCCTGTGGGGGAATATGAATCCCATCAAGGATACAGAATATATCCATGGACCACCAAGGGTTCAATATATTCGCTAAATTATTTAAACCGTGGACAACAATAAGATTAAAATTGTTGCCGCAAATATCGTCCAACATATAATATTTGAAATTTATATATTTACAGTTAATTACAGGTAGGACCATAACTCAATAACCACCAGTACAACTAGAATCGGATAACCAGATAATCTAAATAAAAACTCGGAAAAGCGCACTTAAAAAAATACTTTTATTTACTTCCATTTTTACAACTTTATCCTTACATCTAACATTATATATCGAAGAGTATTGTTTATATAAATATTTAAGAAACAGAATAAATTTCCAGTTTTTACCTACACAGAAAAAATCTCTAACAGGATATCGACATATGAGACTTTTCTTAAGATGTAGACTCTACTCACTTATACTTCATTTAGAATGAAATGCTCATACATTGATAAAAATTAACGTCACGATTGTTCTATGAGATGTTTTCAGTAGATCGACATCTGCTGAGATAACATAACCAAGGACATCTATAAAATATACACTTCCATACTTCGCAATAATGAAATTTAATCACTTTGACAATACAATCTTTGAAGCGAAAACGCATTACATTATGCTACACGATTTTGTTTAGATATACTGACGTAACAGTAACTTATGTCATGAGAACCGTTTATAGGGTACTTTTAAAACCGGGATTTCATTAATCTCTACAAATATTACCTACCGAACTTATAAAGCATCTTCTTAGTTTAACCAACGTATACACAACAGCGTGTCTTGAAACATAAAGAAATTGAATTCATCTATTTATTATCCGGATATTATTTCAAAACTCTGTGCACAATGCTCAATAAATGGTCAACAATAATGAATTCATATACATCTTAAGTGGTTGTCGCATCAACGACGGGTTCAACACCTAGTCTGGTATAATACTCAGTATCGGTAATTAGAATGAGTGAAAACTGCTGAGCGGAAATCAAAATAAGGATACCAGTTTGAAGAGAGAGAGAGAGAGAGAGAGAGGGAGGCCAGGTAGTGTAACCTCCGTTTTCAAAAAATATTATGAGTGAGATACTGAATAAAAAATGCCAAGGTGTTACATCCTTGATATTACATGGCCTACTGAGTGACCGCTGCTCCCTCCAAATGCCTGCAGATTACGAGGTGACACCTGGTCAGCATAACGAATCCTCTGGGCCATTATCATTGGTTTCCATACCGAGGCCACTATATCACCAACATATACCTCAATTGTAATCACGTACGCTGAGCGGTCTTCGAACTACCCCTCATATCCGGCTAAAAATCCCTGACGTAGCCGGAATCAAAACCGGAGTATCCGGTTAAAAACAGGCTCACTACTCATGAACCTTGAATAAGAATAACTGAACTGAAAGCAATATTCTTAATTGTATGGTTGTACTTGTTTTATAATTCCTAGTAAGATGAAAATGACTGTGAACTCCATGATGCCGCAGCGAAAGAAACCTGCATCCTAATATTCGGCAAATTAGGGTTTATACATGTTCTAAACAGTGTCTTCACGCTACATTGACACTCCCTGGCCAGGCCGGCTGACAAGAACTCCGCAGCAGTTGAGAAGTTGGGTCCCATGTTAGACCTCACTTGCCCCAGATTTTAGCTCGAGACTAAGGCTAAACTATAATGCGCCCAACTAATGTTCAGGAAACCTGATGCTCAGAGTTTACTAACTTGGGAACACTTGCTCCTTACCCGTTAATGGGGATATCGGATGTGCTTAAAAAAAGTCACATTACAGACTTATTAGTACAGTGAAATTAGATGCTGCTACTGATGATTATATTATCATTATGAAAATATTGTTGCTATAGTGCCATTAAGGACCGTATTCACGAACGCGATTAACAGCTTTTATCTTGGTTTAAAGTTACAAAAGCTGAGATGACCGTTACATTATTATTCACCAAAATCATTATATCGGATAACGGGTATCTCTGTTTAAAATGTTATCGGAAAGGTTGTCCAGTAAAATACGAAATCTAAGATAATAACTTTTCAAGATGGCAGACCGTGGACTGCTGGAATATTTAACTTAAAGAGAAAATCAAGGTGACAAAGATTGCGCAGTAAGGTGTTCTAGGTGGATAAAAAAACGCGCTATATACTGCGTTGACACTGATATTGAAACACATTTTAGATTATCTAAAGCTTCCACACTGTCCACAGTTATCCGTGACCAAACATAACCTCGAATTCCCAACACATATAAATTCTCGAATATAGCTTATATCTTGAACGGTACAAGACTGGATGATTTTTTGAATGAATTTTTGTGTGAAATATACAAAGTTTATGCTATAATTTGTTTTCTTATTCTGTATGATGATAATGCTTTCTGTCAGCAAATTCAATAACATTTTCTTTACTTGGAACGACATATTTGGCTTCTTTCTTCATTTGAATGGATGAAAACCATAATGGTATAAGTGACATTTAAAAAAATGAGTTAAGTGCAGGATATAACTCCGGGAGAATGTATCCTTTCGCCAGCTAAGGGATACAAGTGATAGCGGTAATATTCTGCCTCCAGTGATGGGTGGTATAACTACAAATAGCATGAGTGTTGAAGATATTTAAATGCCTTTTTCTCTGAATGACCAAACTGCTACTTATACCGTTATGGTTTTCATCCGTTCATTTGTGATCAATAGCGGACATAATTAATCACAAATTATTTTCAGACACCGAACGTACTTAAAAATCTTATTTGCATTTCCATAAGAGTGGCAGCATGTAGTGATTTGATTTTCTTGCTTCAGTATGAATATTTTAAGGTTAAAAATCAGATTAAAACGAAAACTTAGTTGTGGTGAACCTAGATATTAAATGATGTGGTGAATACAGAAGTGAGCGTTATCCGAGATAAGGACATTATCCGAGTTTAAGACAACAGTAACTGACGACGGTGAAGACGGCCCTAAGACCGGAAAGAAGAGCGTAATTAGGAGGTTCAGCTATTTACTACGTTTCTTGAAATGGCTAGATAATTGAATAAATCAGTGGAAAAAGGAGCTAAGACACTCTTTTACACTTTTGGAAAAAATAAAGAACATCCATTGCATATTCCACTTTTCCATATGAAATATTTCCTCTGTAAAGCTGAAATATTGTGAAGACGTTCTTTAAATAGCATTTTGAAGAATATGGACTTAATTTCTGTCTCCGCCTGATAACAGTTTTCAAGCAATAATTCAGTGCCATTACTTTTTAGGTAAACTGTTTATAATTATGTAATTACTTAATAGTAAACTTATTGCTATCCACCGTACGGATATGTCTCTACGCGTAGAGATGTTTGACTCATTTCGTTACAAAGTGGGACGTAGGGACGGATTTCTGAATCTGGTTCAAAACCAAGAGATTATTTAGCCAAGTATTAAAACAAACACTAACGAATTACATATTCAATATTCTTCACTGTGGAAGAAGAATTATTTACTAAGATTGTTTAGATTGTGCAGAGATGTGTTATAGGTGAATCCTCTCGTTCCTTCCCGCTCCCTAATGTCGAGTAATGGAGCAGTGAATTATAATAGCTGTACATTACATTGTGTGATAACCACTTCAGGGTTATAACTTAGTATTTCGCCGATGTTTAGATTCATAAACAAGATATGGGTACGTTAACGATCATTAGTTTTTTTATGTTTTCAACGCCATGAAAGGAAATGGAATAATTTGAAGAAATCTGAGAAGCAAAAATGAAAATAAACATTTAGAAAAACTAAACAAGGTGGGGAAGAACCTAACATTGAATCTTTAATACATAGCTTTCATTTGGTAAACAGGTATTTTGCTTCATATGTGTATAATGTCTATTAGGGTGAGTTTTCTATAATTGAAGACATCCCCGGAATGAGTTCGTAACCAACAAATTTTTGAAAAGGAATATTTTAGTTGAAACAGGATGTACCATCATGCCTCTATGCTGTGATGTCATCTTATGCCTTACGTTTGAAGTTCAAACTGGTCTACATTCTAGAACTTTGTCCTCCGTGGTGTAGAGATGGAACATCAGTCATGATGGTGGAAAGTGTTTGATTTAGTTCACCACCAGGTGTAATGGATCATTTCAATAAAGGCCATACGCTAAATCACATCTATAGTTTGAAATATTTCCTTGACATTTTTATTCTTATCATGATTTTACACTAATATTAGTCCGGGCCGGCGGTGTAGGGGGCAACGCGTTCGCCTGTAACTTGGCGACCCCGGGTTCGATTCCCGGCTGTGTCAGGGGTTTTTAATTGTAAGTGGTTAATATCCGTGGCCTGGGGACTAGGTGTTTGTGTCGTCCTTAACGTTCCTTTCCTCACATTCAACATTCTACACTTCCTCCATTCCAATTACACGCAGGTTCATATCATATGGTGCAAGTACGGGCAAAAGATCTCTATAGGTCGACGCCCCGAACAAAAAGCATTTTGTTTAAAAATAAAACACTAATATTATTTGCTATCATTTGTGTTCCAAGAGCATGCTCATGATTTCCCTTCCGTTATAGAAAAAGGTGCAGATTATTTTCAATTGCATCACTTAAATTCATATAGATATTATTTTTAAAACCTTAAGTTATTAAAATTAGATAGGCCTACTGTCTTAATAGATGAACGCATTTGTACTCTTGCATATGTCATTGGTTTATTTACGTACAATTTTCTCTGGAGTAGTGAATTTGAGAGTGAAAATAGTGAAATTTTGTGTGATCTGTAGGGACATCATTTAGAACACTGGGATATTTACTAATTACTTCATCAAATAGAACATAAAATACAAATGCGTTTGGTCTAAAGTTCAATGAACTGAATTGAGCAAAATTAACAAACCAATGAACACCATGTCTTAGCACAATAATAACTTAACGTCAATTAGCTAGAGGTAGAAAGTTAATTTTAGTTATCGATACCCGCAAAGATTTGAGTTCTCTGTCAACTAACGTCCTTTCTGCTCAGTACTGAGTGAACCTTCCCCCCGTTTCGATTCATAAAAATCAGTGGCACAAGGTTTCTTTCACCACATCAAGGCGGACCTTAGCCAGTTTAATATAATCGAATACAAAAGACGAAATTGATCGAAAATTGTCTTAGATCCTTTCAGCACTGACCTATTCTTAGCCATACTAACAGCGAAAATGATCGTAGTTACAGAAGCAAGAAACAAATAATAATAATAATAATAATAATAATAATAATAATAATAATAATAATAATAATAATAATAATAATAATAATAAATGTCCGCCTCTGTGGTGTAGAGGTTGGTGTGATTATCTGTCATGATTAGCTGCCACCCCCGGAGGTTCGAGTTCGTTCCCCGGCTCTGCCACGAAATTTGAATAGTGGTAAGATATCTGGAAATGATCCACTCAGCCGCGGTAGGTCAACTGAGTAGGGGGGAAGGGGTCGATTCCCTCCTCAGCTATCGTCGAATTGATTTTCCCTGGTTTCCATCTTCTCCTCCAGGCACATGCCACGGCTGATTGCTTCCCTTTTCCTTATCTATACCTTCCAATCTTCCCATACCCTAACACGTCCCCTGTTTAGCATACCAGGTAAGCCAGCCTGCGTGAGATACTGGTCCACCTGCGCAGTTGTATCCACACCAAAAGTATCAAGCTCCAGGGCAATGCCCTTGAGTCGGTAGATGTGGGATCCCTCGCTGAGTCCGAGGGAAATACCAACCCTGGAGGGTAAATGGATTATGAAAGAAAGATAATAATAATAATAATAATAATAATAATAATAATAATAATAATAATAATAATAATAAATAGAGGCGCGCGGCTGTGAGCTTGCATCCGGGAGATAGTAGGTTCGAATCCCACTATCGGAAGCCCTGAAAATGGTTTTCCGTGGTTTCCCATTTTCACACCAGGCAAATGCTGGGGCTGTACCTTAATTAAGGCCACGGCCGCTTCCTTCCAACTCCTAGGCCTTTCCTATCCCATCGTCGCCATAAGACCTATCTGTGTCGGTGCGACGTAAAGCCCATAGCAAAAAATAATAATAATAATAATAATAATAGTCGAGGTAGTAAGGACGTCCTAGGTTCACCTGAGACGACATAGGTTCCAGTGCCGTCAAGAAGTCGAAAAAATTGAGAAACGAGATTTCCACTTCTAGAGTAGCACTTGGCCCTGAATTTCACTCAGCCTACACGAGAAATGAGTATCACCTTAATTCCTGGGGCAAAGGTGGCCGCGCATAGAAACAACGATTCAACAGTTTAAATAGCAGCTCGTCAGGCCACACTACACGCTTCCACACAGCTACTGCCCACGTTCGGTGTTGTTTGGCCCATTGAAGACGTTCTACTTTACGTGCCGCTGTGAGGAGTGGCGTGTAGTTCTCTTCGCAATGTTCGCTCGGAAACTGGTTGATATGGACCTTCATTCACTAACAGCAGCCATTCCCGTCGGATCTGAAACAGATTTTCATTGACAATGCATGGTACTTGTCTCCGGTCCGTGTCGGTTAATTGACAACCACCTACTTACGTCGTGTTTGTACGCGAGTGGTACACCATTCCTGGTAAACATGTTGAACAGTCCACGTGGATTCACCAACAAACTGGGCAA
Organism: Anabrus simplex; assembly: GCF_040414725.1. Taxonomy (NCBI): domain Eukaryota; kingdom Metazoa; phylum Arthropoda; class Insecta; order Orthoptera; family Tettigoniidae; genus Anabrus; species Anabrus simplex. Next base: position 78,383,891 of record NC_090271.1, on the reverse strand, counting down.
CTTCATTCACTGTTTGTTTACAGGCACGTCCAAACAAGGTAGGCTCCTTTTGTCAGGCTGCCAAATCTTTGCTTCGATCAATTTTGATGCACTGTTTCCATAAACAGACTGGCACAAAGACGCACGGTCACATGGCTACCTGCTACCAGTGCAATACCATTTTCATCACTAGAAAGAAACCAGCGTGCTTTACAAGTGATGAGAAATTTTTGTCTGGTGTGCTTACAAATATGGTGTATCTCAATATAAAGAACACCGATTATATGAAGTGAAGTATCTCGTAGACAATAAATCATTATTGTGAAGAAAACAATCTGACAGTGCCATACATGTCCAATAAAACTGTTCTCTGCATTCTTCCAATTAGCTACTTCATTAATGGTTCTTCCAAACTTGTTACTCGCGGTTTAGGCACGATACTGCCGCCACCACATTCAGGGGTATTACTTCTGTTCCGCTTAGTCTCCGCATCCTAATCTCCTATCCCAGTGTTTTGTACTTATTATGTCTCTCCACCTGGGTGGTTTGAATACTGTGGTGCAGTGGGACAGTGCTATGTCCAACAAATAGGAAACAGTGGCACCTTCACTGAGAAGAGCAAAGTTAGCCCTCAGCTACTGACGTGAATTCTCACAGACACCTGTAGGTGATGAGTGATCCGCTTCCATTCACACCTTCCAATTTAAATCCTTGCTTTTCCTGCTACCTTCCTCCTTCATCGTCTTAACCAATCATGCAGCTGGCCATTATTGAGCAATAATGTGGAACCGAAATAATAACGTCTGAAATAGTGTAGGAGTCTCACAGACTCCAGGCTAGTACGATAAGTACGTGCCAGCTTTTTAATCAGATATGATAAAAATATTCTGTACATTTTTATTTATCATACCATATGATGCAGTAATCTGGTATTTATTCACTTGAGCACGGCTTAGTTATTATTTGATGATAATAAATGGGAAATGTTAACAAGTTTTCGGTCTTTTTTTTGTTATTTGCTTTACGTCGCACCGACACAGATAGGTCTTCTTGCAAGGATGGGATAGGAAAGGCCTAGGAATTGGAAGGAAGCGGCCGTGGCCTTAATTAAGGTACATCCCCGGCATTTGCCTGGTGTTAAAATGGGAAACCACTGAAAACAATCTTCAGGGCTGCCGACAGCGGAGCTCGAACCCACTATCTCCCGATCACTGGATACTGGCCGCACTTAAGCGACTGCAGCTATCGAGCTCGGTCATTTAAAATTATGGCATGTTTATTACAAGTCAGAAAGCATGTAGTGTTGAATCTTACACTAAACCGTTTCATAAAAACTTAACTAACAGTCCATAATTTGAAATGAATTTCAGGGAGTCTTCTCAGACCAAACGACAGTGACAATCTTACTGAGTCCCCACCTCAGCAGCTGAGGGTTAAAAATATTCACCAAATCTGTCTGGTCAGTTAGACCAGATTCTCTGCAGTGCATTTTGTGCTCGTATTCTTCAAGCACCTTGGATGACTGATAGCTATAGTTCGCCACACTCGACTCTAGGAGTCCCCATTGCCACTGCAAGTTCTTGACGCAGGATTTTAGCTACGTTATTGTGCCTTTTAGTGTATTCCGCATCAGCCAGCATGGGAGAGCTACCGAGCTACCAATTATGTGGTCAATGATTTCCAGCACAATTATTATTATTATTATTATTATTATTATTATTATTATTATTATTATTATTATTATTATTATTATTATTATTATTAAATATCTATAGTTCCCTCCGTCGATCAGAGGAGAGTGTTGGCCTCTGAATCCCAAAGCTGCGGGATCAAACCTCGGAAAAGTAGTCGGATTTTGTAAGGACGGAATATATCCCATTCGACACACAATGCCGTATGATGTCGACATATAAAAACTGTGTTGTTCATCCAACAAGATTAATTAAAATTCAACCACCAACCGTCTAATAAAGCAAAACACGGCGACGAAATTTAATCTCGGGCAGCTTAAATGGCGCCATATCAATGTGCTTGCACACGGTATTTGAGCCTATACGATACTATTATTTTTATTATTATTATTATGAATAATAATAATAATAATAATAATCTACATCACCAAGATGAAAACAACCACAAAATGGGTAGAAGTAACGAGAAAATACACAGATTAAGTTGGTATCAATCTTAATGTGAGGTGGAATAGAGACATGTTTCGAGTTACGATTTATAAATTCTAGCGGTCACAGGAGAAACAGAATTAAAAAGGGTAAAAACATTTGGTCAGAGAAGAGGAATAACATCGAAATAAAGAATGTCTTGGAGCAGAAAAAAAGGATTATCCACCAAATCAATTGTTTCACGTGGTCTAATGTAGGCTAAAATGGAAGAAAGGAATAATAATAATAATAATAATCGTAATAATAATAACAACAACAATATGATGTATCTGTCGTTCTAACCTGCATGTTTTTACAGAGTCTTAACCTGAAAGACGACTTGGATCACAAATTTCCCTTTCAACTTTATTTATTTATTTATTTATTTATTTATTTATTGATTTATTTATTTATTTATTTATTTATTTATTTATTTATTTATTTATTTATACAAGAAGCACCAGATACAACTACACTGAGCAAATTTCACTTGCACTGTCAACAGACTAATTAACAAATGTAAACTTTCATATTAAAATATAACAAACATAACAAAATATAACAAGATCGGGTACACAGCCTACTAATAACAACTGTCCAAATCGAAAACCATGAGAATGTCCATGTTCATAGCCAAGTCGTCGTGGATAAAGATGGCGTTATAATTCCTTCACATAAACTTACCTTTAAAATACTTTTTTTTTTTTTTTTGCTAGTTGCTTTACGTCGCACTGACACAGATAAGTCTTATCTTTCAAGGTCCTTTACGACAAAAAGTTTAATGGCCAAACCTATACTATGGGACAGGAAAGGCCGTGGCCTTAATTAAGGTACAGCCCCAGCATTTGCCTGGTATGAAAATGGGAAACCACGGAAAAACATCTTCAGGGCTGCCGACAGTGGGGTTCGAACCCACTATCTCCCGGATGCGAGCTCACAGCTGCGCGCTCCTAACCTCACGCCCAACTCGCCCGGTAAGAGACTATTTACACCCCTCTCGAATATGCTTTCATTTGATGCTATATCAAGCTCATGTCTCCTATGAATATTGTTAAAGAGAGTTGGGAGGTGGATTAGGAAAAATCGTTGAAGTATTGAGTGCTGAGTGTTAGGAATATGGAGAAGATCTTTTGTTCTGGTGGAGCGGGAAGGAACACGGAGAGAGAAGAGTGAGACAAGATGTTCCGAGTGGTAATGCCCATTTAAGATCCCGTGGAGGAAACTCAGGTCATCTACCTGTCGCCTGACGTGCAGCGGTGACACGTTTATTGCCCATAATACCTGCTGCGTAGACAGATTTCTGAGCTTGGGATTTCTGTTCCTAACAATTGCAGCAAAGGAGGATACTGCTCTGTCTAACCGGTTAATATTGGAGGGGGAGGCTGTTGTCCAAATCAAGAGCACTAGTTTAAGAGAGGTTTGCTTTATGATTCAATAATTAGATGGAAGAGATAAGAAAGATGATATGCAGTTGTATCTTACGGATACGAATTAAATATTCCTAAACACAATACAAAGTTGTTCTTTAAATTTACTGAACATTACGGGGATTTTTCCTCGTAGTGTAAGTGCAGGTACTAAATGTAGTTCAAACGCATTATCAAATCAAAGTTATTTGGTTGCAAGTGCAGCGATGATTGTGGGCTCTGCTGGTTAATTGGAAATGCTCTGCCACTTTAATGAAAACAAGAACAGAGTTTAAAGCGTCATTCATCTGAACTGAAACGATTAAATTGCTATTTAACTCACATCAAGCAGCGAAGTTTTACAGCAGATGATAAATCGTGCAACCTATAGGAAAATTAATCAAAGATCAATAACTAATATTAGTAACGCAATGAATATGCCGCAAACATGGCGTAATATTTCAGCCCACTTTAATACAATGAAAATAAGGATTATCCGTATGAGTGTATTCACAACTACAGAATGTTGATTGGGATATGTGTGAACGAATTTATGACTCCACTGCCAGCTGTGATAGTAAGACAGTCTAGAGATAAATAGATATTTTTTACATAATGTATGGATTTTCAAGAAACTTTGTGGGAATGTCAGCTAAATAAATATTTTAATTTAATTCTTCCAAGAGCTTTTAGGTACTGTACTACAACATTTACAAGTTGGTATATATCAATTTTGTTGTGACTTATCTTCAGTACTCTAAAAACACTTAGGCAAATTAAATTAAATAGGTTTATTTATTATATTCTTCCTTTAAGTGACCGTAATAAATAATTTTGTTCCCGTCAAAATATGCGTGTTTTAACCCCTGCAACAGTTTGAATGTGAAGATGAAACAAGAAGATTTAAATCAAGCATGTTCTAACACTCCATGCAAAAAAAAAAAGTCTGGATTTAGAATATTCTGTTTAAAATGATGGGTGAAAGATCAAAGTTAGTAAGGACATTTTATACTAAATATGCATAAAATCACACAATGTTCGTAGACCATTTATGTATAGAAAAGACTGTCAACCACGTGACTTTCTTTTTATCGGAGAACGCTAGTTTATAGAAATATAGGACAAAATGTGAAGGAAAATGTTAGCGAAAGAGTTTAATTGTTGTAGAGAGCAGAGAAATCCCATCTGGAGACAGGAAATATCGTAAAATTTTTCAGCGAACGCAGGGACTGCTAGAAACCAACTGAGGATACATTTAACGTTATACCTTTACATAGATATTCTAGCTGTGGTGTGTGCGAGCATACGCACTTGTCTGTTTAGCAAGGTATTTGTTTTAACAGGTCTACTTCATAAGCTTTGTATTCTGGTAGAGTTTACATACAATATTCGTTTTCTCTGTATCTCATTATCATACACGCAGTGAAACCTGAGAGAATAACAGGAATAATTTCTCGTTCAAACGAGTGCATTTATACAAGTTTCCAGTTGCTCGCTGCTGCATATTGACTAAATGTTATCTGTTAAGAGAGCAAACCTAAGATTATCAAAAGAAGATTGGGTAACACATAAAGTGAATCATATTTCATGTGAAGAAAATTCTTCAAAATTTTGAAAATTATACAGTTTTGTTCCACTTACAAAATTTAGTTGTTGCACTTAGGCATAGATAAACACATTCTTTACGAAAATAGAGCTGTTCAGCTGTATTGGTTCAAATGTTATTTCAATTTTTGATACTTATAAAAACCCCTTGCGTAACAGTTTTTGTTTTATCAACCTGAAATTTTGTAGATATTTACCTAATCTATGTAGAAATAGTAATGGATTTTAGTGTGAAATTAATAATATTCCTTCCTGAAATTTTTAATATTCTGTTTCCAATTTTTTAAATAATTCAGTACTGATCGAACACAAAACATCAACATTCACATTCAAAAGTAATGTATTTTAAAACCCACTACAAATTCAAATACGTGTACCATTCAGAAAAATCTCACGCATTTAAAACAAATTCTGATAACAATGCATCGCAATAAACATTTTCTACAAAGCAAAATATTGAAAATTGAAAAGCGAGTAACAAAGCAAAAGAATATCTACCCATTCAAGAACGGCCCTGCACCATATGTCTCACATTTCAGACCTCCTAATGCTTTCTTCCTTGGATATTTCCTGCCACTTCTGATGTCTTCCTGCCATTTTATCTCGACCACGGCTTCTCTTTCTGCCCTGAGCCACAAGGTCGTGACATATCGTGCTGCTTCAGGGCGTGTCGTAGGCCTTTGAAATGAAATGGCGTATGACTTTTAGTGCCGGGAGTGTCCGAGGACAAGTTCGGCTCACCAGGTACATGACTTTTGATTTGATGCTCGTAGGCGACCTGCGCGTCGTGATGAAGATGAAATGATGATGAAGACCCAGCCCCCGTGTCAGCGAAATTAACCAATTATGGTTACAATTCCCGACCCTGCTGGGTACTAAGGGTACCAAGGGCCAGCACGCTAACCATTTAGCCATGGAGACGAACCGTAGACCTTTAAAAACATAGCACATAGCACTAAGGGCTTTTAAGCTGGCGGAGTGACTTAATTGATACCATTATCTGATAGAATAAGGAATGGATTATAATTATGTTTACGAATAAAACAAAACAAAATGTTTCTGGTACAAAAATCAAGTATTTCAGTCATAAATCCCCTTAAAAAGTGTTCTATGTGTAGTCACTTAAAGCTAAATGATTACATAATATTTACGTTATTTGCCATTTCTTTTCTACTTACACTTACATAATTCACGATTATGGCATGGATTATTGCTAAATATTGTCGTGACTGAAGGGTAAACTTTGTAGGCGCTTTGTTTACCGCAAGCCATCCACAAACTACTCTACGACTGAGGCTGAGGAGGTGCGACAGGAATGTGCAAGATTTCTACGGTCTGCTGAGCTACCCGCACCCAATGGAACAAGATGCGAGAAAAGTCCTTTGATGGAACTCAAAGAGGCTCTGTACTGACCTTCCTCTCAGCTGATAAAAATTATGCGACGGTTGTATGGACTCTGTTGATCATAAGAATAAAATCTCGGCCATGCTGCCAGAGCCTGTTTGCACTGAGCTCATGTGATCCTACTACTAATGTGTCCAATGTCACTGTACAGCTCTTAAGGCAGAGCCCAATTTCAAAATAAGAGGTTAAATATCTGACTCCGGGATATGCAGCTCCAGCAAAATTGCATGGACTACTCAAAATATTTAGTGCGATAGGTTCTCCTAAGTATGCTCTTTCTCAATATATAAACAAATTGCTTCAGGCTCATATAGTACGCTACGTGAAGGGACTCCCTATATTTCGCCAGTAAACCATAACCCTTCAGTCAAATGCACTTCTGATGAGTTTTTATGTGGAGTAACTGTTCAGTAAAATGACGATTGAATTAGACATGTCTTATACTAATCATTTGTTCTCTGAGGACACTGCGAAGCTATTTCATCAATGTATGATTTCTAGCCATTTTTTGTTGGACCGGCATTTGTACTGTCAGATACTGTAGATGATGAAGTTTGTTGTTTAAAAGCGCCCAACATCTAGTCTATCGTTCGCTCAGATAGTTGGTGTGTCTGTAGGAAATACTTTTACCAGTGATCGCTAATTTCCTTGTGAAGGTCCTGATAATACCACTTTCTAGACCACCTAAATCATCAGCATCCAACATATTACTATGGAGATAGAATCGGATGTCAAGTAGTTGCTCTAGGGAGCAGGCGCTACTTGCTCCGGTCGGGACGGCTGGCTGCCGCATGAGAAGAGAATAGCGGACAGGCGAGTCGCATTATCGTGGTGGTACTTGCAGTAACAACAGGCAGATAATAATAATCATAATAATAATTACTATTACCGAGCTCGATAGCTGCAGTCGCTTAAGTGCGGCCAGTATCCAATATTCGGGAGATAGTAGGTTCGAACCCCACTGTCGGCAGCCCTGAAAATGGTTTTTCGTGGTTTCCCATTTTCACACCAGGAAAATGCTGGGCTGTACATTAATTAAGGCCACGGCCGCTTCCTTCCCACTCCTAGCCCTTCCCTGTCTCATCGTCGCCGTAAGACCTATCTGTGTCGGTGCGACGTAAAGCAACTAGCAAAAAAAAAAAAAAAATACTATTATTATTATTATGCTCATCGATCAAGCGAAACGAACAGAAAACAGATTATAGAGTATAACAGGGCAAGAAAATTAATCTCAACAACAGAAAGATATAGTAGTGTGTAATATGCTCTGAATAAATTAATTTTTACGATTAAGAAACTAAAGTTTTGGGATACGTGCATTTATTGCAAAATATATAGATTGAAAGTCGCTTGGCGTGAGAACAACGTGCATCCCCACTGGTCTTCAGTACGTATTACGTCATTCAATTCCCCTCCATGCTGCTCTCGTTCTTCAACAGTGGGGAGCAAACGGCTACAAAGTTGTTTCACTCTTAGTTGACGCTAACTGTCCTAGGGTATACTATCACAAGGCTACCACCCAAATCACGACCTCCATACCGGGCGAGCTGGCCATGCGCGTAGAGGCGCGCGGCTGTGTGCTTGCATCCGGAAGATCGTGGGTTCGAATCCCACTGTCGGCAGCCCTGAAGATGGTTTTTCGTGGTTTCCCATTTTCACACCAGGCAAATGCTGGGGCTGTACCTTAATTAAAGCCACGGCTGATTCCTTCCAAGTCCTAGGCCTTTCCTATCCCATCGTCGACATAAGACCTATCTGTGTCGGTGGGACGTAAAGCCCGTAGCAAAAAAAAAACTACCTCCATGCAAATTACCACCACCATCAAGCACAAGCATTTTCACGACACTCAAAATGAAGGCGAAATGAATTTGTAAGCTGTCAATTATCCAGGAGGAGATAGACGCATTCAATTTCATATTCAATTGTAATTGCTAAAGCGTTGTACAGATTTATATTTTCCTCTATCCCGGAGGGAGGAATAAGCAAACATCGCAGAATGAAGTAGTGACGAGGAACTGCCTTCTTACCTTATATCTACAATACCACCGACCGAACTGCTACGATCCTCCGCAAGCACAGTTTTAAACGTCCTTGGAACTGTTGCAGAATTTGGTCACACATTAGTAAAAGTAAAGGCAAATTGTTCCCACTGTTACACCCTGAGGTGTACTAAATTCCCTATACTTATATCAGCCAAACATGCCAGTCCATTGGTACTCGCATCATGGGACACCAAAGAAAAATACGTCTCATCCAGACAGACAAGTCAGCATTAGCCGAACACGTCCATTCGTCGGGTCGCGACGTCAAGTTCCAGGATGTTCGAGCTCTTACAAGCACCAATAGGGTCATACGGTAAGTGGTGGAAGTACATAAAAATTATAGTAATTTCATTAGGGACACTGGCTATCAATTAGGAAGTATGTGGTTGCCATCCTCGTGACGTAGTCCTCATCCCTGCTGCTATTTCGTTTTGTATTTCTCCAAATTCGTACTCTCCTCATGACAAGATGGTTCACTCCTTGCATAAAATTCACCATATTTTGCACCTGTTGCCTAATTAAATCTTGCTTCTTATTAATTACGTCACTTTAACTTTATCTGTATCACTTTCAACTCTTCTTCCCCCTGATGCACTCAATTCTTTTTTTTTACACGAAAGAAAGTTCCGTCTCACCCAGCTAGGCAATTCAGCAACAGCTGAACACTCCCTTCCGTCGGATCTCGGTTTCAGGTTCCAAGATAATCGAGCTCTTGCAACACGAAACTCAGTAAGACTAGAACCAGTGGCAATACGTAGAGGTCCTAATAATTTAAACAGAGATTCTGCCTATCAGTTAGAAACACGTCGTTTCCACATATTAAATATTTATATTGATAGTTGTCTTCCCTGTCCTTCACTGTCACTATTTCGTTTCGTATTTCTAACTTACATCTCCTTCCTTCCACTGCTGCCCACAGTTTTCTGATTTACGTTTCCTTCCAGCTTCTATTCCTGTGCCTTTATCTTCCTTCCGTTGCACTTTTTTTATATTCTACTTTTTGTACCCCTCCTCCTATCGACTTCCGTTAATCTAAAGACCTCGCTGTCTATTCCGCAACTCGCAGGCAAGCATAAATGAAATATCATCGTTGCATCTCGTAATAACGTTATGTGACAACTCTGAGGGTATAAATACTGACCCGCAGTACATGAACCACAGAACAAAAATTCGTTGATACAGTTCATGCAATACTGAAACTTAGATGACAGAACCTTTCTGGTCAGAGTTCTAAGCTAAAAATGGTCTATGGCTATTAGCGCCGGGAGTGTCCGAGGACAAGTTCGGCTCGCCAGATGCACGTATTTTGATTTGACTCCCGTAGGCGACCTGCGCGTAGTGATGAGGATGAAGTGAAGATGAAGACGACATATACACCCAGCCCCCGTGCCAGCGAATTTAACAAATTATAGTTAAAATTCTCGACCCGGCCTGCCGGGAATCGAACCCGAGACCCCTGTGACCAAAGACCAGCACGCTAACTATTTAGCCATAGACCTGGACAGTTATAAGCTGAAATATTACCACAAGGCGGTTTTTCTAGGCGCAACGGCGATATCATACAGCTAATGGCGTCCATCTGGTGGCCGTGAGTATCCTTTACCAATACACCCAAGGTCAAGTAGATTTCAAGTTCGAACTGTCATTGTTAGAGAAGTCACAGTCGTGAGAAGATGTTTCTTCTTTTTAGAGGACACAGAGCAAAGTATTCGTTAAATTTAAAGAAATCTTACTGTTTATTTCTTTGTCACGGCAAGATCCGAAAAAATATCCTGACTCTTAATGCAGGCTGTGACAGTATCAATACACATATTTATCTTCTGTTGCAACCTCTAGGGCGAAGCATTTTACTAATAAACATTATATAGTGTTCCGTATTCCAATCAAACTATGTCTCACAATCTACACTCCTTTCCGAAAAGGATGAACGGCTTGAGAGGATAACATAGAATAGAAATTACCGTCTTAGAGATCTGCACCACGAGCCTGGAACACTGATGATGCTGAGTTTAATTAGACTTCATGGCAGTCGTTTGTAGTTTAATTATCTGAAGTCAGCCACTATGGATAGGTACCTCCTAGGCAGAGACAAGTGCTCTTGTTGATGCTCAGTTGTAGGTCAAGCACAATCAACAAGACTTCCATGCACATCTCAGCAGGATGCTATTATAAACGTGCCTGTCTGTATCAAACTGATTTTGGTTGAGTTAAACCCATCAACATTCTGTTACATCAAAGCATGTAGTCGTTACTATACAGTATTCCGGCACTAAAAGTGAGCAAAGTAAATCCCTTTCGGTACAGGCCGTGATGTCCCTTGGAGGAAAGGAAGGTAAAGTCTTATATTATTCGTAACTCCAGTACTAAGTTGGATAGAGTGGTTAGCTCTATGCCTGGCCATATTTGCTTCCCCCCCCCCCCGCCCCCCCCCTTAATTAATTTAGTGCTCACTTTCTGCATAGGTTCAATTAACCTTAGGATGTTATGATCCAGAAGGGGAGTTTTTGTTCCTTAAATATACGACTTCCTATCGGAGAGTCGAACCCCATTCCTACCTTTTCAACCAAGCACAACTTTATGGCCTAACCTAGGCAGTCACTAAAGGGAAATGAACCAACAGAACATGGAGTTCCAAAGTGGTCAACCATCCAAGTATTGACCACGTCCAATGGTGCTTAACAGCAATGATCATATGAGATATAGTTTATTCAGCACGGTATGACCATATGAAATAAAAGTGGCGATAAAATAAAAGTCCACAGTTCTAGACCTTCAGGCAAGCAACTCAGTGCTGAAAACATACCAGAGATCTGAGCTACGAATTGTAGGTAAATAAAATATCATAAAGTACGAGAATATATTCTTTATTTATTCCTAAAAATTACAAAACTTTTCTTAATCATCGTTATCCGGTTGATTAGATTAGCAGTTTGCCTTTTTCTACCACTAAGAGCGCTAATGTGAATCAATGCGGAGTTTATAACTACATTCGAAGTGGGAATTTTTCAAAAAGCAAAACCGCCTGAGGTTATTGAACCAAGAGACACATTACAGACAGTACATACATACATACATACATACATACATACATACATACATACATACATACATACATACATTATCATTATAGACTGTTATGCCTTTCAGCGTTCAGTCTGCAAGCCTCTGAGAATTTACTAAACGTCGCCACAATAATCGATTTGCAACTAGTGTTGTGGCCTCATTTAGTTCTATACCTCTTACATTTAAATCGTTAGAAACCGAGTCTAACCATCGTCGTCTTGGTCTCCCTCTACTTCTCTTACCCTCCATAAAAGAGACCATTATTCTCCTAGGTAACCTATCCTCCTCCATTCGCCTCACATGACCCCACCACCGAAGCCGGTTTATGCGTAAAGCTTCATCCATCGAGTTCATTCCTAAAGTAGCCTTTATCTCCTCATTCCGAGTACCCTCCTGCCATTGTTCCCACCATTTGTACCAACAATCATTCTTGCTACTTTCATGTCTGTTACTTCCAACTTATGAATAAGATATCCTGAGTCCACCCAGCTTTCGCTCCCGTAAAGCAAAGTTGGTCTGAAAACAGACCGCTGTAAAGATACTTTCGTCTGGGAGCTGACTTCCCTCTTACAGAATACTGCTGATCGCAACTGCGAGCTCACTGCATTAGCTTTACACCTTGATTCAATCTCACTTACTAAATTACCATCCTGGGAGAACACACAACTTAAATACTTGAAATTATCGACCTGTTCTAGCTTTGTATCACCAATCTGACATTCAATTCTGTTGAATTTCTTACCTACTGACATCAATTTAGTCTTCGCAAGGCTAATTTTCATACCACACTCATTGCACCTATTTTCAAGTTCCAAGATATTAGACTGCAGGTTTTCGGCACAGTCTGCCATTAAGACCAAGTCGTCAGCATAGGCCAAACTGCTTACTACATTTCCACCTAACTGAATCCCTCCCTGCCATTTTATACCTTTTTCAGCAGATGATCCATGTAAACTACGAACAGCAAAGGTGAAAGATTACAGCCTTGTCTAACTCCTGTAAGTACCCTGAACCAAGAACTCATTCTAGCATCAATTCCCACTGAAGCCCAATTGTTAACATAAATGCCTTTGATTGATTTTAATAATCTACCTTTAATTCCATAGTCTCCCAGTATGGCGAACATCTTTTCCCTCGGTACCCTATCATATGCTTTCTGTAGATCTACGAAACATAAACACAACTGCCTATTCCTCTCGTAGCATTTTTCAATTACCTGGCGCATACTGAAAATCTGATCCTGACAGCCTCTCTGTGGTCTGAAACCACACTGGTTTTCATCCAACTTCCTCCCAACGACTGATCGCACCCTCCCTTCCAAGATGGCAGTGAATACTTTGCCTGTTATACGAATCAATGAGATACCTCGATAGTTGTTGCAATCCTTCCTGTTCCCTTGCTTATAGATAGGTGCAATTACTGCTTTTGTCCAATCTGAAGGTACCTTACCAACACTCCACGCTAATTTTACTACTTTATGAAGCCATTTCATCCCTGCCTTCCCACTATACTTCACCATTTCAATCTAATTTCATCTATTCCTGCTGCCTTATGACAATGGAGTTTATTTACTATCCTTTCCACTTCCTCAAGCATAATTTCACCAACATCATTTTCCTCCTTCCCATGAGCTTGGCTGTTTGCAAAACCACCATGATGATTTCCTTTTACATTGAGAAGATGTTCAAAATATTCCCTCCACCTCTCCAGTGATTCCCTGGGATCTATTATGAGTTCACCTGAATTACTCAAAACACTGTTCATTTCCTTTTTCCCTCCCTTCATAAGATTCTTTATTACTGTCCAGAAAGGTTTCCCTGCTGCTTGACCCAGCCTATCCAGGTTATTACCAAAATCTTCCCATGACTTCCTTTTGGATTCAACAACTATTTGTTTCGCTCTGTTTCTTTCATCTACGTACCAATCCCTGTCTGCCTCGGCCCTTGTTTGGAGCCATTTCTGATATGCCTTCTTTTTACGTTTACAGGCTGCTCTCACTTCATCATTCTACCAAGATGTTCGCCTTTTCCCATCTTTACACACAGTTATTCCTAGGCATTCCCTTGCTGTTTCTACTACAGCATCCCTGTATGACACCCATTCCCTTTCTATATCCTTAACCTGCTTACTGTCTACTGTTAGAAACTTCTCGCTAATCATATCCATGTACTTCTGTCTAATTTTCTCGTCCTGTAGATTTTCTACCCTTATTCGTTTGCAGACAGATTTCACTTTCTCTACCCTAGGCCTAGAGATACTTAGTTCACCACAGATCAGATAGTGGTCTGTATCATCGAAAAATCCGCGAAAAACTCGTACATTCCTAACAGATTTCCTGAATTCAAAGTCTGTTAAGATATAGTCTATTATGGATCTGGTACCCCTAGCCTCCCATGTGTAGCGGTGAATAGCCTTATGCTTGAAGCATGTATTCGTAACAGCTGAACCCATACTAGCACAGAAGTCCAGCAAACGCTTCCCATTCCCATTAGCTCCCATATCTTCCCCACATTTACCAATCACCATTTCGTATCCTTCAGTTCTATTCCCAACTCTCGCATTGAAATCGCCCATTAGCACTATTCTATCCTTGCTGTTGACCCTGACCACGATGTCACTCAATGCTTCATAAAACTTGTCAACTTCATCCTCATCTGCACCCTCACATGGTGAATACACGGACACAATTCTAGTCCTAATTCCTCCAACTGATAAATCTACCCACATAATTCGCTCATTTACGTGCCTAACAGAAACTATGTTGCGTGCAATGGTATTCCTGATAAAGAGCCCTACCCCAGACTCTGCCCTTCCCTTTCTAACACCCGTCAAGTACACTTTATAATCTCCTATCTCTTCCTCATTATCTCCCCTTACCCGAATATCACTTACTCCTAGCACATCCAGATGCATCCTCTTTGTTGGCTCAGCCAGTTCTACCTTCTTTCTTCCATAAGCCACATTAATATTGATAGCTCCCCATCGAATTTCATTTCGTTCGCCAAGTTGTTTCCAAGGAGTCCCTCGCCTGTCAAATGGGAGTGGGACTCCATTACTCCCATAGGTCCGAGGCTTGCTTAAAATGTTCTGAGCTCGGTAAATTCATGAAGCAGGATGCTGCCCTACTTGCACATAGTCCAAGTGAGGATCTCTCCTCTAACGGGTTATGGACCACCGGTGGATTGTGTAGTCCTAGCCGCCTAAGCACAAGGAGGGCCATGACTCAGAATATGTCCGAGATGCCCACTCCCATTCCATAGCAACTGGTATCCCGTCTCTCAGGACTACTTACTAGGCCACTCGGCCGTTACCCATGGTTCACGAACTAGGACGTGACTACAGTAACCCACAAACATGAAAGTATTATGTAAATAAGTTAAATTGGCTAGGATTTGAGTCAAAAATAAAAATAGTAATGAAACAAGCGATATCAGGCTCTTTTTCCAAACCGCATTTAGGCCGGAAGATTTTAGAAATGTGGTTCTTTAGTTTGACAGAGCAATCAGACTCACAATTTGAAATCATTCCGTGCACTTTAGGCCTTCAACGTTTCGCCCAGAAATGTTTTTAACATTAAAACTTCTAAATTCCAACAATTCGAAACTTCTTTCAACTGCAAACCAAAATAATCAGCAAGCAGAAAATTGCCAAGTCTCTTATCAACTTGCATGGAAACAACATTGAAAAGGTGTTACATCTGACGTTCCTACGAGTTAACACAAGAATGGTGCCCAGGTGCTGATATCAGGATCAGAGTCGGCATTGTGAGAAGTGTGTTTCTGAAAATAAAACATCTTGTGTTCAATCGTCACCTCCGATCAGAAACTCGCTGACATGCGAAGTGTAACCTGTTACCAACGCTATTCTGCAATATGAAGTCTTCGTCAATGAGCCAGCTGCAGACCTTTGAAATTTGGCTGTGTCACAGAATGATCAAAATCCCCTGGGTAGGTAAGTCACCAAAGAGGAGGTATTCCGTCATGTTGGGAAATCATGTGAAATTCAGCCTTGAAAAACGTAGATCAGCCATTTTTCTGGTTAAATCTTCAGAAATGATAAATACAGTCATATACCTTCTTCCAGGCAATTTTCTTAATTTACTGGGTTCGGAACTTGATATGAAATTAGCCCGGTTTTCCAACTGTGTGCACTTCCTGATGTCAGTTCTATGTGGAGGTATATATTCGATATTGCATGTTTCTGGGATGGAATATAGTGTGGATATGAAGGGAAGTGCATTAAGACGCACACAAACATCCAGTCTCCAAGCCAGAAGAATTTGCCTTAAGCAGTGAAAATCCTAGACTCGACCGGGAATCAATCCCAGGACACAATGAACTGAAGGCCAATACGCTGAACTTTCAGCCAAGGAGCCGTAATTTACAAATCCGAAGTATGTTCACAATTTATTCCTATGTACGTTCACAGTATTTTCACAATAATTACGAGTAATGATATCAGATATATGCAAACCGAAAGATGATGCTATAAACCGAAATGGACAGAGATATAACGGCCGCCAGATGAGCATTTGACGACTAAAAGGAAAATAAACGATGCAAGCATTTCTGGCATGGTCGAAAACAAGGAATAATATAAGATGGAAAGAAATATTCCCAACTGCCTGCGGGCATGGGGACATATTATAGCAGGAAACTTACAGTAAGATAACGTAAATTTACTATGTGGCTAACAAAATCGTTGACAAAATAACAATTATTGTGATGAGATTCATTAAAGAAAGGAAGGAATACAAATATATACATATCTCAAGCAATTCCAGGAAGATATTGGAATGGGAAACTACGTAGCAATGAAAAGGGCTGTGAATTTTGTTTGGAATTCCGTGTGACTAATATTGTAATTTTGATTATTCTCTTACGAATGAGTTTCAACCAAATGTAACGGTCTTAAGAAACTCGTGACAAATTTCACTACAGCGGAACCAGCATACTCTTTCTGTGACATAATAAAAGTAACAATGTGTACGAGAGCTCGTCCAATACTGAAGCATCACATATGTTAAAATGCCGAATATTTGTACAATTTGTATACGGATAGAGTACCGACAGGATTAATGACCAAATACAAACTTTATGATATATTGAGATATATGCGATATTTATATAAAGGGTGATCAAGAAATTTTCCGTTCGACGGCCATACAGTCCTGATTCGGGATTCCAATCAGGTAAAATCGCCACAAGCATTTAGGCACTCATCCCACGGACGCATCAGGTTGAAGATCCCCATGTGTTAAAATGCAGTGTCCTGCTGCGTGAAGAATTCCGTAACCGTCTGATGCATATCCTCGCCCGATAGGAAGCATCGACCCGTCAAGGCTTGTTGTTGTTTGTAATGGATGAGTTTGGCCTCCCAGATCGATCGGCGTCTTGTGACGAAACGAGATCCGCACGGAACTTGGTGCGCCATTTCACAACGGTGTCTTCGACAGACATGCTGCCCCATACACAGTCTTCATTGTCCGATGTATGTCCACCGGTGTTTGTCCTTCGGCAGCCAAGAACAGAACAAAAGCACGTTGGTCTTGTTTGGACGCATTTGGTAATAACGTCGCCATCCGCACACCTCAGCACGACACTAATTGCCTTGCCGATATGGCCGTGCTTATACGTTGCCTACGAGATACACCAAGGCCGGGAAATGCAGCACTCTAAACTTGTCTCGAGATACTTCCGACAAGCGCCGCTAGAGTTCTCTTTACTATTCTGTCTCGCGCGCTCATTGCAACACGTTGGTTTGCGAAAAACTATAAAATTTAATTAAAACTAGTAATTTCAGAGGACACCAAACAGATATAAGATAAAAAATAGACTAAGAGCAATTGTATGACTTATTTTCTAGAACGTAGGCCTTTGTCTCACACTGTGTTAAGACGAAATAAGTAATTCACGAAAACTTCGTGATCAATTAAGACAAATACATATCAACAGCATTAATGTTCAAATGATCACAAAAAATAATTCATTTAATCTCATAGAATATTATCTATAATGTATGACGTACCGATACATAAGATTAGCTTACCTGAGGAACAGGAAGTTATCAAATTTTCAGCACTTTGCGGTTCAGGGATTTCCTTCGGAAATTCTTGAACGCATCATCCTGATCGGAAATTTTCGATGAAGTTCAGATATCTTAAAACGTTTTTCTGATTTCATTGCCCGTATCCTACTTCTCAATTTAAATATTGTTTCCCTTAACTCATAGACTTTCCCTTACAAAGAAACGAGACTTGTAACCCTTTTTCGTTTGTGACTTGTGTAGAACCGTTATTTGTTGAAGATATAGCATTATCTGAATCAGAAATTCTACTAAATTTTGATGGTACGTCATTTCTGGGAGCTGGATCCTTCCTGCGCTTGTTACTGTTCTGGTTATGAACAGGGTACACACTAAAAACAGAAGGAACTTTGTTGGGAAGAATTCGCTGGAATGATGTGCTTACACTAAAATCTGACTTTTTTTTTGCTAGTTGTTTTACGTCGCACAGACACAGATATGTCTTATGGCGACGATAGGACTGGAAAGGGCTAGGAGTGGGAAGGAAGCATCCGTGGCCTTAATTAAGGTACAGCCCCAGCATTTTCCTGGTGTGAAAATGGGAAACCACGGAAAACCATATTCAGGGCTGCCGACAGTGGGGTTCGAACCTACTATCTCCCGAATACTGGATACTGGCCGCACTTAAGCGACTGCACCTATCGAGCTCGGTGAATCTGACGTATTAAAATGCGAGCTACACACTCGATAAGAATTGCTAGGTACCTAAAGACATCCTAGTTTATCACCTTGCCTGGAAATGGCTTGCCTCCACTTCTCTCTTAAAGCGCGCTCCGAAGGGAAGCTATGAAATGTCACATTTTCTTGCTTTTTAGCAGTATCGGAAGTACACAGAGGTACACAACAATTCGCCATCTTCTGAACCTCACATACACACACCGACAGAAAAAATACTGACAATAAATTGCACAAAATCAACACAACATCACTATTAGTCCGCACATCACAATGTTAAAAGTCCGCCAAGAACAGAACGGAAACCTGACATCTAGCGGCCAAGCCGTGAACACGATCGGGCCGCTTTTTCAGTGGAAAATTGCTTCCTATTTCCCGGCCTTATGTATCTCGTAGGCAACGGCTTATATATCCGCATCAGAGTCGCAATACGTTGCATGCTGTTGCAGCAACGCCCTCAAATGGAAACTTTTTGATCACGTCTTATATGTTGGAAGCGGATTAATCTATTTTAGCCTATCAATATTGTGATGGCGGCAGGTTACGTGAGCTGGGAACGTAGAAACGCCATGTTTGGTGAAAATGCGTACGAAACCACAGTGCTACCATCAGGTGGAGAAACAGTTAAGTGCGGTGTTCTTTTGATTCATGATCTTTCTGACCATTCCTATTTACATTGCTGTGAAGCGGAATTCATCCAATCAGAGGCGATTTCTTATCGAACAGAGCTGAAAGCAAATAATGCCTTAAAGTATAATTTCCCGTACTTTTCTGAGTACGGTAAGAAGGCTATTACATCACAGTATAAAATAGCTATTATTTCACAATGTCCAGAAAACCTACGTTTCAAATGCAAGGCTTATCAGAAAAAACCTAAATTTTGTTTTGGTAGTAGGTAAGATAACGAGTGCGTAGACAAAAGTAGCTTTCTGAAAAGGTGGTACATTACTTTTGGAATGAAACTAGTAATATAAACAACAGCGAACTTTGAAGCATAATATTTAATTTTGAATTTGCCTGTTATTTTAATCAAAACTGTAACTAAGCTTTGTTGTAATAGTAAGTCATGACATGAATAAATCAAATCGCACACAGGTATTGTTTTAGGAATACGTGTGGCTGTATTACTTCACTGCCCGTAAGCTCCATTAGCAACAGCAGCAAAAGCAAGACGTAGTGCTGGTGGATTAATCAAACCTGCAGGCGTATTAACTAATTGAATCCATTATAATAGTGCTGAGTAGGCTGCACCTCATGAGTGGCAAATTGCATAAACAACAAACAAGTACATTAATAATCATCGTGTTTGGAGGTAAAACAATACCTCGAGGACTCTGCGGCATACTGCAAACTATGACAACATTAGATATTACAAACACTGAAGTATCAATTTTGATACAGTAAAGGTAATCTAGATTGTCATAGAGAAACACGGTAGAACCATTATCCTTCTATATAAAGAGTACTGCCTACATGTTCGATCGAATGTATGTTTGTAAATGAGGAACGCCACCCACAAACTCATCACGATATCTCAGGAACCAGAAAACCGATGAAGGTGATGTTAGGCATAGGGATTCCTCTTAATTCACAAGGCTAAGTGGCTTGGATGTTGGCTTCTCACCCAGAAGGCTGAGGATCCAATACCGGTCGATAATTGATTGAGATTCTCATCTCAAAAATAACCTGGCGTCAGCAAGGGCATCCGGCCTTAAACCCAAGACCGAAACTGCGTTTCATGTAACGAAAGTGCAATATTCCAGTTGTAGTATCCCAGTGGAATGTGAACTTATTAATGAGGTAGTTGTTCCTCACTATGTGATGGTTGTCAGGAGAGACGGTGGAACTATTTTCCCCTCGCTGCTAAATAAAATCACATGCTAACGAATGTTAGCGTGGATGCAGTTTCAAGCTTTACTAGTGATTTCCATGAGAACAAGATAGAGCACTTGGCGGAGACGCTAGATCTAAAATGTTTAGTACTACATGCGAAATGATTGTGGGTGGAGAGTTATTTCCTTATGAATTTCAAGTCTACTTAAGTGGCCACCTTCGAGCCAAGTTTGGAGAGGTGACGGAAGGTGTGAAGAGAATATTAAAAAAGCTAATATTTTATTAACAAAGAGTCCCATGCGGAAAGCGGTTGGATCCAATAATATCTGCATTTTTATTATTATGCAATACCACAATAGCCCATTATTGGTCTATTTGTTCCACTTCAGGAGGTGCATATGGCCGTGAGGTTCACCCAGCCTACACCAAAAATGAGTACAAGGTTAATTTCTGGGGGCAAAGGTGGTCGGTCGTAGAGCTAACCACTCTATCCCATCACGTGCCGAGATTACGAATGGTGGAAGCCTTTACCTTCCACCCCTCCAAGGGCCTTCATGGCCTGTACGGAGATGACTTAGCTTTACTTTGCTTTGTTATATTTGTAAAAATCATTGTTTGATCTAAATATGAACAACTCCTTGGCAATAAAATTCATATAAACGTAATATCATGCGCTCAGATCACGCTCAGCTAAAGCAGGAGGAATCCGAGTTCGTTTGCCAATCTTCTACAAACCAAAGGAATTATAATTCTTTTAAATGGTAGCACTGTTAAATCCGCACTGCTGTATGATTCTGAGGGACAGTAAGTGACTTATAGTATAACTCGGGAGCTCCAGATATAATTAGCTTCGACCGCGGCTATTGTAGTCAATTTTAAAATGCAGACAAAAATTTTGGTTCTCTTCGTGGTTATCATTATATTAAAAATCTCTGGCAACGCATTGCGTCACAAAACAAAATTAAATTAACTCAGTCGCAGTACATGAAATGAAAATCCACATCCTGGTTCCAGTCATTCGACTGGGTCAGGAAAGGAATGAATGAATCCCCCATCTAGCGGCGAGGGTAGGAACTGTGCCGGCTGCCGAAGTCTGTCGCACATCTGGTGCAACGATTAATGAATGGCAGATGAAAAGAAATGCTATTGGAGAGTGTTGCTGGAATGAAATATGACAGTAAAAACCGGAGTACCCGGAGAAAAACCTGTCTCGCCTCACCTTTGTCCAGCACAAATCTCACATGGAGTGACCGGGATTTGAACCACGGAACCCAGTGGTGAGAGGCCGGTGCGCTTCCGCTGTAGCCATGGAGGCTCAAATCAGACATAGTATACGTTTCGGTATTTTTTTTTTTGCTAGGGGCTTTACGTCGCACCGACACAGATAGGTCTTATGGCGACGATGGGATAGGAAAGGCCTAGGAGTTGGAAGGAAGCGGCCGTGTCCTTAATTAAGGTACAGCCCCAGCATTTGCCTGGTGTGAAAATGGGAAACCACGGAAAACCTCTACGCGCACGGCCAACTCGCCCGGTTTCGGTAAATTTCTACTTTCCTTGCTATAGCAGCAAAATTGGATTCTCGAAATTGGTAGGCAGGCTGCGTAGATAACACGACTTCAGGCGATAATTATGTAGCTTGGTAGCTGATGTCACAAATGATGATGATGATGATGATGGTGATTATTATTATTATTATTATTATTATTATTATTATTATTATTATTATTATTATTATTATTATTATTATTATTATTATTATTATTATTATTATTATTATTATTATTATTATTATTATTATTATTACGTTCACATGCGACTGTAGCCGCTTCAATATTTCCTTGAAGGAATGAGTGAGCCTGCCTGAGGGCATAGGACTGCCTCATCTTGTATTATGCTTTTCGTCTGCTACCTCCGTGGATTTTCTGGAAGGTGGAACTAGAATTTTCCTACTCGGGACGCACTCCAAAGGCTCTAGTACTTCATCACCAGCGATATAAGGCAGGCTCAACGCAAAAAGTAGTAGCTGATTTTGGACAGTGTTGTTGGAGTGGAGATATGAGTACAAAGATAGTGTTGACGTGGTGAAGTTCTGGATCAGTTGTTGTTGTTGCTGAAGTGTGGAGCAATAAGTGTGTGTTCTTAGTGTTGGTCGAGTGTAGAAGTGCTGGAGTTGAATTTAGTGGTTGGTGTTGAGTTAGTGACGTGTTATTGTCTTGTCGACTGGTATGAGCTGAGTAGTTCAGTGTGTTGAGCGGACTCCTGTATTGATTGTATGACTGTATCAGACATGCCAGGAGTCGATCGAAGGGTACAGTGATGTGTTGTGACAGCCAAAATTCGCGTGATCATTCCTTGTTTGAGATGAGCTGCTGTGTGAATTGAGCAAAAGTTGAGGCCTGTCAATCAAGTTTACAGAATGGTCGCCCGTTCCAGGTAAATACCAGGAAGCTGGACACCTGCTGAGAGGGTTAGAGATAATGTAAATAGCCACTAATCAGTGAACTATTACATTCATTTTCAAGGGTAGCTCTCTCTCTCTCTCTCTCTCTCTCTCTCTATCTCTATCTCTCTCTCTCTCTATCTCTCTCTCTCTCTCTCTATCTCTCTCTCTCTCTCTCTCTCTGTGTGTGTGTGCGTGCGTGCGTACTACCTGGGTCATCGTGAATTAAATTAGTCCAATGAAACTCTCAGTGTCTTATTCATAATGTCATTTAGATGCATTTGTTAACCAATACCTACGTATCACCACGGGAATATTTTCACCAAGAGTTACATCCAACAACGATATAGATGATCACCGAACAACAACCTACATTAGGTAAAGAGGAGAAAATTACGGAGGATTGGCAATACTCATAGACAGCCAGAGGTCGATGACCTAGATGTTATGCCCCTTTAAACAACAAGCAACAAGACAGCCTCAAAATACGTCTTTGGAGCAAGAACTGGAGTGGAACTCACAGGGGAATGGAAGAAGAGGAACGTCAACCACCACCTGAAAATGAACGATAGAAAATGAACTGAGATTAATAAACGAAATACGGACACAAGCAAAGATACTGGTACAGGGTATATCCAGGCGTAACGCATTTGTGAATAGCTTGTACCTGACTTAATATGGAAGGAAACCAGTCAAGAGTAAGTGAAAAGTCAAGTTCAGGGGTTAATGAAGTTAATTCGTATGTTCCTTAGCGCTACCAGCTAATTAAGGAATATTCATCCCGTAACGCAAATTATACTGAAAAATGGTCAATTTTAAGTAATACTTCAACATTAGAAATGAAATGTTCTCAAGATATATTATTAGAGTACTGTAAGTCATCAACAGTTATCAAAGTTAGCACATTTATCAGGTTACCATCTAATTTTAGAGGACGTAAAGTCTAACGTATAAGGAGATACGTACAGCTGTTCACATACCAGTGGGTTGCAGTAACGATCAGCCTGCCACTGATTTAGTTTTACTGACAGATGCAGTGGGGTGGGAGTTATTTTTCTGACAGGCATTCATGAATCTGAGGGACACGCGACATCAATGTTATTAGTGAAGACTCGAACAGAGAAATATTATGCAGAAACCTCAAAAATCAACCTAAAAGACCTGCCAGAGTGTACTAGTGTTGTGGGGGCAGAGTTATTTATATTTGCATAGGCGAAATTGTAAAAGAAATACGTACTTGTGTAAAACATATAAACGTGATTTGAAGAATTTTATATATTTAATGTACGTAAGACTGGTTCGAATTCATGGAATCTGGAACTACTAAAGTTCT